>NC_087064.1:82819094-83188597 GCF_963678635.1 Symsagittifera roscoffensis | reverse complement strand
AAAAATCTGTAAACAAAACCAAAAGTCAAATGACTTCATTTTAATAATTTTTTGCCGAGAAATTGAGTTTTTTGCTGCAAAAAAAAATAGAACTGAAGTTTTCATTATTTAAAAAAATCAATCCATTTAGAAGACTGCTGACTTACGCTTAGAAATCGCTAATGAGATGGTCAAAATTGTGATAATTTGAACCATGTTATTAATTTATTTAAAATCAGGTAAGCTGAATCCGAATGAAATCTTTAAATTTGTTGTTTTTTAGAGGTTGTACCGACAACAGTTTCATTGAGCAAACATCAATTAACAGTGCTTTGAAAGTTGACCTTGCATCGAAAGTTCAATCTTAACGTGATGATATTTCCACCAGCGCGAGTTGATCAGTATCATTCGCAAATAAAAATACTTGATACAGTCGCGAAAATAAATAAAATATAGTAGCGAAAATAAATACTCGATGCAGTCGTGGAAAATCAATACCCATTAAAGAAGCGAAAAATCAATATGACCAATACAGCCGCGAAAAATCAATAAAAATGATTTTAATTTCAGCATAGAGATCAATCTACAATTTTTCTAGCACAAAGCCAAAACAGTTCAAAAAAATAGTCTAGACCAAAACTTGCCAAAAGATCGAAGTAACTGTGGTTAAATATACTCGCGTCAAAAATTTATTAGTAAATCTAGGAGTGAGTGAACTTGAGTCATGCCTTATAATTTGAGCTAAATCCAAGGGTTATAACTGAAGTGGAAAACAACCCTCTCCCCAAAAAACCGAAGTTTACGCATCATAATGAGCGAGACCATAGTGATTATGTGGTGGCAACAGGCACCAGCCCCGAAAAACAACCACCTAGAGATGGTTGCCCTTTAAGCGATTCATTGCAGTGTTAATAGCCCTTTCACGGGGAAAGTGACAATGGACCTTAAATTTGGGATAACTTCGGAGTTACTCGTGGACTTCGATGAAACTTGATAGGTATGAACCCCATAGAATTCTTATACCAATATGAAAAATGACCCGCGGTGATCCCGGAGAAACCATTAAAAGATTTTTTGGCGTTAGGGCCCGAAATTTAAAACAGAAACCGCAGGTTTAACATCGTAAGCTGGTGTAATCCCAGCTCCAACCCTTTGAAAAAAGAGTCTAGCGTTTTACTTATAATTAGGGAAATTTTTCCATTGGGAAAGGAATCGGAAGTTAAAGGATATAGTTTTTTTATTTCAATGTTGGTGTAGTGGAGTTAAGGACAGTGGTGTTTCGCAAATTTTGGGTTGAGCTTAGTTGTGATAATTGAGCTATTAGTAAGAAATCAACAAGACCAAAGAAAAGCAGTCCTACAGGAAATCGGAATTAATGTGAGTGGTACAAGAGAGTTAATGCTCATCAGTAGTCTGATCGAACAGGATGTTTACTTATTTTCATAGAGGTGGTGCAACTTCAACTCTAATAGACTAACTACGCTCTACTTATTGCTAGAAAATCAAGATTAAGTTTTTTTATAAAGGGCAAGTGTAGAACCTTCAAATGCGCAATTTATTTAGAGATACCTTTAATAAAGTTGACATTCTTAACTAGTGTTTTCATTGGAAACTTCCGGCTAGCTACTTGCAGACGGGTAACAGAGTAAATGTCAGGAATTGTACAGAAGATCAGAACTCTGACTATAATTAAAACTCAAATAGACGAACTTAGAAATAAATTACGGGTAGCTTACCCTTAAGAAGAACAAATAGTATGGAGTTGAGTTAGAGAACAGTTGATTCCCGAAGTTAGAGAGATCAGTTAAAATACCTCAAAAGAATAGTGATCTGGTGAAATACTATTATACGTCAAACTGAGTAATTGTGGATTTACTGAGTGTTAATGGGTATTTAGGATTCTCTAGAGAGGGAGGATCGTTTATTTGAACTTTCTGGAAGTTCAAATGCAGTTGTTGATGGATCGCAAAACATTTCTTTTTGATTAGATTATTATATTATTTTCTAACCATCTGGCCACTCTTTACTTGGTCTTATGTTTGTCTGATTTTGTTTCAATGGAAATTTTTGCTGTTGCGATTGCGAACATTACAGCGACAAAAGAAGTAACAAAAGAGGACTAGCAACCTAAAACATAATAAATTCCACCAACTCAATCCTTTCATGATCACAGATAGTGGTGAACTCGGTCACCCTGTTGAATAAATTAACCAAGGGACTACATTGCGGTGTCGTTAAGAGAGGGAGAGAGAGAGTGAAAAAGAGAAAGAAAGAAAACATACCTAGAAAAGTAGTTCCATATATCTAAAAAAAAATAAATAAAAATTTTTGAAACTTTAATTTATTTTTCGAAAATTCATTGTTGATATTACGCAGATAGTGACAGACTTATAAGATTAAGAAGCCTAATTACCTCAATTAAGGCTGATTAGATTCTGAACCGGAGTTTTTTGACGCAAATTGTCAGCTTTCAAACCCCCATAACTTCTCAAAAAAGATCAGGGTTCAAAGATCAGGGCACATTATGGATTCGAAAAAAAGTCTTCTCGAGAAAAAATCATCCGGAGCAGAATTATTTTGTTTTTTCTTCAAGATTCACATCAATTAAATGGTTCTAAAATAGTATTTTTAAGCTTTGGGGTTGTAGAAAATTGAAAACAACGCGTATATCAATCTCAAAATCAATTACAGTGCTGATTTAAATCATCCGGACCAAACGAACAAAACCTGAATTTTGAAACACATTATTCTGAAATTGGGTGAAGATTAGACACTAAGTGAGGAGAGCAAAAAATTTTTTAAATTCCATCAGAACTAAAATGGTATAATCAACATTCTCCGAAATTTTCAACCAAAACTTTACCCCAAAATGGGCCATTTTGGTTTTTTCAATTAATCAATAGTTATGCTGAAACATTTTGATAATAAATGAGGAATATAAATAACAAGAAGCCTCTCATACAGCCCAGCAAAATTACAGGAAAGTTATATTTTCAAAAATTTGAGAAAACTGTTTAAATTTTGTCTTTAAGCAAAGAATTTGGGTTTTATTTAGTAAAAATTACACTCCCTGACTATCAAGCAAAAAATGTTACAGTCCCTGACTATCAAGCCTTATACATGTTTTGGAGACTTAACTTTTCTAGAATTTCGTTGAGCTGAGTAAAAGCCTTCTTGTGATACTTATTCCTCGTCAATTAACAAAGTTTTATCAGCGTAATTTTTGATAATATATAATATAGATATATAATATAGAACATCAAGTAACTGACTCTTTCTTTTCGTTGTTAGATCTTCCCTGACATGCATTGCCATTTTTAAAGAAGTGCTTCCTATTCTTAAAAACGTGCTTCCTATTCTCATCTTTTATTAAGTTATTTGGACCAAGTAGTACGCCTCAAATCAGCTTGGAATTATATAAATATTTCTACGTTTTAACTTAACTTTTCAACCTAATTTTTCATTATTTGCCTTCATCTCAGAAAAATTTTTGTTAGGGTTTTGAGATGTTTTTTGAAAGCTCGAGAAATTAAACTGGTCGATCTAAACAAAAAATTTGTCGGCAATATTTATTTTTTGTTATCCTTATTCAAGAAAACGGTAGATCCGCCCTGAAATGAGCGCAAAAAACCAGCCCAAGCATAACTATTCAGTTAGTTTCTTCGCAGCACGGAACAAAAGTTAAATTCAATTTTTCACTGCGCAATGTCTGAATGATTTTAGGAATTAAAAAATTGAAGGTCGCACAATCTAGAAGTTGATTTTTATTTTCAGTTTGTTTCCCAGAGTACCGTTATTATGATGACCCAATTTTACTGACTTGTAGCCATTTAACACAAATATGCAGTTGGCAGCTTTTAGATTTTCCAACTTAACTGAAAACAATGTTTCTGAAGTAAATTGTCTGTTGAAATAGGGGCGACAATATCAGTTTTTTTAACTGATGAAAGAAATAAGTTTAAGAACTGTTCTTTCTTGAGACGAAAATGGTCTAAAATAAGAACAATGGTGCCTATATGTTCCCTTTGATATTCGAAAATTGTAGAATAAGGCATTATATTATTTACTTCAATACTTCGAAAAGTTTTCGCAAATTCGAATCATTAATTTTTTAATCAATGATCTGCACTCGTATTCTGTTTTAGTGCCGGATTATCTGAAAGTCCAACAAAAACTATGACTCGCGTGTTGAATTCAGAAGAAAAAACCTTTTAATAGCAAGAAGCGCGGTCTAGCGAGCCCTTCTACTAATCACAGATGAAAGCGTATTTGAGTACTGCTTTCCAGAAAAAAAAGAGAAAAATATTCTTCGTTTTGTTAAAATAAATGCAAAAAACATTCGGGAACAAAAATCACTTCGCGACTAATTTTGTCGACCTTTTTCGAAAATTTTGTCGACCTTTTTTTTTAGGTCGACCAAATTGATTTTTCGAGCTCTCCCAAAGCACTGTTTTGTCCCTATTTTGGCCAAACTTTCTGCGCCGCAGGCAAAGTTTTGAAAAAATAGGCCAACAAAAGGCGTTTTTAGGCACTTTTTGGAAAACTTTGTTCGAAAAATTGCGTTTTTTCGGCGCGCGCTCCCCCCTCAAAATTAGTATATATTGGCGCCAAAGGCACCTTTAGAAAAATTTTAAGGTTGGTCGGCCAAAACTGGTTTTCTTAAAAGTACCAAAGGCGGGACCTTTTGGGTCGGCAGGGGGTCGAATTCCCAGGAGGAACGTAATAAACCCCCCCCCCCCCCCCTGCCTAAATCCGCCCCTGACTACAACACCTTTTTTGCAAAATTTACAAAAAGTGTATCCAAAAAGTGTTAGCAAATTATATATGCTTTGTCACATTTTCTACTGAAATGCGAGAAAACTTTTAATTCAAGGCACACTTCTTTCTGAGTATGAGTATTCTGGAATAATATTTGACTGGTATATAGCTATCTACCGAACTAAATTCACAAAAAAGAGTATTTCGAAAAAAAAAATCAGTTCTCAAATTAATTCAGGCGGAATTAAACTGTCCTTAAGAAGAAACAAAGAAAACTGAAGCTCAAAGACACGTTTGCAGAGAATACAGTATGTGAGCTAAACTTATTTGTCAGATACGAAAACTCTTTTGAAAACAAGTTTTTCTCGACTGATATAAGTAACATTTGTTCTGAAGTATCATCCAACCAAAAAGAGTTAGTTGTTTTGATTACCATAACAAAAAATAAGTTTAGGCAAGGTTTTGAACTTTTGTCAACGCCACTCGAAACTTTTTTCCTTGCGTTCTACTAAATTTTAAATAAAAAATATTATTTTGTGTCAGAAAAAAAGAATGAGAACCAATTCTAACACATTAGAATACGTTTTTCCGAAGCGTTTCAGTAAGCTACCTGTGGTACAGCACATACTGCATGTGCAGTAAACATTGTTGATTTCGCTGCAAACTAACCTTGGGACTCACATTATTATGTGTAATTATATCACTTAGTATCAAGGTCACTTGGTGTTGAACATCGAATTGACTTATTTCAGTTGTTATTAAGCTCTACGTACAAAGATGAACCATCATGAGCTGGTTCAAGGAACCGATGAAAAAAGAAAAGAAAAAAAAACTTAGTTTCAAAGACTAAATTAATTCTTTGAACTATATCTGTTTTCAACTGAGTGTACAGCATTAGTTACCTAACCACATGGCGCAGCCAGCAAGATTCATGGCACAGGATAACCGAACGGATATTGGTATCCCAGTTTTCTGGACATCAGCTAGTTCGGATCCACCGCGGAGTTTTAAAAACTGGTTGGACCAATTTATAATAGCGGTGACAGTGAAGGAAAATGTGAATCCTGAATTTTACTAGAAGAACCAAATGAAGTTATTGATGATCTAATGCCTCGCCCAGAAACTCCGGACGGAAACAACCGAAGATGCACAGGCAGTAGCGGACCGGGAAGCTAGAGATAGGTTAGCAAGAGACAAAGTAATACTCGAAAACAAAGAAAGAAGAGAACGCGGATCTAAAGTCGGAAACAATGTGTTCTACAATGAAGTCCAGAAACGGCTTACGTCTCCTCTATTTCTGGCGCTGGGCACGGAGGGGGAAAAATTCGTGCAGAAAAACCCACACACGGAAAAATCAAAATTCGAGCTGAGAGAAATGGTGAATTTGGCCTGAGTATCATTTGAAAAAACAAAAAACATCACGTGCGAGCGATATTGACTATTCACAAGAGCCCAAGAAACTGGAGAGACGTTAGAATCGTTTCACGGTGCACTAACTGCACAGGCAGCTACGGCAGAGTTGGGCGGATTGGAAGAAGAAATAGTACGAGATTTATTCATCTCCAGAAAGAAAAATACAGCATCACAAGATATCCTAACGTTCGAAACGTTTACGCCAGATGAAGCTCTCAAACGAGCTTTTAAACTTGAGCAGAGTAAACAAACGACACAAGCGTTTCAAAAATTAGTGAATGGAAACACAAATGTGGGCCAGTTTCCTGGGCCACAATTTAAAATAAAACAAGAACCCATAATGTCAGTTGGGAATAGAAACTCAAACTACAAAAGACCGAATAGAAATCAACCCAAAAGCAAGTGGAATGACAACAGAAACGCAAATTCCCGAACAGACCAGAAACTATGCACACGATGTGGTAGAACATTCGGGGAAGAGTTGCCCAGCAATAGGGAAGACCTGTAAGAGCTGTAATAAACAAAACCATTTCGTAAAAATGTGCCGCTCGAATCAAGTAAACGAGATTGCGGAAGAAAACTCTAGCTCAGAGGAAGAATGTAATTTAATTCTTTAATTCACAGCCTTGATTCCTGCGATGCGTTCGAGATTATGGTTGTTGAATCAAAGTAGAGGAAACCAGTTGACAAAAGTATCGGAAAAAACATCAGGAATAGACGACGAAAATGAAAATAACGTGACTCAAGGTATGACAAAAACTGATATACGACGAGACCCAAGATCGCATCAAACAAAAACATTGAAAGTGCTGGTCAGAGTAATTAACCAAATCATCAATATGACGATAGATACAGGAAGCCCAGTATCGTTTCTGAATTGGACAACAGCAAAGCAATTACTGGAGGGATCATCTGAAATTAAATTCATCCCAGCTGAAAAATTGAACTTGACAACGTAGTTTGTAGACTACAACAAATATCCAATTCAAATATTAGGAGCAGTACGTAGAACTATCCGTTCAGCGGGATGGGAGGTTCGAGACGTATCCTTGCTGGTCAGAGAACGTCGAGCAAGATGTATTTTGGGTCTGGATTTACAAGGGAAAAGGGAGATTCATACATCTGAGTAATCAGCACCTACAATTAGATTCAGGTTTGACGTGCTACTGTGCGAGCAGTCAGAAGGTATGAACAACAACTTTATGACAAATTTCTGTCTCTGTTTGATCGTCAGGGAGAATAGAAAATTCACGTAGTTAACACAAAATTCAAGTACCCGCTATTTCCGATACAAGAAAAAGGTAGGAGAATACCTATTCATATTCAAGAAAAAGTGCAAGAAGAACTTGAGAAATCGTTATCAGAAGGTCATATAATAAAACTGGAAAATTGCACAAGTGACTGTGTTATTGCACCAATGGTAATAATGGTGAAAAAAGACGACTCTATCAAGTTGGAATTAGACGCCAAATCGATAAATAGGCAACTGTACAAAAAATAAATATCAAGTGCCAAATGTTGATGAAATACTAGATGGAGTGAGTCAGAAAATAATTGCCAAAACAACCGGCCCACTGCATTTTACGGTACATGACCTGAAGTACGCGTATAGCCAATTTCGATTAATTGTTGAAACAGCTGAGCAATGTAATTTCAACATAGTCGGAGGGCAAGCAACAGGAACATACAGGTTCCTCACAGGGTTTTACGGGCTAGCGAACTTGCTCGCAGAATTTCAAAAGGCTAAGGATCATAGTTTAAACCGTGCTAAAAACACATTTTGCTTCCTGGACGACATATTGGTTGTTTCTAAAGGGGAGAAAAAAGAACAGCAAAAGCCGGTGATAAATTTTCTTAAAAAACTGGATGATGAAAATCTAGCGCTAAAATTAGCGAAATGCGAATTTTTTCAGACAGAAGTTAATTGGTTAGGACATAAACTTACACCAAGTGGTATAACACCTAAAGTTACCAAAACAGAAGCGATACTCAGTCTACAACACCAAAAATTGCTCAAACAATTAAGATCGTTTATGGGTAGTATCAACCATCTCTCTAAATTTATTCCTAACGCAATGAGCTTGACCGACCAGTTTAAACCGTTGCTTAGAGAAGAAAAGGGGAAAAAGAAAAGGGAAAATGTCAAATTGCCTGTAAGAAAAACTTGAGTAGGGGGAAAAGCACTCCTTAGTTTTCGAGTAGATCAAAAAGGCGGTGGCACGGATCGCACAAATAAATTATTATGACCCCCTGAAAGAAGTTGGGGTAAAATGCGACGCAAGCTACAGCGGCCTCGGGGCGACCCTGGAACAAAAGAGAGACGAGGACGATTGGGTACCAATTGCATTCGCATCACGTTAATTTAGTTTACAAGAAAAGACGTATTTGACAAATGAGCTCGAACTGCATGCAGTTATATGGCCAGTTGACCGGTTTAAACACTATTTTTTAGGAAAAGAATTCATTCTAGCAACAGACCATAAAGCCCTCACATCAGCATTAGGGGAACATAAATCTAATAAAGCGTATCAATCTAGACTCACTAGGTGGGTAGACAGTCTGCTACCTTACCAATTTATAGTGGTCCATTAACCGGGTAAAGATATGGGAATTGTAGATTACCTGTCAAGAGACCCGATTGGGGAACAGTGGCCTGAGTCAAAATTAGATGAGAAGCTTGTTGTAGCGTCGATTGATCAATTCCATAAAGCACTCAACTGCTCAAACAATCGTCTAATTGATACAACAAACATTACTCGCAATAAAAATGAAAATATTCTAGACCATTCTAAATTAAGACACAAACTGGAAGAAGCACAGGACATGTCATACCCTGGTTGCTATAGCAACTGTTGTGTTCAAAAACGAACAAGGCTCGACCGGAACGAAAACGGTCAAAACTCAAGTCTCTCAAATTGCGAACAAAATAATTTAAGGAAGATACTTCATTGTAAACAGTCGGTTGATACTAAAATAAACAATCCAAAAAACGCAGAAAAGAAGAGGAGTTTAGCAAGATAGCAGATTGAAGAAAAACCGAACAAGACAGTAAAACTAATGGATTTTGAGGGAAGACTGGATGAAATTTTAGAACAAGTGACGGAGACAACCTTTCAAAAAT
Source organism: Symsagittifera roscoffensis (assembly GCF_963678635.1). NCBI lineage: Eukaryota > Metazoa > Xenacoelomorpha > Acoela > Convolutidae > Symsagittifera > Symsagittifera roscoffensis. Next base: position 83,179,326 of record NC_087064.1, on the reverse strand, counting down.
CAAGAACAGTACAGAGAGGAGCAACAGAAAATGATGGGGACAATTCGGACTCAGATATACCGCAAGTCGAATGGCGAAAAGTGTATATACGTAATAAATGAAAGGACACGGAACAATCAACAGCACGGGCGGAACCAAGGAAGCTAATGTCCTTTTGGGACTTAGTGGGATCAGAACGAACTGATAAAATAACACCGGAGAACATGTTGGAATTGGAAGCATCAACGGAATTGACAAGCCCACAAGGAAACATCCCAAATGCGAATGATTCAAAAATCATTGAAGTGGACCTTACAGCTGATACACCGTCAGAAAGCCCAGAAATGAGCCTAGTTGCGGGGAAAAAGACCGAAAGGAAATCGAGACAAGACGATTTCAGGCAGGCAGAACATCTAGAGGACATTAACTTACTCAATCTTTCGAAACTATTTGATCGAAATCTCCTAGCAGAACTCACTACAGAAGATACATGGATGAACAGGCTGGGAAAGATCATAGAGCAAAAAGATCGACAGAGCTTCGAGTTAATGGGCACTTACACGAATTCGCTATAGCACCAGATGTCCGTCGTAGACGATTGCATCATCGTGGACGGTAGATTGGCCGTTCCAGGACAGCTGCGTCCAGCAGTCCTAAAGAGGATACATCGCGGCCACCCAGGACAGGAGGCAAGGCTTGACGTGTCTAGATACCGGTGATGGCCACATATGCTCAAAGATGTTGTGAATATGACTGAAGTATGTAGGAGTTGCACTCGCTATGGTAAGAATGCTAAATATATTATGCCAAAAAATGGTTCAAAACCACTTCCGAAGCTTTTGCAGCCAGTACAAGAACTACAATTAGATTACGCGGGACCTTTAGAAGATAAAAAAAGAAAAAAAATTTACCTACTTGTAGCTATATATAGATATTTGAAATTTCTGTCGGTGAAGATCACAAAGTCGACTGGGGGTAAACCATCACTGAAATTTGTACGTACTTATATTGACATACATGGAATACCAGAATCAATAAGAACTGATCAATTCTCGGGCTCTAAAGGTAAAACGATGAAAAAATTCTGTACCGAGCATAACATTGAACAAAAATTCTGTCCAGTGGGGGACCACAGGTGATGTGGTCTGGTCGAACGAACAAAACAAACTATCAAACAAAGATTAGGAGTTATGTTATTGGACGAAAATGTCACATCAATAAAACTTGCTCAGAGCACAAAAATTTGGGATCTTAGGTGAAGCAAGCAAAAGACGATCCAATGTTCGCCATTTGAAGCTCATTTCGGAGGCCTTCCAAAAACTGAGTTTAAAATCCTAAGGGATTCGTTTATTAACAATTCTGCTCGTTTAGATAAAGAACATCTGGAGCGTTCAGCATTAATTGCCTCTCAGCTCAAGAAAATATCTGACCAGTCAAGAGACAACGTAATGTTCGTCAGAAAGGGACAAAGCAGTTGAGAGGTCAGCCCACTATTTAAATCCGAGGTAGAATCTGCGAAAAATAGGGACCGAACAAAAGAGTTAAAGACGCTTTTTGAAGCCAACGCTCGGCGGAACGCAACTAGATGAGACACCTCTGCGAACGACTTAAGGCGAATTGTCGATGAAACGAGCACAATCAATCCTGATTTGCGCATGGAACTCTTGTACTCATGGGAGTATGATTTCATTGAAGACAAACCGCAAGAGGACGAGCCAAGATCAGCCAACCTATTGAGAAAGGATGAAAACTGAAAGAGTGGAAAAGCATTAACAAACCCACTAAAAGGCAAGGTGCAATCAGAGACTCCCCATACAGTGAAGACGGCTGCTGGTGCAGTCTATAGACAAAGCGACATCGCTAAAACAAAAGTGGACACCAGTGGGCTGAAGGAGAAAAGTCCGAAGAAAGGCAACGCAAAAAAAAGCCCATATGGCGATAAGCCTAAAATTAAATCAAAGAAAAAAGACAGCGGAAAACAGAAAACAAATAGCGATTCAGATGAAAAGCCGGAAATACAAGAGAGATCAGAAATGGTTATTGCCGCAGCGTTATACCAAGATAGCCATTTAAACGTCACATCCAAGGATACAGAAGTGAACGGGGGCCTCAGTAAAATGGGCTAGTTGTGGGACCAGTTGTGGAAAAACCAAGTAGCTCGGTGTCCAAAGGAGCTAAATAAAGTAAAAGAAAGCAAACCTGCCAAGAGGCAAGACGACAGAAAGCTGCAACAGCAGCAGATGAGTCGGGACCATCCAATGCACAAAACACGAGCACACTGTCATCCCCTGCGAAGGCGTACGTTCCGAGCACGTCTACGCCAAGAAAGAAATTAAATGACAACAGCAAGGTTATTAGTTACCTTACCACACTACCATTCAACAACAATGCATTTTTTTTCTTATTTTGAATTCTAATTTTTCAATTTTTTTGCGGATAGTTTTTCCCGAGCCACGAAGTTGCCAGATAATTAGTTTTTGAATGCGGTTCAACGACACTTTTAAAACACTTATTGCATCCCCCAAAGCTTGATTTTTAGAATTTTTTTAGTTAATTTTTTTAACTTCAATACTCTTAATCCTAAAAGTACAAAATTGCAGAGTTTGTTTGCAAAATCTAGAAAACTCATCAAAAAGCCCATAAAGATTTGATATAGCTTTGAGACCGCAGTATAGCCACTTAGTATTTTCGAAATTTAAAAGAAATGTTAGAAAAAACAAGCTGTGGGGATGCAAAAAATGTCCTCAGTGTCCCAGTCAAAAATGTTTTTCTAGCAACTTCGTGGCTCCTGAAAAACTATCCGCAAAAAATTGAAAATTACATTACAAGGCCAAACTGTGCACAAGATAGGTGCAAAATTTATTGCATCTAGGTCTCTGGAATCCAGAGACAAGTCTAAAATTGTCTTCCAAAATCTAAAAGGATTCCTTCGACAAACTTTCCGGGGATCCCACACACAAATGATTGTAACGTGAGTTTTTTGGACGCGGATTCTTCTGCTTGCAGATGCGGAGTGGGCGACAGCGTAAGTTTGCTATACACATAATATTATTTGCTCGTGGATTCCACAAGATCTTCCAAATTCCATAAATCTTAGCTATTTATTCGTGGAAACCAAAACGGCCAAGAAAGTCAAAGAAAAATAGCAGGCTTGATAAAAAAAACTGGCCTGACCAGGGCCGATACATAAGTCGACACGTTAGTCAATCAGTTTCCCAAATTTTTTTTGCAGTTTTTGGTTCAATGAAAGAAATAGTACCCATAAAGATCTCCAAGTATGCGATATCTTGTCTGGGTACATCTACATATAAAATATTATCACAAAACAATTTTTTTGTAGCGATCCTCTCAAATAGTTGAAATTTCACTCGGTTGATTGAGCTTACAATGGATTGCAAAGCAATCTCATTCTTTTCAATAAAAACTCAAATTCAAATCCAGTTTTTGAATATAACTTCGTTTTATATGAGCTGATAAATAACAACAGCATGTAAATAAGAGCATAGTGTCTATATAATCTATATCGATAGTTTTATAATTTAGTTTATCAACTTTTCTAGTCGCGATATCTAAATAGCAGATTTGGGCGACGGTGTAGATTGACGCTTCAGTTGTGACAATTCCATTAGTGCAATCGCTACTGCTAGCGAACGTTGTTCCGCGGTTGTTTCCGCCATTCGGGTTTCTGTTTTAATTTCGTCCGACTTAACCTCGTCTGGCGAGTCATTTCCGGTCGGAAAAGTTGGCAAACTGCGCTGTTGGTACTTATTCATACACCTCTGGTAGTTGACTTCGTTCTCGAAGTAAGTATCAACATACCAGCGCATCCAAGCTTTTTCTGGATCGCTGAGGCTGGAGTGGTTTCTCTGGATGTCTTGATAAGACATTCGGATTGCATCCTTGATCAAAACTGCCTCTGGATGCTGGAGACACTTGCGATTCGAATGAGTGAAGCGTTGCTTGCAATCTAGATAATCAACATAAGAAACATTAACATTAACTTCAATTTCAAAATTCAGTTGTTTCATGCATTCTTTTTCTGTCCAACATCTGAAGTTTAAAAAATATTAGCGTTGAACAGAGATTAAATAGGGTTAAACTTTCCAAAATGGCCAAAAAACGGGGTTAACTAGGATTTTGGTTGGTCAAAGATTTCGAGAGCCCCCTTCGAAAAAAATCCAAGATTCGCCTGGTGCTGAACACGAAGGACAACGAAGCTCTGCAACTCAACTTAGAAAAAACATAACAAAACGCTCAATATTAAAATTCTTTCCAAAAAGGGCGACCATTTCATGAGTGAATTGATTTAGTTCACATAATTCACGTTTGATCTATTAAGCTCGAATATTGTTTTTTTTTCTTCAAAATGACTGAGTACCGGAAGTGAATTTCTAAAAAAAACCAAATACTTGAAGAAATAAACATTTTTGAAGTTGAAATTAAATCAACTTCAAAGAATTCTACTTTTATTTTTAGCACATGCACATGTGTAAGCGTAACTTAATGCCTTTGATATTTCTTTGATGAAATGAAACTAAACATCAAAGTCATTTCAGGTTTAATCTCTCCCTTGGATTACAATAAATAACATTTTAATTAACTGATGTGATTTATTACCTCCATTGGGACATCGGTAGGGCTTTTCACCCGAATGAAGTCGGTGATGTGTTCTCAGTTGACCACTTTGGGCAAATGCCTTTTGACACCCTGGGTAGTTGCACGCAAAGGGCCGCTCTCCTAAAAAAATTAATTTGAACAAAACCCCGTTTCTACTTCATTTTAGAAGAACATAAAAGTCAATCTTTTAGTGCAGTTATCGATCCAGGCTTAAAGCTGTCGAATCTAACATAAAATGCTTAGAGTGTCCTTGAACAGATGTTTTAGAATAATAAGAGTTAAGATTAAGCAGAGGATAAATCATATTTCAAATTGAGTTTCAATTGCTCTTGAATTTTGTTAAAAACTCATTTCAATGAAAGGCGGTCACCCGAACGAGAAAACAAACTTTTGCAGAAGTGAAATGTTAATGGAGTCTTCATGAAATGGCTTACTGGTGTGGACTCGTAAGTGGGTTTGAAGGGTTTTCTCCCTCGGAAATGTCTTGGGACAAAAGTTGCACTGGTACTCTGCAGCAGTTTTAGGCTGTTTCTTTTTGCAATCGGCTAGAAAACTCTTCATTGATGTTTGCTGCTCATGTTCTGAAGTTGATTCGTCGAAGTCAAGTTCGCTTGAGTCTATTTTTTCAAGTGAAGCTCTAATGGTATCTGATGTCAGTTTCTGTAGATAGTTTGGTGAAGTTTTATTAGTGCTAGCTCCGTCGGAATTGACGGATTGAGATCCTGACGTATGATTTGGACTCACACCACTGCAATCCCTAAAAACAGGAGAACAAATTATAAAGTCAAAAAAATTGTCTCAATACAGAAAAAAAATTAAAAAGCTCACAAAGTTGACTAAAATCAAAATCGGATGCTAATTTTGTTAACTGGGGGCTGGTGCATGGAAAAATGGTTCATTTACATTAAAAAAGACTTACGGTGAAAAGGGCGTTGGTTTTCTACGAAACTGTTCATGTAAGTTCGGGAAACTAAATTGCAACGGTGGAATTGCTTCAATACTCGAACTCAACTCGTGTTGAGATCTCGAAAATTCATCTGATTTTCGCTTGACAGGAATTTGCGGATCCGACAAATGCTTTTTGCACGACAATTCTTCGAAAAAACGCGGCTGCGAGTTATTGCGAAGAGCTTGAGTTCTCATTGCGTGAGCGGCTGCCAAGCGAGATTGCATGATGATTGCGCTGGTAGCAGCCGCAGCTGCGGCCGCTTGGGTCTGCTGAGCCCAAGTGGTGGGGGTGAAAGAAGGGCTAAGCTGGTGATGGGACAACCTCGTGTTGGACAGATGACCGTATGGGTTAAAATATTGGACTTGATCCCGAGATCTCGGCCGAGGGCTGCTTCTGAGGGAGATCACAGGCGGTAGAACCTGTTTCGAAACTGGTGTTGAATGGAAAAGATTGTTTGGACTGCCATGGCTTCCTCGTTCAGTTTTCCTCCATTCACTTTGAAAGGGGATCAGAGCTGGCAACGGGGGAAGTCCAGCGGTTGGTTTATCTGGGTTGCTGTCAATAGATTTTTCCTCCATGCTTAGATCCAGCGGCTCATCCAAAGGCTCAGGAGACCTAGACAAGAAAAACACTTTCTGATTTTAAAATGTTTGTTTCTATGTCTGTTCTAATATATAGCATCCTCTGGGTTATTATAGACCGAAAAAAAATGCATTTTGTCATTGAACGTACCTTAGCGCGGACGATGAGATTCCTTCATTGTGAAATGTCAGCGAGCTCAAAAGTTTCTCATCGGGCTCTTCATTTTCTGTTGCTTCAAAGCATGCAAGAGATTGTCGTAAATACTTCGCACTGGGTTCATCGTCATCATTGTTGCGCATTATTTGTCCTGGACTCGCCTCGCTGTGTTCTTCGCTATTCTGTTCTTTAGATTGAAGAAAAAAATCGGAGTAGTTTTGTTTTCTCGAGACAAAACTTTTTTCGATTATTTCTTGTTTGAAAGCTGTCAATATATTCATATTGTCATCACTTGCCAGTTCTTTGTTTTCACGGCAAGATTTAGGAATAATTGTTGTTTCCCAAGGCCGGAAAACTTCCTGGTCCACCAGAGATGAAGCTGGAAGGTGTTGATTCATTATGGTAGAAGAAAATTTTGACATATTTGATTTCAGGCAAAACTTTTTGTCTACCCTCCAAAATCCTCTTGGCATGAACTTAATTTTGAAAATGGGGCGGAACAGCTGCTTATTTTGCGAAGTTTTCAAAGTAATCAGCCCAATTCTGATGTGAACAAAATGGAGATCAATTACAGTTTAAAGTTTGTTCAGCTCTATTTTTTAAGGAAGTAAGGCGAATTGTTCCAAGAATTGTGTGAATAAATTGAGGACGATAAATTTTGAGAAAAGACTTTAAATTTATCTTGAGTAAGTTTATACTTAAGAACAACTTCGGGGTTGTGTATGAAACTTAAAACTGCACTTCAACCAATATAGCGAACTAAAATTTGATTTAACCAAATAAGCGATTAGAGTTGACTTCAATTTAGAGTCGACAGAAGAATGTTTGGATCGTTTTTGACTAGACTTCAGGTGCGGATGTTCTTTGTTTGCGGCTCTATAGGGTTTGTCACGGGTAAACTTAACTGGAGCCTTATTCAATTTTTGAGACTCAAGGATCAAAAGCGAATGTCGAATTCTATATTGAGGAACTGTTCTAGGGGTCTTGGATTTTGGAAGTGTTGATATTGTTTAGATTCTGATAACGATGCTCAATTTGTCAGATCAAGGACTCCAGAGCAAAAATAAGTCAGCTTTGAGCTAGAAGCTAATCATATTGCATTTATCAAGGTATGCGATTAGTAATAGAGGGCTGTAATTTACTAACCAATTATTTTCGTTCTACTGTTATTGAAAAACGTTGTACGAATTTGGCGTGAATCAACTTGTAATTATCATCATCATCAACATCATCGACCAGTAAATAAATTTAAAATCAAGTTTTCAGACTTGCGGATGCAGAAGTTTAAGCGAAGTTTTTAAAACTCGTGATTTAATTTTATGATTCACAATAATCACAACAATCACAACAATTTTAGTGCGACCGTGCCCGCTGCAAGTTTTAACAAAACCTTTAAAAAATGCGGTTGTTTTGTTGATTTTAGAAGAGTTTCGAATTGCTGTTAAGCAAATAGACCGGCACTTCTGGGTCTAAGATGATGCTGCCGGCTTGTGCGTTGTGGCACGATCTACTGATTAAATTTGATAATTAAGCCCAATTATTTGTAAATTTATTGACAAACCAGTTTAATTAAACTGTACAACAGTTGGCGCAAAGCAAACGAAAATGCAAATAAGAATTCTTTAAAAATTTCTTCAAGCTTAACTGCTATGGGACGCATTCTCGAACCGGACGCATCCAGATAACAAAGAAATCCAGAGCAAAAATAAACAAAAATTGAGAAAACAGACGAACATAAAGAACACGTAAAATTAAAAGCAAACTTCGGTATTTAAACCGTTTTCAGTATTTTTGGGCAAATCAAATTATGAACATTCTAGATTGAGAAGGTAGAAAATGTTTTCTAATTTAAAGTTCAGCTTTTAAAGTTTGCATTTGAAAAATGAGAGCGGTTCCTGTGACTTCTGAACTTCGAAGTTGTTCAAAGCGTGCATCAATCTTACGATTTGCCCTCCTTCAATCCTGAAGTTCTGCCCTTAATCTGAGAATGATTTTATTTCACGGTGCGAACTTTTATTCACATTCACAACTCAACTTTTCAGACGATATTATTGAAGGAATGTGGTTAACTCGGAAATTGAAGTTTATTTAATTGCTAGGCTATCCTTTCCAAGACTGTCGAAAGTAAAGTTTTGATTGATTAGACATCATATTTTTTTGTTTTCAGGCAATTTACTTCGTATTAAAATGGCTAAATAAACTCGTAAAGTGTCACAGCAATTAATTAATGGTTTCACTCTAGTTTCAGCAAACTATAAAAAATATGATATTGACGATAACTAGCAATGGGAGGCATAATGAATGAGGACTTGGTAAACACCAAACAAGGTGTTATTTATAATTTTTGTTCCAATTATTTCACTAGGCAAACTACATACGTGTCAATCGTGGGGTTTGGACAACAAGCTCGTTGCCCAAATCAAATATTAGTGTTTCAAAAGCGAACAATCCCATTCAACCATCTTTTCAGTCCGATTTTGAAAGTGTCACAGTTTTAATTAATGAATGCCCAGATCAACAAATCTAATCTTGGCAAGTTTGCACTCCTCAAACAACAGCCGATGTAGCTGAAGATTATGCTGATCAGGTGTCCTTTCGCAGAATAGGTTCAGTTATAGATAGATAATAAGGGCAGCGTCTTTGGGGTAAGGACGAAGGCAGTTGCGCCTTACCACCTAATATTTCAAAAGCGGTCAGTCATAGTTAGTCATCAAAAGCCATAGTTACGATCGGACAAGCCCGCGCCATGTTTAGCTCTTTCAATTTTTTCGAAGTTTTGAGGCGACCAAATTAGTGATGAAAGGGATCGAAAAAGGGCCTCTGATAAACTTAACTACAGGCAGGGGCGGATTTAGGGGGGGGGGGGGGGAGGAGCGGGGGGAGGGCGCGGTCGCCTTTTTTTCAGGGATTCGATCACATGCCGACCCAAAGGGTCCCCTCTTTGAACTATTTCAAAATATCCATTTTTGGCTGACTGACAGGCGTCTGACAAGTTTTTCTACAGGCGTCTTCGGCGCCAAAATATACTAACTTTGAAGTGGGAGAGCGCGCCGAAAAAACGCGATTTTTTGTTCAACATTTTCCAAAAAGCGCCTAAAACGCCTTTTTTGGCCTGTTTTCAAAAATTTGCCTGCCAGTTTTTTTAGTGCTCTGGCACAGCCTGGAAAATCAATTTGGTCGACCTAAAAAACAAGGTTTTTTTTTGAAAATCCGCCCCCCTCGAGAAAATCCTAGATCCGCACCTGACTACAGGAGTTCTACAACAATAGGAGAGATTTTAAGGGGGAACTTTCCAGGATTTGATTCACTGACCACGCGAAGGGACCAGCTTTAGTGCTATATTTCATGAACTTTATTTTCCTACGACGAAACAAAAAAAGTTTTATAAATATGATGGCGATTGCGCGCCAAAAAAAAGGAAATTTTGATAAAAACCTTTCAAACCGAGACCAAAAATGGTATACTTGGCTCGTTTAAAAAACTTGTCAGCAGATACTTTTGGCAAAACAGGGCGTTTACGTGATTTGGGATAGCTCGTAAAACCTAAAAAGGGAGAGCTTGTAGAGCTCATAAAGTTAGCCTAAAATAATTCGAAGAAGCACATTCAATAACAGCCGTAAATAACAGACGCGGATGCAGGAATTTTTGACAGGGAAGAAAACGGAGTTTCAAAAAATTTTCGAAATTTTTGTTGACCTGTTTTTAGGTAGACTCAATTGTTTTTCCTTGGAACCCCTATCAAGACCCCATTTTGACTAAATTTATCAATTTAGCAGTTTTGCCAATTTCTCAAAGCGTTGAACTAAAACTTGGCTCAATTGACTTTTTTCTTGGTTATGATTTTTCGGCAATCTTGCTTAGCTTTTTTTGTTCTCTAAGTTGATCAAACCCGGGTCGAGATTCCGCTCAAAAACCGCTCAAGATATGAGCGGTTTAAGCGGTTTTCCAGCAAGATTTGAGCGATTTGGGTGATTTGGGCGGTTTTTTTGGAAAAACCGCTCAAACCGCTCAAATCTTGCCTAAAAAACCGCTCAAAAACCGATGATTTCTTGCGGTGATGTTTGAACGGTTTTTCAAGCAAGATTTGAGCGGTTTGAGCGTTTTTTTTAGACGATTGCGCTCAAAAATATTGCTTCAAAATGAGCGGTTTGAGCGGTTTTTGAGCGATTTATAAAAAAAACGCTCAAAAACCGCTCAAGATTTGAGGAGTTTGAGCGGTTTTTTTAGACAATTACGCTCTAAATCTTGCTTCAAAATGAGCGGTTTGAGCGGTTTTTGAACGGTTTATCTAAAAAAAACCGCTCAAAAACCGCGCAAAATATGAACGGTTTTGAGCGGTGTTTTTAGATAAACCGTTCAAAAACCGCTCAAACCGATCATTTTGAAGCAAGATTTTGAGCGTAATTATCTAAAAAAACCGCTCAAACCGCTCAAATCTTGCTTCAAATTAGGTGAAAAATCTCGACTCGGGAACAAAAACTTCAAATTAGTTTTGACTATCAACAATTTTTGAGCATCTGTTATTTTACGAATACGCAATTTCCCTTCATTCACAAAATTAGGATATAATGTCTAATTATGCACATTACTTTAGCCACTATTTACAATGACGTGTTAATTCATTTAAGAAGTAGCTTGTGCAGAACTTTTGCGAAGAAGAAGATTAACAAAGAATTCATTAAGAGGCCAAATTCTGCACTAGATAATGAAAAATGAATTGTAAATCGCTTAAACATCTAAAATCAGCGCTTTTAATTAATTATAAATTTGCTAAAAGTACGATTATAATTATAATATAATCGATTATTTTCTCTTTTTAATGAGTGCGGGTGCATCCAAATCTATTGATTTTTCGTTAATTGTTCTTTTCGACATGCTGATTTTTTTATGGTTGGATTTAAAGTTTGTATGTTTCTGAAACTGACCACAGTTTTCGCTTTAAAAAAATTAAATGAAAAAAGTTATCTTTGAAATTCTTTTTTTTTTTTCATTTTTTGATGAGGTTGAGTGATCGTTCTTTATCATTGTTTTCGACAATTTTTTTGTTCTGCTTAAGCTTTTTAGAAATTTGAGTATGAGATTTGTTTTTCTTGTAGACCTTATTATTTCTTGATATTCAAACAGTTTCTGTGAAATACTCCATCCATAATGTTCATGGAAGATGTTTCGATATCTTCTGTTTATTTAAACAGCTGATTAGAAAAGTTCTGCCTGGCCATGTTTTCATCTTCGTCAAAACTGCTTCAAGTGGTCCAATTTGCACTATAAAAACTTAAACCGCCGCAAATTATCGTCGCTTTGGTTTTTAGTAGACGCTTTGGTTTTCGGCAGACAGTAAAGCAAAACTTTGAAATTTTCAGTTGAATATCTTTAACTGCCGTTTTTTGGAGAATTGCAGAAAGCACAAATTAAAATGCTTTTATTTGTAATTTCTATTGAACACGTCAGACAGCAGTCAGACTGATTGTTGGGTAGTTTCTTAGAAATGAAAGCTTTTTATTGCGGTTAAGATACCACCATGAGTAGTAGATGTTGGAGCTGATCAGGGGGAAGCGTGGCTGACCCCATGTATTAAGATACGGTATAGATTTCGGGTCAACCTCGCTATGTATTAAGATTGGGTATAGAGTCTACACTGTGTCAAAATAGGAAAATCGATGGTAAGGATTCAGTGTGATGGTAAGAGTAAGAAAAACATTTTTTTTTGTTTTTGTGTGGAAAAGTCTAGTTTTTTCGCAAAAATCTTGGCGCGCATTATCTAATTGGAAAAAATTAAAATTTAATTACGTGTAGATTGTGGAATGAAGGACTTTTAAGTAGTTTATTGGTACATGGTAAGTCAATTGTGAGAATTTTTGGGTAAAAAACTTTCAATATCTTCTGTTTATTTAAACAGCTGATTAGAAAAGTTCTGCCTGGCCATGTTTTCATCTTCGTCAAAACTGCTTAAAGTGGTCCAATTTGCACTATAAAAACTTAAACCGCCGCAAATTATCGTCGCTTTGGTTTTTAATAGACGCTTTGGTTTTCGGCAGACAGTAAAGCAAAACTTTGAAATTTTCAGTTGAATATCTTTAACTGACGTTTTTTGGAGAATTGCAGAAAGCACAAATTAAAATGCTTTTATTTGTAATTTCTATTGAACACGTCAGACAGCAGTCAGACTGATTGTTGGGTAATTTCTTAGAATTGAACGCTTTTTATTGCGGTTAAGATACCACCATGAGTAGTAGATGTTGGAGCTGATCAGGGGGGAAGCGTGGCTGACCCCATGTATTAAGATACGTTATAGATTTCGGGTCAACCTCGCTATGTATTAAGATTGGGTATAGAGTCTACAATGTGTCAAGATAGGGAATATCGATGGTAAGGATTCAGTGTGATGGTAAGAGTAAGAAAAACAATTTTTTTTTGCTTTTTGTGCGGAAATGTCTAGTTTTTTCGCAAAAATCTTGGCGCGCGTTATCTAATTGGAAAAAATCAATATTTAATTACATGTATATTGTGGAATGAAGGACTTTTAAGTAGTTTACTGGTACATGGTAAGTCAATTGTAAGAATTTTTGGCTAAAAACTTTCGATATCTTCTGTTTATTTAAAAAGCTGATTAGAAAAGTTCTGCCTGGCCATGTTTTCATCTTCGTCAAAACTTCTTAAAGTAGTCCAATTCGCACTATAAAAACTTAAACCGCCGCAAATTATTGTCGCTTTGGTTTTTAGTAGACGCTTTGGATTTCGGCAGAAGGTAAAGCAAATTTTTGAAATTTTCAGTTAAAAATCTTTAACTGCCGTTTTTTGGAGAATTGCAGAAAGCACAAATTAAATTGCTTTTATTTGTAATTTCGATTGAACACGTCAGACAGCAGTCAGACTGATTGTTAAGTAATTTCTTAGAATTTAAAGCTTTTTATTGCGGTTAAGATACCACCATGAGTAGTAGATGTTGGAGCTGATCAGGGGGAAGCGTGGCTGACCCCATGTATTAAGATACGGTATAGATTTCGGGTCAACCTCGCTATGTATTAAGATTGGGTATAGAGTCTACACTGTGTCAAAATAGGAAAATCGATGGTAAGGATTCAGTGTGATGGTAAGAGTAAGAAAAACATTTTTTTTTGTTTTTGTGTGGAAAAGTCTAGTTTTTTCGCAAAAATCTTGGCGCGCATTATCTAATTGGAAAAAATTAAAATTTAATTACGTGTAGATTGTGGAATGAAGGACTTTTAAGTAGTTTATTGGTACATGGTAAGTCAATTGTGAGAATTTTTGGGTAAAAAACTTTCAATATCTTCTGTTTATTTAATTAGCTGATTAGAAAAGTTCTGCCTGGCCATGTTTTCATCTTCGTCAAAACTGCTTAAAGTGGTCCAATTTGCACTATAAAAACTTAAACCGCCGCAAATTATCGTCGCTTTGGTTTTTAATAGACGCTTTGGTTTTCGGCAGACAGTAAAGCAAAACTTTGAAATTTTCAGTTGAATATCTTTAACTGACGTTTTTTGGAGAATTGCAGAAAGCACAAATTAAAATGCTTTTATTTGTAATTTCTATTGAACACATCAGACAGCAGTCAGACTGATTGTTGGGTAATTTCTTAGAATTGAACGCTTTTTATTGCGGTTAAGATACCACCATGAGTAGTAGATGTTGGAGCTGATCAGGGGGGAAGCGTGGCTGACCCCATGTATTAAGATACGTTATAGATTTCGGGTCAACCTCGCTATGTATTAAGATTGGGTATAGAGTCTACAATGTGTCAAGATAGGGAATATCGATGGTAAGGATTCAGTGTGATGGTAAGAGTAAGAAAAACTGTTTTTTTTGCTTTTTGTGCGGAAATGTCTAGTTTTTTCGCAAAAATCTTGGCGCGCGTTATCTAATTGGAAAAAATCAATATTTAATTACATGTATATTGTGGAATGAAGGACTTTTAAGTAGTTTACTGGTACATGGTAAGTCAATTGTAAGAATTTTTGGCTAAAAACTTTCGATATCTTCTGTTTATTTAAAAAGCTGATTAGAAAAGTTCTGCCTGGCCATGTTTTCATCTTCGTCAAAACTTCTTAAAGTAGTCCAATTCGCACTATAAAAACTTAAACCGCCGCAAATTATTGTCGCTTTGGTTTTTAGTAGGCGCTTTGGATTTCGGCAGAAGGTAAAGCAAATTTTTGAAATTTTCAGTTAAAAATCTTTAACTGCCGTTTTTTGGAGAATTGCAGAAAGCACAAATTAAATTGCTTTTATTTGTAATTTCGATTGAACACGTCAGACAGCAGTCAGACTGATTGTTAAGTAATTTCTTAGAATTTAAAGCTTTTTATTGCGGTTAAGATACCACCATGAGTAGTAGATGTTGAAGCTGATCAGGGGGAAGCGTGGCTGACCCCATGTATTAAGATACATTATAGATTTCGGGTCAACCTCGCTATGTATTAAGATTGGGTATAGATTCTACAATGTGTCAAGATAGGGAATACCGATGGTGACGATTCAGTGTGATGGTAAGAGTAAGAAAAACAATTTTTTTGTTTTTGTGTGGAAATGTCTAGTTTTTTCGCAAAAATCTTGGCGCGCGTTATCTAATTGGAAAAAATTAAAATTTAATTACGTATAGATTGTGGAATGAAGGAATTTTAAGTAGTTTATTGGTACATGGTAAGTCAATTGTAAGAATTTTTGGGTAAAAACTTAGATTTTTTATCGAAAAAATTGAAAAATTTTCAAAAAACTTCAAAACACGATAAGATTAGCTATTATTCGACCTAATTTGAACTATTGGACAATCTTACTTTCTATCAACTTGAAGCAATGCTGAAACCTCCTAAAATTTTGAGAAAAATTTAAATTTCCGAGATAAAAAATCATCTGGAACTTGTCTTTTTGGATAAAAATAGCTTAGTCCTTTCTTTGTCTGTTCATATGTAGCAACCATATGATTTATAGTTCTGACTCCTCTGTTAGTAGATGTGAGATTGGTGTTCAATGGTTGATTACAACTCCACATCATACAAGTCTTTTTCAACTGTATTTAGTCTTTTGAAGAATGGCTCATTGATCGCTTTATGAGTTTTTTCATCGTTCAGATATTTTGTGATTGTATGGCTTGATCTATCCATGATCTGATATCCATACGAGGAATTACCCAAAAGTTTCATTGTTTCTGCCACAACTCCTGATAGAGGGTTTTCATCTATTTCTCTTCTAGCATCAACCACTGACTGAACGAAATTATTAGGCATTTCCGAGGAGAATATTGAACGAAACGGTAAACTTTGGTGCACTGTAATCCAAGTTCCAAAAAAAAGTTGAAGAGAGGAGTTATAGTTGTTCCATTTTCCAGCTTGAAACTAGATATCAGCATTCTTCAAAGTTTCGTTCTCGATTGTATAGTTTTTCATGTAGTCTCCGATATTGTTTCTTCCAACTTCAGTATTTTTGAAAATTGTAGGAAAGTTGGCAAATTTTAATTTTATCTCATCTGGAACAATTAAATCGCACTGAACATAACCAAAAAGAGACCCATCTTTTATTTTTGATAGAAACGAGTCTGTAGAGAGAAGTCTCTTGTAAGGAAAATGGTTTCTGACGTGACTTTTGATTTTGTCATTGGTTTTGAAACATTCCCACCACTCGTACTCCCATCTTTCTTCAACTTTGCATCCTTTTTCTTTAATGTAATTCCGTCTCATATCATCCACTTCTCTCCGCTTATTTCCTTGTTCATTAACTCCTTGTTGAGAAAAGAGTCCAATGCTCCACCCAGAAACTTCAGTATATCGAGAAATTGTACATCTCTAAAATTGAAAGATATAAAGTTGTTCGCTTTTTTGATTACTGATGTTTCTTGTTCTTTATCGTTAATCAAATAGAGGATTAGGTAGGACTTGATCAAATTCAAATCATATCTACCGCTTTTAAATCCAAATACAAATAAAATATTTACATATCTCTCCAGATGTTGTTTCAAATCAATGTTTTCTAATCCAGGTTATAGTTTGTGTTTCTTTTAGTTCCTCTGTAGGAACACAAATCGACTCAAAATCAAAAATTGCTAGGTTATTAAAAAGTTTGTTATCTTCAGAAATTGGAAGATTGAATCCTTCTAGTTTTTCAAACAAGGTTTCTCGAAGCTCATACACGTTCTTTGGGTAAATATGTTTCACTCGATCCTTGCATCTATCTCAGAAAATGTTGAGAAACTGAGATCTTTTGAAGAAAGTATCACAACTAGGGCACCGGAAGCACTTGAAGAAAAAATCAATATCTTTTGTATGAGTGATATGATTGTTAAATCTCAGTAATTTGACTGTTTTGTCAAATCTTCCAATACTTCGTAGAGCTAGTTCTCCTAGATATTCTCCTTCGTGGATAAAGAAATCGTATATAAAGATCATAACCAGATTTTGATATAAACTCTGCAAAGTATCTGGAAGTGTGAGAGTCAAGATCATTGTGTCCGTTCATGAGTTTTGCCAATGCGCGTAAAAGACACAAATTAACTTTGTGTGGTTCCTTGTCTTTAATAGATAAAAGACAGTTAACAGAATGGTTTTTCAAAAGAAGTTTGGGTAAGACAGAGTCCGGACATCCCATTGGGATGTTTTTCAGCAAAGAAGCAAAAATTGTGACGTTAGTAATCAGCTTGAATTGCCACTTTGTGTTTTGACGTTCTTGGGTACATTGCTCCACAATAACGAATTTTTCCACTTTTTCTTGGATTGTTATCAAGTCTGCTTTTGTACAGAGCAAATGGGATTTTTCAAATAAAGTATTGTTTTCATGCGCGTAGAAATATCGATATTCAGCAGTCTCAATATTTCGCAGAACGAACCCCAGAGTTTTGTTGATTTTAGCGGCAGAATTGAGCTTGTTGAAGACTTCTTCAAGTTTCTCGTTGATTATTTTAGTGTCTAACATGGACATAAAGAGGTTAAATACCTTATGTCTCCCATTTTCTATCTCCGTATCCGCCAGAAAATGTTGACAAGCACTGAGTTCCTCCTTCAGTTTTTCACCATCTTCCCCTTCTTCCTACACAATCTTGTTCAAGTCCGCTACAGTTTCCGGTTTCCGTAGTTTTGCTCCATGTTCTTTTTTCCGATGTTGTTGGAGAGGGTAGTAATTTGGAAACTCTTGTTCACAAGAAGAACAAACCGTTGACTGCTTCGAACTTGGTTGAGCATGCTTCTTCGCAACATGATAATCCATCTCTTCCTTCTTCTTGGACAAAAAGTTACAATTAGGACACTTATATTCATCCTTGTATTCACATCTCTCTCAATGTCTCGCAGCATCAGATCTCCTGTAATCATCACCGCATTTCTCGCACTTGACTTTCTCATTTCTGTTCAGAGCAGGCATTATCTAAAAAACGTTTGGAACTTTAGAAATGTTCTAAAATTGAAAATTTAAAGTATAAATAACTTACTTTTTTTCTTTTCGCGAATCAACGAATTCTAAAATTTGAAAAAAAAATCCAATTAACTGTTTCTGATTGGCACAGAAAACGAATGATTTAACCTAACAATATATGCGTATTTTTACTAACAATGACGTCATCGCCTACGCAATTATCCTTTTATGGAATTGGCGTCATTCTTTAAATAGAAGTGACGTCACGGCCTGCGCAATTTTTCTTTTTTTGTAATAGCGTCATTCTATACATAGAAGTGACGTCAGTACGCACGCAAATTTCCTTTTATGGTAATGACGTCATCGCCTACGTCATTCCTTCAAAATTTCTAGAATTTACCAGACAATTTTTTCAACCAATCAGAACTAAGCAGTTTCTAGAAATAGCTTTGGATGAAAAATAATCATTTTTGAAAAATGTTGATAAAAAAACATTTGAACTTCTTCGAGTTACTCTACAAGAAAAAAGAAAAAATTCCGTTTGATTTCCTTATTGATGAAATAGATGTAGACTCCTAATTTTTTCACAATTTTTTGGACGTTTATGTTGTCCAAAATAGAGCTCTCCGACTAAGTAAAGGTCTTTTTAGGGGAACTTACTCAATTAAAGGGTTTTTACTTTTGATCACATATTGCGTATCAAATCTATAAACTTACCGCTGAGTTACACCTGACAAGAAAAAAAAATATATTTATTTTAGAAAATTTGAAGCTAATAAAAAAGTCGTACGATCGCATTACAAAGACTCTTTTTATTCCCTACCCAATTCCCAAATTTGTGAAAACTTCCCAGCAAAGTTCTTTTTTCCTCTATTTCTTTAAAAACTTTCAAAGTTCAAAATCTTACATGATCAGGTTTCGAATCAGACTTCCAGAGATTTGCTTTGAAAAATTCTTCAACTTTGAGTTATCCTCTCAAATCTACATCAAAATCAAAAAACTTGACTATCTACTCAGAAATTAGCAATTTTTCATCAAATATATACAAAAAATTCAATTAACTTGATGAGAAATATTGCAGAGATGCCATTTTTATTAATTTTCATTCTTGTTATTTTATCGGCAATATTTCATATTTTTACGGCAAACAACTTTTGGTAATTTATTTTTGCAGTTACTTTTGAGTATTATTTTACTTATTTGAAAGATTAAGTCCTTAAAAAGTAAATTTTCGTCTGATTGGATAAAACAACTAGCACAAAAAAAAACAATTTTGTGATTGGAAACGACAATGGGTAAAAGTACCCAAAATGGAGCTTTGTTTCCGATTGGACACGACTTTTCTATAAAAAGTCCTTAAAAGGAAAATGAAACCTGATTGGAAACGACTACAATCCAAATAGGGAAAATCAATTCTGATTGGTTGAACCCACACATTCGAATTGAAGGTACACCTCTCTCTTAACTAAAAATCATTTTATTTTCAATTTATCTACCGTCAACTACCTCCTCTCTCAGCTCTAAATTTTTTAATTTCAACTTAACCACCGTCAATTGATCTCTCGCAAGTGTAAATCTTGTTTTTACTCTGCATCTTTTACTTATTCATCTTCCCTTGCAACTTATAGCTCAAAATGATCTTCTCAGTGCAAAATAACAAACTTATGTTCTCGGTAGAAATTTTGGCTGACTAGTACAAATCCAAGTGCGAGAAACAGTTTGTGGAGATGTTCTGGCACGAATGGACATCCCAATCCAAGTCTGGCTCATGGTGGAGGTGATGCGCGAGGGATTTCAACGTATCCATGACAGAGAACCATCTTGGAGAAATGCAAATGATGGAGGAAGTGGCTGAGCATATGGGAATGAACTACCCCGAAGCTCCTGACTCTAGATATGTGGCTTAATCAATCGACGATAGGGAAGAGGGATCTGTGGACAACCCAAATACCATCGAAGAGGATGAGGGGTTCTCTGAGCCAAGAACTCGAGTCAGCGAACCAACAAGACAGCCACCGTTGAAGGAGGCAAGACCAGCTTTGCACTCCATTGAGAACTTGCGAAACTCTTCAGCTGCTCGACAGCTCTTTGATTTGTAAACAATTTGGTTGTTAATTTGTGTTTTGTGATTTTTTTCTTTGCATCTAGTATTTTTATTTTAAAGAGACAGGAAAAAAGAGATAAAGCAAGAAGTCATAGAAAAATTTGTTGAAAAATTGCAAGAGTTAAGTTTTATTTTAAAAATTTGTTGAAAAACTTTGTTAAATATCAAACTAATTATGCAATTGGTAATTAATTTTACAAATTTTTATTGTTGAGATGGCAAAAAAAATAAACGAATTTCAACATCTTGTAAAAAATTTCACATTTTTTTCCCACATGACAAAAATATTATCACCTGTTTTGCAAATATGTTAAAAACTTTACATTAGTTTTTGCTCCATGCAAACAAATTTATACTGTTTCTGGTACATTTTTTAAAAACATCAAAAAAAAACTCGCAAATTAAGAAAAATTTCCTTAAAGATTTTCGCATTTTAAAAAAAATTGTAACAAGATTTTTTTGCACTGTTGAAAATTAAATTTTATGAATTTCTTTGTTCTGATTTTGATCATTCAAAAATTCATTTTCATATTGATTAAAAATGTCAAAAAAACAAGTTTTTTATTTAACAAGTTTTTTACAATTAATTTTTGCGTTTTTCGTATATGCATTAAAAAAAGAAGTTAGATGAGTCAGAGTGGACGCAGAGTGAGATAATGTCTTTTGGACTTTTTTGAACTGAGATAATGTCTTTTAGGTATTTCTTTGCAACACTGGGTAATTTTTGCGGTATTCTACATTTCAAATTGTGTTCGACTGCACGATTCAATTGAATGAAAACTTCGCCTCTTGATGAAATAATATTGGAATAAAATCTGTTTTTGTATAAAGTATATATACAGTCATCAATTTTGTAAGTGAAAGGATATTTATCTAATCTTTGCAAAACTTGATCGAGCGATAATCCCCTTAATACTAACTGAAATTTGCAAATTTCTACTGGGCAGAATGATAAATGGTTAGATACACTGTAATCTTGGGTGACATTGAACCATTCAAAAACATTTTCTGAGACACATATAAAAAGAGATTTTGCATTGTAGTCCGAATAAAAAGTGGGATATGCTTGACACAAAGCAGATGCCATCACCGATTACTTGTTGAAAATGATTTTTATCTACATTGGATTGCTTATATAGTAGTTCCACCACCTACGCAATGTCCATATTTGGATCATCACCTGCTCATAATTCCATAAAAGGTAATAATACCTTATTTGGAATGTACAGTGAGTCATCTACTTTTCCTAATTTCTATATAATTACAAATATCATTATTTTGAAATAGGTACTACTGATCAGTTGGCTATGAGTCTCAAATCAAAAATGTATTCACAAAAAGATATCCTTCCCAACTATTTGCGAACAACCAAAAAAGAATTGGGAGATTTTCTTTGTCCCAAAAACCTTACAACGGAAAAGTTTACTTTGAACCTTGCTTCCAATTGCCAAAGAAAAATGAATCGGGACAAATCAAAAAAACCCAGCGAGTCTATCTTGGTGAAAAAGAAGGAGAAAGGATATCAGCAATACGGAATACTGTTTTTCACGATGCTGAAAACATTGGACTCGTTCCTGTATTGGAACCCTTTCTTACAAAGACTCAACTATGAATCAGGAACTTGCGATCTGTCATGCGGTGTATGAAGTAGCAACATACAAGAAGAGAAGGGTGTGTCACAATCAAGAAGTACAGTGTGAACAAGCCACTCTACATTAAGATTCGTCTCTTCACTGCAAAGGAGAACGAAGTCTTGATGCAAGTTGCCTACGTCAACTATACCCTGAACAAATTCAAAGAACTTGCCCAAGTCTTGGGAGATTGTCTGTTTGCTGAGAACTGTAATGTTCAATAATTTTGCTGAGTGATGTTAATATAGTGAAATAGTCATCTTCTTGAAACCTTTTTTAAAGTTTCTTTGAGCTGAGCAGTATGAGTTGAAACATTGGTTTTCCAGAAATCTTGTTTTTAAGCTTCAAAATAAATTGGGACTTTTCATATCGTTTTACAAGAAATCCCCAGAATTTTTTTTTACTAACAGTTTTGGAATCTCATAATTTACCAAAATTGCAAGATTTGATACAGAATCACAAATTTCTCAAATTGAAGGGACTTTGCATAATGGAAGACGTTAACTTATCGTTCAGATATTCCAAAAAAAAACAGATCTTATAGAATATCGTAGGAAAGTAAACACTTGGAAAAACAATCAAAAATTTCAGTTCGAAAAAGAGGAGTATGATAAACTGGTTGATTTTATCCCCTCGGTTTTGTTTTCTGTAGAAACATTTACAAAACTTGTATCATTATTGAAGAATGCAGTGTAGAAAATGAACATTCAGAAATTGAAAGAAATTCTCAGAAATTTTGATTTGATTAGGCATGATTTTTCATCAAATACGAAAAGAAAAAACTACTTTCTTTGTACCTGTATTGTTTTGGATCCAAACAATATTGAAAAAAATTGACCAAAAAATTCCTTTTGGGGGACAAATTGGATACGAAAATTCCTGTATGTTTTTGTTTGCATATTCAAAAATCTTCAGATTTCATGCAATTCTTCATGATGCAGCTGGATCTGTGAAGTCTACCACGCATAAGGGACCTGGTTATTGTTAGATTTTACCTAGATTTCCTAGTTCTTGTTTTCTTGGTCACGTAACTGGTCTGCTTTTCTGTTTATATTAAATTTTTTGCTTGAGTGGACTTTGCATAATGGAAGGCGTAAATTGTTCTAAGATATCGTTCAGATATTAAAAAAATGGATCTTATAGAAGACCGCAGAAAAAGAAACACTTGGAAAAACAATCAGAAATTTCTCTTGGAAAAGAGGAGTATAATAAATTGACTGATTTTATTATCATAAAACATCATGAGTCTGGTTGTTTTGGATATTGAGTGTATGGAAAACAAAACATTGAAAGAGTTAAGAGTTGAAAAATGGACAAACTGTGGGATATTCCTTTCTTTCTCCCAAAATTCTCAAAGCTGCATCTCAGCCTGTTTGGTGTACGAAGCATTTTCATAGAATCAGTTGGAGCAGTGGTCATGAAAAACATATTGAGCTAGAAAAAATTTTGAAAAAATTAAGAGCTCCAGAAACGGAGTTTTTTGCAAAAGCTTATGAAAAATGTAAAATTCTGTCAGAAATTTGGAAACAAAGGTTACAAACTTGGATGACAACGCATGCCCAAAAATTCAGAATTTCATATTCAAAGACGAAGAATTTGATTGGAGGTGTAGCAACTACCCATTTCGTCATGCAAAAACTCCTAACTGTGCAAAAAGAAAAGCAATTGCATACGGAAAACTGACTCGATGTTTTTTAAATAAGTTGTGAATTATCTAAATCGTTTTGTATTATCTTCTGTTTTTGACATTTAATTGTTATTCATTATCAATTTTTTCATTCCAAGGTTGAATGTGACAAGCAATTAAATTTAGGACATTTTGTTTTTGATGAGGAGAATCATGAAGGAAAATCATAGAAGTTTTTTGGACGTACATGTAATAGATCTCTTTTAGTTTTGATGTGCCAATTTTCTGTCACAGTTTTGATACTAGCAGGTGCAATCGTTCGAATAATGTTATCCACTACACAAGAAGAAACAACCGTTTGGGTAGCAATGTAATCAAATACAGTTGGTTATATTTTACCTTCTACAAAGCTATGAATTAAATAATTTCTACCAAAGAACGAGTTTTTATTTCGCTAGTTGGGCCAAGTGGATCTGGAAAATCGCATCTTATTTTGGATTGGTTAAAAATTGGTACATTTTACAAAAATGAGACATTTTTTTTTGTTTTTATCAACATTAACAATCTTTTTATGGACAAATGCAAAGAAAAAACCTTAAATCTATCCAAGAAGTTTACTTTGAATTGATTGAAAACCTTCCAAATAACGGAACAAAATACCTGTTAATATTTGATGACTCTTATGAAGAAATTTCAATTCTAAGCAGTTTGTAAAAATTGCTACTGCTGGAAGACACAGGGGACTGAACACAATATATATTAAGCAGAACTTGTATCATCAAAGCAAATTGGGAAGAGACGTTGAGTTACAAAAGACACATATAGTCTTGTTCAAGTCACCGAGAGATGTTTTACAAATCAATACATCAAGTCAACAACTAGGTCTTAGGATCACAATTGAAATAGTTGTATCAAGATGCAACATCAAATCTTTATGGTCATTAACTGATTGATTTAACTCCAAAAACAGTTCATTCACTAAGATATTGCACAAACAGCGGTTCAGCTCCATCGAAAATTTATTTACCATTAAAAACAAAAACAAGGTTTTTGGACGATGAGCATACAATACGTCTCTTTTCTCCCAATATTTCAAACATTTTCCCAAAAACTGCAAAAACAGTTGATCCTCCATTGTCAAGAAAGTTTCATTCAGTTCCTCAGCGAACGTCTAGTAAACTTGCTACGAGGCGAGCTAAAGGATCTCCGAAAAGTAGAAGTAGTGAAATATTGAAGAGGAAGATCAGAACTCACAAGAAGAGGAACTTCTCTGCATAAAAGGCGAATTATTTTAAGCTCGCCTAAAGGCTTACAACTAATATATTTTATCACTCCTTTTGTCATTAAACGATTGACATAGTATGGATCAGTTTGTTCTAATACCTTACTCAATAAATCAATCACCAAGTAAGAGATTGTACCAAGAAAAAGAGGAGATTAAACCAAAAGATTTTGGTTCTACTTAAAGTGATGTAACTGCGAGGTTGAAAACTAGTAACAATAAACATCTTATTGATTTAATTTCGAATTTTCCTAGAATTAGACTAAGTCAATCAGGAAATATCATATTAGATAATCGAGACACAAAAAAGAATCGATTGTAGACTTTGTGTGTTCACTAAAGCGAAGAAAAGTACTGACTTTTGAGATATTTACTTTACTATTTTGAAGCAACTCAAATTCCCCCTAAACTTGTTATCAACAAGAATGCCAAAGCGAAAGACGGAGGAACTTGGAACCCTTTCAATATCTGAATAGGTAAGTCTGAACAGATTGTATTCTAGGGGTAGAGCTGCGTACGGTTCTGCGCGAAATTTGTGTAAAGCAAGCAGTTTGTCAAAAAAGAAAGTCGAACAATTTTTACAAACCAAGACATCGTATACAAAGTTTGGACCTCCAATTAGACGTTTCCGAAGACTTCAAGCTTTTTCAAAATAAATCAATGAAATTTGGTACATATACTTGGCTTTTGTTGACAAACTAGCGAGTCAAAGCAATGGAGTCAAATATTTATTGGTTGCTGTTGATGTTTTTTTTTGCAGTTTTTCAGAGATCAAACAATGAAAACTAAATATGCGGAGACACTTTGCAAGCTTTAAAAAAATGATTTCTCAAAAAAACACTCCTGAAAAACTTTGGGTTGATAAAGGAACAGAACAAGGAGGAACTTTCATAAAAATTTTGCAAGGAGGAAGACATTGAAACTTACTCAACAATGAGTGAAACAAAAGCTGCATTTGCAGAGAAAGTCATTCAATCATTAAAACACAAAGTTTACCGCTACACAGAAAATCATGGTGAAAAATTCATACACAAGTTACCTCCATATGTGTCTCCATTGAATTGTCGCATCAATAGATCTATTGGAAAACCTCCTAGAGATGTCAAAAATACTGCTTTCCTCTCATTTCTGTACAATAAAATTCTATTAAGGTTTAGGAAACTTAAATTCAAAGTTGAAGATGGAGTGAGAATTTCAAAGAACGATATTACTTTTCGAAAGGGATACAAACCACAATTTACATTGACATTTTTGAAATTTCGGCAATATTTACAAACAAACCTTCTACATACATCATCAAAGATCTCGACAAAGAAGAAATCCTGGGAAAATTTTATGAAAAAGAGCTGAGAAAATGTTCTGATTAAAGGTAAATCATGTTTAAAACTAAACTTCTATCGATCAGTTGCCATGGATTCTTTTACTTTTGAGTTAGCTTCCAACGCTTCTTTTAATTATTATCCGAATAATACTCTTAGTTCTTTTTCAAACTTTCTATCAGAACAAATACATTTGAAAGGAGAATGGGAGGCTGCTATATCAGAAATATCATACCCTTTTTTGTACCAAAAAATACGAGGGAAATTTTACATTCGTAGATGGCAAAGAAAGTTCTGAGGAGAAAAAAAAAGATAGAACCGATGCATATTGAACCAGGATTGTATGCAAGTATTGTTGATATAATTGTAGCCATGAACAACAAATTTCGAGAACGTCTAGGAGCTCAAGCATTTGAATATAACAGAATTATTAGAATTACGACATTCTCAGAATACATTATTTGATGATAGATAGTGATATTATAGAATATAACATAGTGGGTGATAGTGATAGACAAAACTCTATTATTGCGTTGTTTTCCATTCATCTCCAAGGTAAAAAGTGGAGATAAATTTTCTAGAGGACAGTTTATGAATTATCAATCCTTTACAAACTACAACTCAAAAAATTGTTCAAAAAGTCTTTCCACAGCATAAAAATTTCCACAGAACTAAGAGATAGTACAGGCAAAAAAAAATCTTTTTGTGTCCGTAGGAATTACCCGAGTTGTTCTCTTGTTGCTCAAGATTTCGAATAATCAGTTTTGGTTGAAACTTCATACGAAATGGTTGCTCAAAACTAAGCAGTTTTCCCTATTTTTCGAGGACATGCAAGACAACGTGGAAGAGGTTTTGGAGCGTATCAAATCTATAAACTTACCGCTGAGTTACACCTGAAAAGAAAAGAAAATATATTTATTTTAGAAAATTTGAAGCTAATAAAAAAGTAGTACGATCGTATTACAAAGACTCTTTTTATTCCCTACCCAACTCCCAAATTTGTGAAAACTCCCCAGCAAAGTTCTTTTTTCCTCCATTTCTTTAAAAACTTTCAAAGTTCAAAATCTTACATGATCAGGTTTCGAATCAGACTTCCAGAGATTTGCTTTGAAAAATTCTTCAACTTTGAGTTGTCCTCTCAAATCTACATCAAAATCAAAGAACTTGACTATCTACTCAAAAATTAGCAATTTTTCATCAAATATATACAAAAAGTTCAATTAACTTGATGAGAAATGTTGCAGAGATGCTTCTTTTATCAATTTTCATTCTTTTGTTTTTTTATCGGCAAAATTTCATATTTTTACGGCAAAAAACTTTTGGTAATTTATTTTTGCAGTTACTTTTGAGTATTTGTTACTTATTTGAAAGATTTAAGTCCTTAAACGATAAATTTTCGTCTGATTGGATAAGACAACTAGCACAAAAATGAACATTTTTGTGAATGGAATCGACAATGTGTAAAAGTACCCAAACTGGAGCTTTGTTTCCGATTGAACACGACTTTTCTATAAAAAGTCAATAAAAGGAAAATGAAGTCTGATTGGAAACGACTACAATCCAAATAAGGAAAATCCATTTTGATTGGTTGAACTCACACATTCAAATTGAAGGTACACCTCTCTCTTAACTAAAAATCATTTTATTTTCAATTTATCTACCGTCAACTACCTCCTCTCTCAGCTCTAAATTTTTTAATTTGAACTTAACCACCGTCAACTTAACTCTCGCAAGTGTAAATCTTGTTTTTACTCTGCATCTTTTACTTATTCAACTTCCCTCGCAACTTATTGCTCAAAGTGATCTTCTCAGTGCAAAATAACAACCTTATGTTCTCGGTAGAAATTTTGGCTGACTAGTAAAAATCCAAGTGCGAGAAACAGTTTGTGGAGATTTTCTGGCACAAATGGACGTCCCAATCCAAGTCTGGCACATGGTGGAGGTGATGCGCGAGGGATTTCAACGTACTCATGACAGAGAACCATCTTGGAGAAATTCAAATGATGGAGGAAGTGGCTGAGCATATGGGAATGAACTACCCCGATGCTCCTGACTCTAGATATGTGGCTTAATCAATCGACGATAGGGAAGAGGGATCTATGGACAACCCAATTACCATAGAAGAGGATGAGGGGTTCTCTGAGCCAAGAACTCGAGTCAGCGCAGCCACCGGTGATGGAGGCAAGACCAGTTTTGCACTCCATTGAGAACTTGCGAAACTCTTCAGCTGCTCGACAGCTCTTTGATTTGTAAACAATTTGGTGGTTAATTTGTGTTTTGTGGTTTTTTTCTTTGCATCTAGTTTTTTTATTTTAAAGAGACAGGAAAAAAGAGATCAAGCAGAAAAGATTTTTAAAGAGACAGGCAGTATTTTTATTTTAAAGAGACAGGAAAAAAGAGATCAAGAGAAAAGCAAGAGGTCATAGAAAAATTTGTTGAAAAATTGCAAAGGTTATGTTTTATTTTAAAAAATTGTTGAAAAACTTTGTTAAATATCAAACTAATTATTAATATTGGTAATTAATTTTACAAAGTTTTATTGTTAAGATGGCAAAAAAATTAAACGAATTTCAACATCTTGTAAAAAATTTCTCATTTTTTTCCCACATGACAAAAATATTATCACCTGTTTTGCAAACATGTTAAAAACTTTACATTAGTTTTCGCACCATGCAAACAAATTTATACTGTTTCTGGTACATTTTTTAAAAACATCAAAGAAAAACTCGCAAATTAAGAAAAATTTCTTTAAAGATTTTCGAATTTTAAAAAAAATTGTAACAAGATTTTTTTGCACTGTTGAAAATTAAATTTTATGAATTTCTTTAATCTGATTTTGATCATTCAAAAATTCATTTTTTGCATTTATATTGATTAAAAATGTCAAAAAAAAACAAGTTTTTTATTTAACAAGTTTTTTACAATAAATTTTTGCGTTTTTCGCATATGCATAAAAAAAAGAAGTTAGATTTTTGCATTTGTTTTTTCTAAAAAAACCACAAAAAAACTTGCATCTAACACAAAAATTTTATGAAAACTTTTGCACACTTGTTAAAAAAAACCAAAACAATTTTTGCATCTTGTGAAAAATTAAATTAATTTTTGCAAGCTTATTAAAAAAATCAAATCAAAATTTGCATCTTGCAAGAAAACTCAGAGTTAATGTTTGCACACGTGTTTAAAAATTACGAATTTATTTGTTGAAAAACTTTTGATTTTAAATAAAATCAATTTTGACAAGATATTTATAAACAAATATTCAATTATTAATAGAAAAACTGACACGCTCACTATTTACAGTACCATTACCATCAATGAGACAATCAACATTTTTCAATAAATCAGTCTCATACTTTGAATTTTAAACTTTTCGAATCTTTTCCAAAAAGCTGATCCATGAGTCAGAGTGGACGCAGAGTGAGATAATGTCTTTTGGACTTTTTTGAACTGAGATAATGTCTTTTAGGTATTTCTTTGCAACACTGGGTAATTTTTGAGGTATTCTACATTTCAAATTGTGTTTGACTGCACGATTCAATTGAATGAAAACTTCGCCTCTTGATGAAATAATATTGGAATAAAATCTGTTTTTGTATAAAGTATATATACAGTCATCAAGTTTGTAAGTGAAGGGATATTTATCTAATCTTTGCAAAATTTGATCCAGCGATGATCCAATTAACACTAACTGAAATTTGCAATTTTCCACTGGGCAGAAAGATAAATGGTTGGATACACTGTAATCTTGGGTGACATTGAACCATTCAAAAAAATTTTCTGAGACAGATATAAAAAAAGATTTTGCATTGTAGTACGAATAAAAAGTGGGATATGCTTGACACAAAGCAGATGCCATCACCGATTACTTGTAGAAAATGATTTTCATCTACATTGGATTGCTTATATAGTAGTTCCACCACCTACGCAATGTCCATATTTGGATCATCACCTGCTCATAATTCCATAAAAGGTAATAATACCTTATTTGGAATGTACAGTGAGTCATCTACTTTTCCTAATTTCTATATAATTACAAAAATCATTATTTTGAAATAGCTACTACTGATCAGTTGGCTATGAGTCTCAAATCAAAAATGTACTCACGAAAAGATATCCTTCCCAACTATTTGCGAACAACCAAAAAAGAATTGGGAGATTTTCTTTGTCCCAAAAACCTTACAACGGAAAAATTTACTTTGAACATTGCTTCAAATTGCCAAAGAAAAATGAATCGGGACAAATCAAAAAAACCCAGCGAGTCTATCCTGGTGAAAAAGAAGGAGAAACGATATCAGCAATACGGAATACTGTTATTCACGATGCTGAAAACATTGGACTCGTTCCTGTATTGGAACCCTTTCTTACAAAGACTCAACCATGGATCAAGAACTTGCGGTTTGTAATGCGGTGTATGACGTAGCAACATACAAAAAGAGAAGGGTGTGTCACAGTCAAAAATTACAGTGTGAACAAGCCACTCTACATTGAGATTCGTCTCTTCACTGCAAAGGAGAACGAAGTCTTGAAGCAAGTTGCCTATATCATTTATACACTGAACGAATTCATAGAACTTGCCCAAGTCTTGGGAGATTTTCTGTTTGCTGAGAACTGTAATGTTCAATAATTTTGTTGAGTGATGTTAATATAGTGAAATACTCATCTTCTTGAAACCTTTTTTAAAATGTCTAGTAAACTTGCTACGAGGCGAGCTAAAGGATCTCCGAAAAGTAGACTTAGTGAAATATTGAAGAGAAAGATCAGAACTCACAAGAAGAGGAACTTCTCTGCATAAAAGGATAATTATTTTGAGCTCGCCTAAAGGCTTACAACTATTATCTCTTATCACTCCTTTTGTCATTAAACGATTAACATAGTATGGATCAGTTTGTTCTAATTCCTTACTCAATGTATCAATCACCAAGTAAGAGTACCAGGAAAAAGAGGAGATTGTACCAAAAGATTTTGGTTCTATTTAAAGTGATGTAACTGCGAGGTTGAAAACTAGTAACAATAAACATCTTATTGATTTAATTTCGAATTTTCCTAGATTTAGACTAAGTCAATC
Organism: Symsagittifera roscoffensis; assembly: GCF_963678635.1. NCBI lineage: Eukaryota > Metazoa > Xenacoelomorpha > Acoela > Convolutidae > Symsagittifera > Symsagittifera roscoffensis. The sequence continues at coordinate 83,148,663 of NC_087064.1, read as the reverse complement.
AGAAAATATCATATTAGATAATCGAGACACAAAAGAATCGATTGTAGACTTTGTGTGTTCACTAAAGCGAAGAAAAGTACCGACTTTTGAGATATTTACTTTACCATTTTGGGAGAAACTCAAATTCCTCCAAAACTTGTTATCAACAAGAATGCCAAAGCGAAAGACAGAGGAACTTGGATCCCTTTCAAAATCTGAATAGGTAAGTCTGAACAGATTGTATTCTAGGGGTAGAGCTGCGTACGGTTCTGTGCGAAATTTGTGTAAAGCAAGCAGTTTGTCAAAAAAGAAAGTAGAACAATTTTTACAAACCAAGACATCGTATACAAAGTTTGGACCTCCAATTAGACGTTTCCGAAGACTTCAAGCTTTTTCAAAATATATCAATGAAATTTGGTACATAGATTTGGCTTTTGTGGACAAACTAGCGAGTCAAAGCAATGGAGTCAATATTTATTGGTTGCTGTTGATGTTTTTTTGCAGTTTTTCAAACAATGAAAACTAAATATGCGGAGACACTTTGCAAGCTTTAAAAAAATGATTTCTCAAAAAAACACTCCAGAAAAATTTTGGGTTGATAAAGGAACAGAACAAGAGGAATTTTCAAAAAAATTTTGCAAGGAGGAAGATATTGAAACTTACTCAACAATGAGTGAAACAAAAGCTGCATTTGCAGAGAAAGTCATTCAATCATTAAAACACAAAGTTTACCGCTACACAGAAAATCATGGTGAAAAATTTATACACAAGTTACCTCGATTTGTGTCTCCATTGAATTGTCGCATCAATAGATCTTTTGGGAAACCTCCTAGAGATGTCAAAAATACAGCTTTCCTCTCTTTTCTGTACAATAAAACTCTAACAAGGTAGAGGAAACTTAAATTCAAAGTTGAAGATGGAGTGAGAATTTCAAAGAACGATATTACTTTTCGAAAGGGATACAAACCACAGTTTATATTGAAATTTTTTAAACTTCGGCGATATTTACAAACAAACCTCCTTCATACATCATCAAAGATCTCGACAAAGAAGAAATCCTGGGAAAGTTTTATGAAAAAGAGCTGAGAAAAAGTTCCGATGAAAGGTAAATCATGTTTTAAACTAAACTTCTATCGATCAGTTGTCATGGATTCTCTTACTATTGAGTTAGTTTCCAACGCTTCTTTTAATTGTTATCCAAATAATAGTCTTAGTTCTTTTTCAAACTTTCTTCCAGAACAAATACATTTGAAAGGAGAATGGGAGGCTGCTATTTCAGAAATATCATACCATTTTTTGTACCAAAAAAATACAGAGGGAAATTTTATATTCGTAGATGGCAAAGAAAGTTCTGAGGAGAAAAAAAAAAGATAGAACCGATGCATATTGAACCAGGATTGTATGCAAGTATTGTTGATATAATTGTAGCCATGAACAACAAATTTCGAGAACGTCTAGGAGCTCAAGCATTTGAATATAACGGAATTATTAGAATTACGACATTCTCAGAATACATTCTTTGATGATAGATAGAGATATTATAGAATATAACATAGTGGGTGATAGTGATAGACAAAACTCTATTATTGCGTTGTTTTACATTCATCCCCAAAGTAAAAAGTGGAGATAAATTTTCTACAGGACAGTACATGAATTATCAATCCTTTACAAACTACAACTCAAAAAATTGTTCAAAAAATCTTTCCACAGCATAAAAATTTCCACAGAACTAAGAGATAGTACAGGCAAAAAAAAATCTTTTTGTGTCCGTAGGAATTACCCGAGTTGTTCTCTAGTTCCTCAAGATTTCGAATAATCATTTTTGGTTGAAACTTCATACGAAATGGTTGCTCAAAACTCCTGACAAGAAAAGAAAATATTGCGTATCAAATCTATAAACTTACCGCTGAGTTACACCTGACAAGAAAAGAAAATATATTTATTTTAGAAAATTTGAAGCTAATAAAAAAGTCGTACGATTGTTTTACAAAGACTCTTTTTATTCCCTACCCAACTCCCAAGTTTGTCAAAACTCCCCAGCAAAGTTCTTTTTTCCTCCATTTCTTTAAAAATTTTCAAAGTTCAAAATCTTACATGATCAGGTTTCGAATCAGACTTCCAGAGATTTGCTTCGAGAAATTCTTCAACTTTGAGTTATCCTCTCAAATCTACATCAAAATCAAAGAACTTGACTATCTACTCAACAAATAGCAATTTTTCATCAAATAAATACAAAAAATTCAATTAACTTGATGAGAAATGTTGCAGAGATGCTACTTTTATTAATTTTCATTCTTTTGTTACTTTTATCGGCAAACTTTCTTATTTTTACGGCAAACAACTTTTGGTAATTTATTTTTGCAGTTACTTTTGAGTATTTTATTACTTATTTGAAAGATTTAAGTCCTAAAAAGGTAAACTTTTGTCTGATTGGATAAGACAACTAGCACAAAAATGAACATTTTTGTGATTGGAAACGACAATGTGTAAAAGTACCCAAAGTGGAGCTTTGTTTCCGATTGGACACGACTTTTCTACAAAAAGTCCTCAAAAGGAAAACAAAATCTGATTGGAAACGACTACAATCCAAATAAGGAAAATCCATTCTGATTGGTTGAACCCACACATTCGAATTGAAGGTACAGCTCTCTCTTAACTAAAAATCATTTTATTTTCAATTTATCTACCGTCAACTACCTCCTCTCTCAGCTCTAATTTTTTTAATTTGAATTTAACCACCGTCAACTTTTCTCTCGCAAGTGTAAATTTTGTTTTTACCCTGGATCTTTTACTTATTCAACTTCCCTCGCAACTTATTGCTCAAAATGATCTTCTCAGTGCAAAATAACAACCTTATGTTCTCGGTAGAAATTTTGGCTGATTAGTAAAAATCCAAGTGCGAGAAACAGTTTGTGGAGATGTAAGTAAACCAAAGTCATTTTCGGTATGAGGCTTTTACAAATTGTTCATTGGAGATTTTTGATAAAGTCCCAGTTTTGGAAACAATTATGTCATCTTACACACAAGAAGTATTCCCCAGCACCTCTCTAGATGAAAGCAGTATTGATTTTGAGTTTGAAACGGATCGTAATCTCTACTTGGATATGCTTGACACCCATTTTAATTTAAAGCTTAAATTATTCAAAGGAAGGTTGTTTGATGCTTTCAAAAACGAAATAGCATAACATAAAGCAAAAATGGAGGAAGATTCGGATGAGGAACCACAAACTTACTTAACCTATGTAAACAATCTACTACCTTCTTTATTCTCCAATTGTGAAGATTTTTTTAAATAATACAATAGCTTACAACGCTAATGGATTATATCCTCATAAAGCACATATCGAACAAATCCAACTCGTCGGCAGTAAGTAATAAAGGAATATTTTCTTGTCACGGATATAGTTTTGAAGAATTTCCTGATGCATTTGATATGCATCCGTTCACTGATAGAGCAAATTCCTTGGGATCAGGGATAACTTTTTTTACTTTATGGCAGGCTAGCCATTGACCTGTTTACTTGCGAAAAATTGTTGCTACCAAATACCAAAGTTCGAATTAAACTAATTCGAGCTAGAGCGAACTTTTACATGCTGTCTGATAATCCAAATGTTAGTATGAAAATTTTTGATTGTTCGCTGCTTACAAGAAGAATTTTAGACAATACCTGCAATGGAATACCATCAATACTTGCAATGGAATCTGGAAAGGGAACCTGCTCATTATAATTACATGGAAACTATAGCAAGAACCTTTATCATTCCATCTCGTCAAAACCAATTCATACAAGTGAATATATTCAATAACCCCCCAATAAAAAGTATAGCTGTTGCAATGAATACAAATTCAGCTGTTGCAGGATCTTTTCACGAAAACCCTTTCAGCTATCAACAATTTAATTTGAGTGAGCTTAGAATTATTCGGGGTGGAAGCGCAATTGTTTCATTAAATACAACTTGTCGTCCTTATGTTACAACAATAAAATCAATGCAGTTTAACGAAGATTTCCAGTTCTCCTGATTGAAGATTTTCAAAATTCTTATATTCTAGTTTTTGGATTGACTTCACTACAGGAAGCAGCTGAACAGTTGCATTATGCAGAACTTACTGGAGAAAGCGTGAGATTAGAAGTTTTTTTCCAGTTTCTCTTGGACCAAGTAACGGAAGTTATAGTCTTGGCAGAACGACCATCAAATGTTAAAATCGACAATTTCGGAACAGTCGCTAAAAATGTTTAGTTTTTTTGAGTTTTCGGGTTCCTTCAAAAATATTGTAACGTTGGGACTTTTCATGGTTATTGTCTCTGTACTATCTATTTTCTTTTTCTTCAGACCTACATCTCCAGAAAATGCAGATAAAGAATGCTGTTTAATTGAAAACCGAAGAAAATTTTTCAACCTAGTCTGGAAAACAGTCTTCAAAAACCTTTGTCCAGATCATAAGTTTTATGTATGGGACTTTGTTGATTCAATACCTAAATGCGTGTAAGTCATTAATCTTACTTTTTTTATCCTAAATTACACTACCAAACTAACTATTTCTTTGTTTTTAGATGTAAATCGGCTAACAATTGCCCAGATGGATAATTTTTTACTTCTGCAAATTATTCAAAGAATTCCTGAACTCAGGTTTTAGTAAATGGGATCTTACCCCTCCGATAAAGTACCTCGACTAATAAAATATTGTTTGGCAATTGTTAACTACGCTCCAAGCAATGATAGAGGGGAACACTGAATCATGATATCTCGATTGGACAAAATATACTACTTTGCTGATTCTTTGTGTCGAAAAAGAACAACTTTTTCCTTTCTAACAAAAAAAAATGGGCGAATGGTTCCGAGAAAAATGCGAAAAACTGATAATTCGTGTGGATTTTACGCAATTTCTTCAGAATTTCTTCTTTTTAAAGTCTACCAGAGAAACTTGAATATTATTCATGATGTGTATCTTTTGAATTTTATCAGCAATTTTATGTAAATGTGTAGTTTTTTATTTGTAAGTGTAAATTATGGTAGTAAATTTACTATACGATGCAGTGATTTATATATTTTTCTTTGTAATTTATTTTTTTCTCAAAAATTTGACTTTTTTCGAAGTTTCACTAGGTTTCAGAATTGCTTCAAGTAGATAGAAAGTAAGATTATCTAATAAAATAGGTAGAATTATAGCTAATCTCATCGTGTTTTGAAGTTTTTTTGAAAAATTTTCAAATTTTTCGATAAAAAATCTAAGTTTTTACGCAAAAACTCTTACCATTGACTCACCATGTACCAACAAACTAATTAAAAGACCTTCATTCCACAATCTACTCGATATTAAATATTAATTTTCTCCAATTAGATAACGCGCGCCGAGATTTTTGCGAAAAAACTAGACTTTTCCACACAAAAACCAAAAAATTTTCGTTTTTCTGTCTCTTACTATCACACTGAAACCTTACCATCGATATTCCCTATCTTAATACATTGTAGATTCCATACCCAATCTTAATACATAGCGAGGCTGACCCGAAATCTATAACGTATCTTAATACATGGGGTCAGCCACTCAACCCCCCCCCCCCCCTGATCAGCTCCATCATCTACTACTCGGCTACTACCATGGGTGTTCTGTTCATTTGACGAGATTCTGTCTGACCTGTTGATGTTATAATTTCCAACTAAAAAATTTGACGTCTCGATTTTGTCATGCAACCAAGGTTCACAAAGGCATAAAATTCTGTGATTGGTTGTGATGAATACATTTACTAATTTACTTTTTGTATCTAGTGCCGCCGCAAGGCTTCTTGCATTTGCAACAGTCGTAAAAGCAGTCCATACAAAATTACGGATTGTGGAATGACTCAATGAGGTGGGAAATGATCCACGACCAACCACCCGCTTGATTCAAGATGTAGATCGTGGCTGCTTGAAGTTACCAAAAACAAAAACAAAGCCATTTGTGCCCCACCGGTTGGGTTGCCCAGGATGAACCACGATTTATTCTTGCGTTAAAATTGGACTTGACAAGGAAGGTACGATGGACGGGGATGTCGATGGATACTTTGTCGGGGGAGTGAGGCTAGGACTCACCCACACTGGGAAATTACCAATCAAAAAACATAACCTTCAAGAGGAGCAGGCGAAAAAGAAGCAGAATTACATGTTTAGCCTACCCATTTGGTACTTGAGCATCATTGTACTCAGTGAATGAAAAACGTTATTAAAATGAACGAACGTGCGCAATCAAAATGAATGCCAATTTGAGTTTTGAATCAAAATAAGCGTCCATTTTTAGGAAAGAAAATCGAAGCTTTGATATTTTAGGGCAGCAGAGACCAGAAACAGGGAGCGTTGCGACATTGCCGCAAATGCCTACAAAATTGACAAAAATCTTAAGTATCTTAGTCACTAGGGTAACAAAGCAGCAGCTGGAAAACACCAAAATTTGATTTTTAACCATAGATTTACTCTAGGATATATATTTAAACAAGACTTCTCAAGATGATCAAAAACATTCAGCTCGAGGTTATCTAGATCCCTAGAGAAATGGTTATGCAGAACTCAAAAATAGAAAAAGTTCTGAAAAAATGTTGTGTATATCAGTTTTCTGTTTTTTTTTTATTAAAGAAAATCTTTCTTGTTTCATTCGGGTGACCTTATGACCGCGAATGTTAAATTAACAAGGCAAATGAGGAATCTGAAGAGGTTTTTTTCCGGGAGAATTGCCCGCTCAAGACTTGTCAGCTCAGGGGTTGTTCGTTGGAACTTTTAAAATAAAAGCTACTCTTTTAAACGCTGTGAGAAGGACATGTTTTAGTTTCAACCAAATGTTTCTTCTAAACTTTCAATGGGATGGTTAAAAAATTACCATTTTAATTGGAGTGATGAGTATTGAATTTTCAATTGGGTGCCATTGTTCAGTTTTGCTCAATTAATACTCATTTGAATCGAGAAAACAATCGGCTTTTCAACATGGATAAACCCGACAATTTGATTGACCTGGAAGCTTATGTGGGATTAGTATAAGCTGCGATCCCTCGTCCGATAGTTGAAAAGGGTTTTGCACTGTATTAACCGGAGAGAGCCATACTGATGGCCATCCTTATCTTCCTCGTAGGAAATTACAACGGAGGATTCCCACCCAAGGCAGTCTTGACGATGAGTGCTTATGGAGAGCAAAGTTTATTATGAGGTGAATGAATGGAGAGCCCCCGCGGAGCGACCTGGCCTGAGAACCTGGCTTGGCAAAAGATCGCACATGATCGTTCCTCTCCACCGGGTCTCCGCCTAGACTAGGAAGAACAAAAGACTTCCTTCGTTGGGTTCAACCACGAGAACCCATATGCCCCCAAAAAGAGTCGAAGCGAACAGGTAAAATAGTCGGACATGTAAGAAGTGAAGTGAATGGATAATTGAAAGAAGAGGCGAAGAAGAGACAAGTAAAGAAGAAGGAACGCCTGAAGAAAGAAAAAATCTTCCGAGCTGATCGACTGCGTCAGATGGTGAAAATAGAGCTTGAAAAAGATTATCCTTCCAAATTGTTGACACCACGAGAGTAAAGGCAAACCACAGAAATAGAAACAATGTCTGTGTCAGGAAAGCTAACAAATCAGGAACCGGACGATGTGTTAGGAGTCTCTGAATTAGAAGCTGCCGTGCGTAAGAGTAGCGGAAACGGCCGGCTGCATAGTGGGAAGAAGCTACGCAACGGGTTCCGTCATGACTGCTTCTACGGAGAGATCGTCAACTTCGGTAGAAATAATTTTGCCAAGCGAACTGCCAGCCAATCAGGATCAAGGCTTGTGACGATGTCGAACCTTGCGCGAATCACAAACAGAAGCGTACAAGAAATATCCGGCGTAGAAAATATCAATCCATGAGAGCATTCACGTGAGTCCGTAACAAGGACTTTTTCTAGATATTGTCGTAATGATTTTTTTAGAATATCTAGCACTCCTGGCATTTTCTTTGCGGTCCCTTTAGTCGAGGTTTGTGTAGGGTTGGATACAATCTCTGCCCACGATACTGATTCGCAGGCAGGTCGTTTGACTATACCGAAGTCCTTGATCGTTCCAAAGGTGCAGTCATCACGGCAGCCGTTGCGTGGCGTCTGCCCACCATGCGGCCTGCCATTATCCACTATATTATAAATGGCAGCTATCACTTGAAAGTCTCCTGGCGAATCGCTCGGGTCCGAATTTCTACAATTCCTGACACAATAAATGGTTCTTCATCGGCCTACAGGCTTAGTTTTCTCGGTTACCGTAGCTCGCTCGGCACAGTCCGTCGAAAAGAAGCTCTTTCGAGTATTTATCTGCAATCGATGAACTTTTTCATGGTTTTCACGCTATGTCGTTTCGCCTCTTCCTGTCTGTGTTTCACCACTCCGTAGAGTCTGTTCCAGATGTTCCAGTATTGCATGCCGTTCAAACAAATACTCATCATTCATGTCTCCCACTAAGGAGCCCCCAGCTAGTCTGTCACACGTGGAGTCTATGTCCCTGGTTGAAGCACACCAGAGGAGGGGCGAGTCCAAGCTGCTCAGTGAATCCCCGCGAAGGCGTAGGATCGATGAGTCGATGCGAGTAGCGTTCCTGGGCACGTTGCCAGAAGAAGAATGGGAACGATACCAAAGCGAGCTGGAGAGAAAGACCGGCGAGGCTTGGACGCGCGTAGCGTTCATGGAGAGTACGTGGAGCATAATCCGGAGATACGGCACCCAGTCCGTGATGGAGAGAAAATGATGGAGTCCACTGAATCTGACGGTCTGACCGAGTCAGTCAAGAAGGAAAGTGCTGAAGAACTTCCGATTATGCGAGGTCGACCCGTCAGAAGGGCGGCCAAAAGAGAGCTGAGGAAGTACAAGTCAATGGTGAGAAAATTGAAGGAGAGAGTGAACGACAAAACGACCAACCCCAAGGTTGTGAAATCAAAGGCCACAACAGTGGTGATGTCACTGGCGAAGTTGTCCCCTTGCCCGAACGAACGAAGCTGGGCAAGGGGCCGGTGTCACGCAAGGCGGCAGGGAAAAGGAGAACCAAGTGCCACCGATGTTGCTGGCGGGATTAATCTCAACGGCTTCAAAGGTCAAGAAAAGAAAGGGGACCCTGCCTGACAGCAGACTGGAAATGGGGGTTATTAGCCAGTGTGGATCCGGCGGATTGGACGACTACAAACCATCACGTACTAACATGGCAAAGATGAAGATGGAAGGGCAGCTCGACGTGGTCGAGTATAGTCGTATTTTAGTGCCCGAATCAGTTCACATGGGCGATCCTGCTGGTGGCTACCTGGAAATGGCGAAAGCGAGAAATTCCGCGAGAAGGCACCCGATGGCCTGGCATGACAAGCAAGCCACGCAGGAGTATCTGAAAGAATTAATAAAGGGCTCGAACCTGAAGAGGAAGGGATATGGCACCGTGATGTCATCGGAAGCGAATGAAAATGGTTGGAGCTTCTGAATAAAACTTCCTGAAAGGCGGCCCTGCAAAAGTGTTTCGATGAAACCATGCGTACTCCCTCATATGTGATGTCGTAATTAGCCAACCCCTGAGTTAGGACAGTTTTGAAAGTGAGGCTTGTGTGGTGCCTTATTGGGATAAGGAAGGGGGGTATAAGGCTACCATTGAGACGAAAGGTAGAGAACAACAGTTAGAGTTGATGGGAGCTTTGAAAGTGTTGATCGCCAGTGAAGATTCTGCGGTGACGTGGGCAAAAAGAAAGGACGCACTTTGCTTTGTGAAGTTCCTGGTGGATTGTATCCCTACTCCGGTGCTAGAGGAATGTGTGAAGACAATCAGGCAGAGGTCGATGAAGCGTGAGGAAGTCTTATTGAGGGCCCTGTTGGAACTCTACCAAGACATATCACTGTGCAGATCCCGAGAAAAGAACCGAATGACATGGATAGCTACCAGAGATTGGAGGAAGTCAGGCGATGTTCCAACAAAGAATTGACTGTGACGAGAGAGTTGTTAGAAGCAGTTTAGAGTCTGAAAGAGTACGCGACGCTAGGAAAGCGGAAGTCCTTCTGGTAACCCGGGAATGACTTATAATCCATTCGTTAACGAGGAAGCGAGGGACCCATACTTTGACTATGAGCAGGCAGTAACCCTCAATTTCTGGGTGGAAAGAGTGCGAGAAATGGGGACAATAACGTCTGAACAGTTACAGTGAGGAGTAATCCTGGAGGAACGAATGAATGAACCTTGAGTTCTCAGCTAGAGGGACAAGGAAGCTTTGAGTGTGGTTCTTGGGACGGTCCACTGAAGACCAGCTTAGTGACGATGTGGGAGCTCATGAAGCCTTCATGATGCCCAAATCCGAACGCGAATCTGATGGGACCTCACCGCTGAAACTGAGCTAGAGGAAAACGACAATGAGAGCCTACACGACCTAGCCATGATACATCATTTATTGGCTCTGAAAATAACGAGGCAAGATGACAAGCCGTCCGAGGGGAACTCTCCGAGTGACTGGATGAAGGAGGGTACCTGCCTAGCTTCCACTTGTGGAATGGAAGTCACGTGTGTGGGAATGGTCACTGCTTGAAGACATTGAGTGAACAGCACTGCCAGCTAGCCAAATTGTTTGGAAGACTGAGTGGGTCAGAGAAAAATGACATGGAGTTGATTGCGGATTGCCATGGAGTGATGGAGGTGAACCTGATGACCGGCCTTAGGGTTCTACAGTATGAGCAGCTCAATTGAGTAATTGGAACGCCTGGAGCGTGCCCATGAACTGGTCACATCCTTGAGTGTGGAAGTGTTCCCCGGAGCATTGCTGACGGAACAGAAGATTCGAAACTGGCGGGAGGCTCTTGAAAACGAGATGAATTTGAAGCACAACATGGGATATCATAAGACAGTCGGGTCGAAGTACCTTGGGGGATCTAGCGCGGTACCATACTGTAATAGCAAATACCCGACCCACCTGGTGGTTTTAGATGCCAGCACCGATTGATCGACCAGCTCTTCTCGGTGCCTAAGTGCGTGCGACTGGCGAGGATGTCGGAGAAATCCCATGAGTTGTTAAGGAAGATCCTCCGGGCGGTCCCGGAGAGGTCTAGAGATGAGTTGGAAGAAGTAGTGCTAGAAGTGGGATGAAGGTAACCTCAGTGAGTTCCAGAAGAAGAAGGTGAAGGGAATAATGTCGAGTTATTTTTCCAAGATAGATGAGAAAGATGAGACGCACCAGACGATGATGCAAATTGAGCCCTTATTGGTGGCATCGGGGTATCGAACTTGGATAAATATACTGCTGACTCATGGGGAGTACCCCTGTCACTGCCTGGCGCAGACGTTTTGGTACCTCAAAAGAGCAAACCTAGTACTTGTTTGGGATGCCGAAAAGTTGTTCTCCATGGGATTGCCTGATCAAGCCCAGAAGGATTGAAGAAGAGACGCAGAGGAAATTTGGAGAGAAATGAAAACTTATTGTCATTGTGTGTGAAAACTTGAACTAATCAACCAAGATTGATTATTGAAAATTTTAATTTTTCTGTTTTGCGAGGGTTTGATTAGAACAGACCTTGTTATTGTTAAAAAACTGTTTAGATTTTTCGCAATTGTTGTATAACAATGAATACTTTAGTTGATATTATTTATAAATAGGACATAGTATATTTACCTATTTAAACTTGACTGAAGTTTTTATTCTGGTTAAGACACATCTTCAATTTGAGGCGACCCGGTAGGGTTTGGGTACGCTTGCTCAAAGAGGGTGAGTACATCATTACCTTTCCTAGCCACAGAGTTTCTGATTTTTAATTTTGAGGGCAACAGCATTATTGAATGATTATACTTGGCGAGTGACGTTAAGTTAATTTTAACGGGTGCGTGGCCGTGCCACGTCCCAACTTCTTAATCTCAAAGAGCGAGAAGAAATTTTACGGAAAAATGACGTATGTAGTCAGAAATTTTTTTTTATCTAGGACACTCCTCATAGTGCAAATTTTGTGAAAATGTTGAAAGGCAGTGAAATGTAGTACAATGCCATTTATGACACGCGGTGAGTTGAGGTGGAGTAGATAGTTTTCAATTTTCTAATACGATTTGTAAAGTTGTTTATAGAGGACTGGATCACCAATTGAAGATAACTCGGGGTTATGCGTTCAATGGTGACATTGAAGGGGACTGTGCGGGGAGTATGTGCCATTCTTCCGCCTGGTTGACAAAGCCGAACCCTCCGACGAGCAAGAAAAAGAGCAAGAGCGTTGTTAATCACAAATTAATCACGAAAAGGAGGGTCGGAATGTTCTAGAAGTAAACTTTTAAAAATTCGAATTGCGACACAATATTTCTGAGAAATACAGAAAGTGGCCATATTTGGCAAAAAACTGACAAAAAAAACAAAACACCCGAATTAACAAGTGAAAAATGGTCAAGAAAAAACAGAAGAAAATACGAAGTCTCTTATCGTAACGATCACGCACGATAAGACGTATAGCGGAAACCGATAAGAAGAAATGAGGCTTCAGTGGGGTAGCCGGAAGGATCAGTACCCTCCCATGCCCAGAGACTGTTGTATGTTGAGAGACTGCAATAAACTGACTTTTTAGCTGCTTTAATGCCGTGAACGATTGAATTAACCCAAATATTGTTTGTTATTTTAGAGGAGTAGCTAGGAAGAGGAAAGGGTCAATCCATCTCCAATGGATTTAGTGGATAACTGTCACTAAAACATAGCAAACTAGGATATTCAAGCCGTGCTTTCAATGTTAGTTATGTAGTCTGGGGATCCGAGACCCAGATATGTGATTATCTTTGCATGCAAACGAAAGCTGATCAAAAGTCGTTTGACTGGTGGCCTAAAAATGGTAACTTTTACTTAGCACTAAATGGCTAGAAAATCAACTGGCTAGGTCTAGACATTTAAAAACGAGTAGAACTAAGGTAACTGACGCGTGCCAGTCGCCAGTAGGAACTTTTTCTACGCTCCGTCACTGTGATGTCTGGGCAAACGTTACAGAGACGTTTTATGGCGCTCCTGGGTGGGCCTGTTAAAGTCGAGATCATCACGATCAACAAACGTTTCAGCGATGAGACCTCCGCTTCGGGCTTATGCCCGAGTTAGAGAACTCGTCGCCCTGGGTGGGCCTGTTAAAAGCAAGACACTCATGACCAGGAAACGTTTCAGCGACGAACCCTCCGCTCCGAATTAGAGGCCCAAATTGGAGGCCCTAATGACCTGCATTGTATTAGACGGAATGTACGGACCCTCTGTCTGGTACGATTTAGCTTTTTAACTCAGTTAAGACCGAAAATTCCGGAGGTCGGAGGGAAAACCCGGGGATCACAAACAACTAAAGAAAAAGCGTAAAACCAAAGAAAAATAATGTATAACAAAGAAAAAGCTAAAAAAAAATTTACTTGAAAACAGAAAAGTGCAAAAAACATAAAAAAAACCCAGGAAAGACGAAAAAACAGTATAAAAGGCGCTTCCTAACTAGGATATTCAAGCCGTGTTTTCAATGGTAGTTATGAAGTCTGGTGATCCGAGACCCAGATATGTGATTATCTTTGCATCCAAACGAAAGCTGATCAAAAATCGTTTGACTGATGGCCTAAAAATTGTAATTTTTACTTAGCCCTAAACAGACCAGAAAATCATTTGGCTAGGTCTAGACGGTGAAAAACGAGTAAAATTTAGGTAACTGACGCCGCCCAGTTGTCAATAGGTGCATTTTTACGCTCCGTCTAATTATAGTATTTGAGCGAATGTTACACACAGGCGTTATAGGGCCACACCGACGCTTTATAAATACTTCGGCAAAGTTTTATGACTATATGTAACAGTCGCCTACTTCAATTCCGGCATCCTTCCACATATGAGGCTAAAGAAAAAAAGGCCCTAAAACCATTGGCTCAAGAGTCAGGGACACTATCTCTGTGTTTTTCTACCTCAAACGGTCGGAGCCAATTCGGTTCACTTGCGACATGAGACTAAAACCTTTGTTACAGCTTAATGGCCGCTACCAAAATCTCTTCCCACTCTAGAAAATAAGAACGTCCCTATACTTAGATCTCAAAATACCTAAAACACGCAAACGCCGTTGAAAACAGGGTCGGAACAATCCGTATAGCTACTTTTTATTAGACAGTGGACCATTGATCCATTCCAGATGGATCAACCTAAAACTCTCCTTACCTCAACATAAAAAAATAAAACAACTCAAGAAATATAAATTGGGTACTCTCTAGAATGAGTAATTAAATTAATATTTAACTCTAGAACAATTGGTAATCAAGTTTGACTCGAGGAGTTTTAAATCAATGAGTTTTGGCTTGAGAAATAAGTTTTGGGTCTAGACCATTGGGCAACTTAGGTTGTCCACCTTTCCACCGAAGGTTCACTCTGGTCCACTTCTGATTTATTTTCTTCTTTACTTGCGATCACTCTGCCTTCTGTTAAGAATAAAACAGCTCTACTCTCGTTCGAATTATGTATCGGCAATTGCGAATAGCAATTTCCCGCTGCTATTTTTGACTACTTTCCCGACATTGTTGTTGGATTCTTCTGATCTTATTTTTCTGATATTTTCAGTTGTCGCGAGAAACTTGAGCATGACATGCTCAATTCGATTTTTTGAAAAAATTCATTTCACCCCAAAATCATGTCTTTTGCGTTGCTCAAGGTCAAACTTCCAAATATGACCGACTGGCACAAAATCAAGTTGATCTTAAAGCATCCAGAGAATGGTCAAATAGAATCTACGCTCCTTGATAATAGCATAGATGGAATTGTCTATGTTGGATGTATTTTATGTTTTTTGCACCACCTGAGGAACAGGATTGTAGTCCTCTGAATTGCAGAACTTATTATGGTTCTTATAAAATTATTGTGTCCGGTTATGATTCAATCCATTTTTCGCTTAGTTTCTCTGCTTGTTTCTGGAAGGATTTTGCAGAGCCTGGTGCTGCTCCTCCACTATATGCAGAAAGTAGTGGAACAAAGGTGCTCTGTTCCACATCCAGATTCCTTTGTTGGTATTTTTTTGTTTTGACACTCATGAGTTTTGAAGCCGTCAGGTATAGTTTTAGGGCAGGGTTTGCGAGAGTATCATATTCTGTCCCTCAGTTTTTATGTTTCTATTAATCAGAGTTTGTTCCGTTTCAGCTATTTCTGGATCTTTGTTTTCTAACGGATCATAAATGGCTCATGACCACTCATAAATTCTGGAAAAGTCCGTGTTACTCAGGAGGTGTTATCGTCCCATTCTAAGTGTTAGTGCAAAAAAGCTGCGATCTTTATTTGTTATATAGTTTTTACGAGTCCTTGAAAGGTTCCTTGCACGTTATGAAACTTTTTTGATGCTTCATACCTTGTTTTTAATTTCATTTTTTGCACTTTGTGTTTTTCATTTTTGGCTGCATTATGTTAAGCTTAAATGTGAAATGAAAACATAAAAAAAATTATTCGGATACCACTAGTTTTTGGTATGATGTAAACCCAAAGCGCATAATTACCCGAAACGAAAAATTTTGCTACATATTTTGAGTCAGTCTTCAATAATAATGCAATAAAAGCATCGAGTTACAAATCTCAATATCTAGTTTTAACAAATTTGAAAAAATTTAAATCAAATAAGCTACAAACTAAATAGGTTGTTTTGGTTTTTGTACGAACGAAAACATTCTAATTATTTGAAAGTGGAACTGGTGTTTTGTGCTTACGGGCTGAAATAAAGCTAAGAAATCGATCCGTTGTTGAGAACAAAAAAATAAAAAATGTAAGTCCCGGATAAATCAGAATATCAAGAAGCTGAAACAAAAATGCGTTCAACGAAGTGAACCGAATGTTAGAAGAATGGTTGATCAGATAACATGAATAAAGTGATGTCAAGAAAGTTTTCCCAAATTTGTGATAACAAATTGAAGATAAACCATAATTCAGTCAGTTGAACAGTCCAGTTTATCCACAAACCCGTTGAATTTTTACATGAGAGAAATGAAAGCGATAATTAGCTCAAGTTCTTGAATCTGTAGTGATAGCACAAAATTAGGCTGAAAGTTTTTTAAAGTAGTGCTT
Organism: Symsagittifera roscoffensis; assembly: GCF_963678635.1. Taxonomy (NCBI): domain Eukaryota; kingdom Metazoa; phylum Xenacoelomorpha; order Acoela; family Convolutidae; genus Symsagittifera; species Symsagittifera roscoffensis. The sequence goes on along the minus strand of NC_087064.1, from coordinate 83,132,677 downwards.
TCCCAAACAAATTTCCGCAAAAAATTTTTGATACCTCTTTCGATCTCATCGATTCAATGATCTTTCGATCCCATTGATTCAAACTTATTAAATAGTGTGTTTCATGTGAAATGTACAAAATCTTGCGTGGAAGACCTCCAATGGGGGGATTTTAGAGACAAGATTTCAATGAGATATCACCTGTTTAAAACATCCCCAAAGAAAGCTCTCCTGATTGCAGACACTCAAGCCAGGTACCTTTTATATGGGAATATCAACATCCTATTGCTACCAGGAGCAACTGTAAAGAACGTATATCAATTTGTCTCTCCACAAGGTAAACACAAAATCATTGTTTTATTTGTCGGTGGAAACGACTTATACAGTGTATACCATCCCTCTGTGGCTACTCCACAGGAAGTATTTGAGCGAATCGAGAGCCTTGCAAACACGTTGACAACTGTTGCGAAAAAGTTGTACGTAATCGGGATACCCCCGAATCCCACCCGAAACTGAAATCGAAAATTTTGAAGACCACGAGTTGATTTGCCATCTAGCAGTAAACCAGGGACTAGCAAACGCATCAAAAGAAGCTCGTTGGAACTTCCGAGGGCTAGCCGAACACTTGTATTCAGAAACGCATATTTCCGATCGTGAATGCGTGCACCACAGCGAGAAGGGAATAAGTCAAATTCGATTGATACTAGAAACGAAATTTTTTTACAAACATTACTCGATCGAACTCGAATAGCACGGACACCCAAACGTGTACGAGTGCTCCTCAGCTAGTGATTGCAAGTGCGGATCATTCCTCGGCAGTCGATAAAGTAAGCACATACTCCCCTTGTAGTAAATCAGAAACCAAAGGGCTCCTTTTGAGGAATCAACTGGTTTTTTTTGCTGCAGTTTAAAAGTAGAAACTAAACCAAAGGGCTTCTAGCGAGGAGCCACCTGGTTGAGTGTATTCTATCAATCCCCTAATTAAGACACTACAAATAAGTTGAAGTAACAATCTGATATCACCAAATTCTGTAAAGCAAAATCAGAATGGCGAATCGAGGAAACAAGTGTTACACTTGTCAAGAAAAATCAAGAAAGAACAACTTGTGTGTTATTTTTGTCATATGTTCCAAAACACGGAAACCTATCGATCTTTCCAGCTGGAAATAGGACCGGGAGCCTATAAGAGAGCATTCCTGACTCATAGGAACGCTGTGACCACCGCGGTGAAGAGAGTAGCTGGGATGTTTTGCAAACAGAGGTTGCTTGAGCAGGAAAGCTGGGTTACGGCCCGAAACTCTGTGGACATGCTACAGAAAGTCCCTGGTGACTGTGAGAAGGGAGAAAAGGAACAAGAAGCGATGGAAATAGGATTGAAGAAGAGACGCAGAGGAAATTTGGAGAGAAATGAAAACTTGATTGTCATTGTGTTTGAAAACTTGAACTAATCAACCAAGATTGATTTTTGAAATTTTCAATTTTTCTGTTTTGCGAGTCTTTGATTAGAACAGACCTTGTTATTGTTAAAAAACTGTTGAGAGTTGTTGCAATTGTTAAAAAACAATGAAAACTTTAGTTGATGTTGTTTATATATAGGACATAGTATATTTACCTATTTAAACCTGACTGAAATTTTTAACCTGTGTAGTTTTAATTTTGAGATTTTGAGGGCAACAGCATAAATGAATGATTATACTTGGTGAGTGATGTTAAGTTAATTTTAACGGGTGCGTGGCTGTGCCACGTGCCAACTTCTTAATCTGCAAGAGCGAGAAGAAATGTTATGGAGAAATGACGTAAGTAGTCAGAAATTTTTTTTAAATCTAGGACACTCCTCATAGTGCAAATTTTGTGAAAATAATGAAAGGCAGTGAAATTTAGTACACGCGGTGAGTTGAGGTGGAGTAGATAAGTTTCAATTTTCTAATGCGATTTGTAAAGTTGTTCATAGAGGACTGGATCACCAATTGAAGATAACTCGGGGTTATGCGTTCAATGGTGACATTGAAGGGGACTGTCCGGGGAGTGTGTGCCATTTTTCCGCCGGGTTGACACAGCCGAATCCTCCGACGAGCAAGAAAAAGAACAAGAGCGTTGTTAATCACAAACTAATCACGAAAAGGAGGGTCGGAATGTTCTCGAAGTAAACTTTTAAAAATTCGAATTGCGACGGAATATTTTTGAGAAATACAGAAAGTGGCCATATTTGGCAAAAAAACTGACAAAAAAACAGAACACCCGAATTAACAAATAAAAAATGGTCAAGAAAAAACAAAAGAAAATACGAAGTCTCTTATCGTGACGATCACTCACAATATGACGTATAGCGAAAACTGATAAGAAGAATTGAGGCTTCAGTGGGATAGCCGGAAGGATCAGTAACCTCACATGCCCAGAGACTTTTGTATGTTGAGAGACTGCAATAAATAAACCCAAAGATTGTTTGTTGTTTTAGAGGATGAGTAGCTAGGAAGAGGAAAGGGTCAATCCATCTCCAATAGATTTAGTATATAACTGTCACTAAAAACATAGCAAACTAGGATATTCAAGCCGTGTTTTCAATGTTAGTTATGTAGTCTGGGGATCCGAAACCCAGATATGTGATTATCTTTGCTTGCAAACGAAAGCTGATCAAAAGTCGTTTGACTGGTGGACTAAAAATGGTAACTTTTACTTAGCACTAAAATGACCAGAAAATCAACTGGCTAGGTCTAGACGGTTAAAAACGAGTAGAACTAAGGTAACTGACGCGTGCCAGTTGTCAATAAGAACTTTTTCTACGCTCCGCCACTGTGATGACCGGGCAAATGTTACAGAGACGTTTTTATGGCGCTCCTGGGTGGGCCTGTTAAAGTCAAGACCATCACGATCAACAAACCTTTCAGCGATGAACCCTCCACTCCGGGCGTATGCCCGAGTTAGAGAGTTCGTCGCCCTGGGTGGGCCTGTTAAAAGCAAGACCCCCATGACCAGCAAACGTTTTAGCGACGAACCCTCCGCTCCGAATTAGAGGCCCAAATTGGAGGCCTTAATCTCCTGCATTGTATTAGACGGAATGTACGGACCCTCTGTCTGGTACGATTTAGCTTTTTAACTCAGTTAAGATCGACAATTCCGGGGGTCGGAGGGAAAACCCAGGGATCACAAACAACTAAAGAGAAAACGTAAAACCAAAGAAAAATAATGTATAACAAAGAAAAAGCTAAAAACAAATTTACTTGAAAACAGAAAAGTGCAAAAAACAGTAAAAAAAAACCAGGAAAGACCAAAAACAGTATAAAAGGCGCTTCTTAACTAGGATATTCAAGCCGTGTTTTCAATGGTAGTTATGTAGTCTGGTGATTCGAGACCAGATATGTGATTATCTTCACATGCAAACGAAAGCTGATCAAAAATCGTTTGACTGATGGCCTAAAAATGGTAATTTTTACTTAGCCCTAAACAGACCAGAAAATCATTTGGCTAGGTCTAGACGGTAAAAAACGAGTAAAATTTAGGTAACTGACGCCGCCCAGTTGTCAATAGGTGCATTTTTACGCTCCGTCTAATTATAGTATTTGAGCGAATGTTACACACAGGCGTTATAGGGCCACACCGACGCTTTATAAATACTTCGGCAAAGTTTTATGACTATATGTAACAGTCGCCTACTTCAATTCCGGCATCCTTCCACATATGAGGCTAAAGAAAAAAAGGCCCTAAAACCATTGGCTCAAGAGTCAGGGACACTATCTCTGTGTTTTTCTACCTCAAACGGTCGGAGCCAATTCGGTTCACTTGCGACATGAGACTAAAACCTTTGTTACAGCTTAATGGCCGCTACCAAAATCTCTTCCCACTCTAGAAAATAAGAACGTCCCTATACTTAGATCTCAAAATACCTAAAACACGCAAACGCCGTTGAAAACAGGGTCGGAACAATCCGTATAGCTACTTTTTATTAGACAGTGGACCATTGATCCATTCCAGATGGATCAACCTAAAACTCTCCTTACCTCAACATAAAAAAATAAAACAACTCAAGAAATATAAATTGGGTACTCTCTAGAATGAGTAATTAAATTAATAAGTAACTCTAGAACAATTGGTAATCAAGTTTGACTCGAGGAGTTTTAAATCAATGAGTTTTGGCTTGAGAAACAAGTTTTGGGTCTAGACCATTGGGCAACTTAGTTTGTCCACCTTTCCACCGAAGGTTCACTCTGGTCCACTTCTGATTTATTTTCTTCTTTACTTGCGGTCACTCTGCCTTCTGTTAAGAATAAGACAGCTCTACTCTCGTTCGAATTATGTATCGGCAATTGCGAATTGCAATTTCACGCTGCTATTTTTGACTACTTTCCCGCGATTGTTGTTGGGTTCTTCTGATCTTATTTTTCTGATATTTTCAGTTGTCGCGAGAAACTTTGCTCAAGTTCAAACTTCCAAATATGACCGACTGGCACAAAATCAAGTCGATCTTAAAGCATCTAGAGAATGGTCAAATAGAATCTACGCTCCTTGATTATAGCATAGATGGAATTGTCTATGTTGGATGTATTTTATGTTTTTTGCACCCCCTGAGGAACAGGATTGTAGTCCTCTGAATTGCAGAACTTATTATGGTTCTTATAAAATTATTGTGTCCGGTTATGATTCAATCCATTTTTCGCTTAGTTTCTCTGCTTGTTTCTCGAGGGATTTTGCAGAGCCTGGTGCTGCTCCTCCACTATATGCAGAAAGTGGTGGATTGTTGGTATTTTTTTGTTTTGACACTCATGAGTTTTGAAGCCGTCAGGTATAGTTTTAGGGCAGGGTTTTCGAGAGTATCATATTCTGTCCCTCAGTTATTATGTTTCTATTAATCAGAGTTTGTTCCGTTTCAGCTATTTCTGGATCTTTGTTTTCTAACGCATCACAAATGGCTCATGACCACTCATAAATTCTGGAAAAGTCCGTGTTACTCAGGAGGTGTTATCGTCCCATTCTAAGTGTTAGTGCAAAAAGGCTGCGATCTTCATTTGTTATATAGTTTTTACGAGTCCTTGAAAGGTTCCTTGCACGTTATGAAATTTTTTTGATGCTTCATACCTTGTTTTTACTTTCATTTTTTGCACAACTTTGTGTTTTTCATTTTTGGCTGCATTATGTTAAGCATAAATGTGAAATGAAAACATGAAGAGTTTATTCGGATACTACTAGTTTTTGATATGATGTATACGGAAAGCGCATAATTACCCCAAACGAAAAATTTTGCTACATGATTTGATTCAGTCTTCAATAATAATGCAATAAAAGCATCGAGTTACAAATCTCAATATCTAATTTTAGCAAATTTGAAAAAATTTAAATCAAATGAGCTACAAATTAAATAGGTTGTTTTGGCTTTTGTACGAATGAAAACATTCTAATTATTTGAAAGTGGAACTGGTGTTTTGTGCTTACGGGCTGAAATAAAGCTAATAAATCGATCCGTTGTTGAGAACAAATAAAAAAAATGTGAGTCCCGGATAAATCAAAAAATTAAAAAGCTGAAACAAAAAATGCTTTCAACGAAGTGAACCGAATGTTAGAAGATTGGTTGATCAGATAACATGAATAAAGCGATGTCAAGAAAATTTTCCCAAATTGATGACAACAGTTTGAAGATAAACCATAATTCAGTCAATTGAACAGTCCGGTTTATCCACAAACCCGTTGAAATTTTAAATGAGAGAAATAAAAGCGATAATTATTTCAAGTTCTTGAATCTGCAGTGATAACAGAAAATTAGGCTGAAAGTTTTTCAAAGTAGTGTTTTCCCAAACAAATGTCCGCAAAAAATTTTTGAAACCTTTTTCGATCCCATCGATTCAATGATCTTTCGATCCCATCAATTCAATGATCTTTCGATCCCATCGATTCAAACTTATTAAATAGAGTGTTTCATGTGAAATGTATAAAATCATGTGTGAAAGGCCTCCAATGGGGGGATTTTAGAGACAAAATTTCAATGAGATATCACCTGGTTGAAACATCCCAAAAAAGCTCTCCTGATTGCAGACTCCCAAGCCAGGTACCTGACATTTGGGAATATCATCCACCTATCGCTACCAGGAGCAACTGTAAACAACGTATATCAATTTGTCCCTCCACAAGGTAAATACGAAATCATTGTTTTATTTGTCGGCGGAAACGACTTATACAGTGAATACCATCCCTCTGTGGCTACTCCACAGGAAGTAATTGAGCGAATCGAAAGCCTTGCAAACACGTTGACAGCTGTTGCGAAAAAGTTGTACGTAATCGGTATACCCCCGGAATCCCACCCGAAACTGATATCGAAAATTTTGAAGACCACGAGTTGATTCGCCATCTAGCAGTAAACCAGAGACTAGCAAACGCATCAAAAGAAGCTCGTTGGAACTTCCGAGGGCTAGCCGAACACTTGTATTCAGAAACGCATATTTCCGATCGTGACTGCGTGCACCTCAGCTAGAAGGGAATAAGTCAAATTCGAGTGATACTAAAAACGAAAATTTTTTTTACGAACATCACTCGATCGAACTCGAACAGCAAGGACACCCAAACGTGAAACGTGTACGAGTGCTCCTCAGCTAATGATTGCAAGTGCAGATCATTCCTCGGCAGTCGATAAAGTAAGCACATACTCCCCTTGTAGTAAATCAGAAACCGAAGGGCTCCTTTCGAGGAATCAACTGGTTTTTCTTTTTGCTGCAGTTTAAAAGTAGAATATTTAAAACCAAAGGGCTTCTAGCGAGGAGCCACCTCGTTGAGTGTATTCTATCATTCCCCTAGTTAAGACACTACAAATAAGTTGAAGTAACAATCTGATTAAACCAAATTCTGTAAAGCAAAATCAGAATGGCGAATCGAGGAAACAAGTGTTACACTTGTCAAGAAAAAATCAAGAAAGAATGATTTGTGTTTTAATTTTGTCAAAAAGTTTTACACATGACACCGGAATGCACTAATTTTAATCAAATTAGCCTAGACGTTTTCATCAAGTGTAAAGCAAACATCCTCAATATTTGCAACTAATGTGTAAACAAAAAAGAGCAAGACCCAAAAACTGACCAAAAAAACGATTTGACTAAAATCGATACCCAACTAGTTGAACTCAAAAACCAAATGAAGACACTAACAGAGATTATTACCAAATCAAATGCCCTGATTGAAACTGTGAAACAAGGACTCATTGAGGTGAAAAAAACGAAGCCGCAGAACTTCGCCGCATCACTCGGTGCAGTGAAAAGCGGCAAAAAGATCGATACGCCACCACTAGTTCGATCTTCAAGCAACCTTGGAGTTCGCATAAGAGTTCGCAAAACACCACGGGGACTCCCGACGAGCAATTCCAAGCTGACATCAAAGCAGTTGAAAAAATACTTGTTTTCCTCAATATTGATGACAAAAAAATGAGTAAAATCTAGCGCATAGGCAGAATTGATCCAGACCGGACAACCCCTCGCACGCTTATTATGAACATGGAAAACATGCTCAGCAAAGAACTCGTGATGAAATCTGCCTTCCAGCTGAAAGATTATGACCACGCTGTTATTATTAGTCGAGAACTGTCAACATCAGACACCAAACTTGAAAACTATTCACCAAACTTGAAACTGGAAACCAATACGATGATAAATGGGTCGAGTATTTTGAAAGCACGGACACAGCTACAGAAAGCGAGTCCGAATGACTAAGTCAAATCAATCTTCTATCCTTCAATGTGAGAAGCATTTTGAATCTCCAAAGATGAATGGTCTTCTCTAACTCTATATTTAAAACTAACTATGACTTAATTTGTCTATCAGAAACATGGCTCACCTCCGAAATTCCTAACAGCGCTCTCTTTCTTCCGGCCTACAGAATATACCGGAAAGATCGTGTATGTGAAAACTTCCGATCAAAAGACGGAGGAGTCCTCATAGCGATAAAAAATCAAATCCCTCATGAAGAAGTAGTTCTCCAAAACTGAAAAAATGATTTAATGGTATTAAGACTTTGTACCACCCCGAAGCCCACACTAGCGTGTGCAATATACAACCCACAGACAAATTGCCCTTACCAATGGTCTTTCCAAGACTTTGTGCAGTTTTTTAATAGCCTCGAAAGTCATACCAGTGAAATAAGTTACGATCAAATCATCATAGCTGGGAATATCAACTTTTCGAAAACAAATTGGAGCGAAATGAGCTCAAATGACAAATACGAAAACTGTATATAAAAAAATCTAATTTAACATAGTTTTTCCAATATATCAGAATCTCAGTTAGATGTCATCCTGACGAACAACCCCGACCCAATTACAGACTGCAAAAAGGACCTAGACGTCCTAAGCAATTTTAGTATCAATAACAAACCTTGCTCTGACCACAAGCCAATAAACACAAGCTTTATTGCTAGTACAAATATGCCTTTAAGAAAGCAAATTGGGCTGAAATTAACAATGTTATCTTTAATTTTCCTTTTGACCCCTACTGTTATAGCAATGTCGACTTTCTAGTCAAACAATGGTATAACTGGACAGAAGACATTATAAACAACAACATACCCGAAGTCACGAAACATCGATCGTCACTTCCACCCTGGATCTCAAAACAAGCTTCTTTTCTAATAAAGAAAATAGCAACGAAAAAGCGTAAATGGCCAAACCCAAACATACAAAGATCTATAAAAATCAAACGATTGGAAAAACAGTTAAGCACCTTAATCGATTCTGATCTATGTTGTTTTGAGGCTGATGTATTCCAAACACGACGTTTTAGCAACAAACAGAAAAATCTGGCGTCAAAAAAAAATCTATCAATACCACCAATAATAAAGCTCAACGAAACGATTGCGGAGTCAACCGAAGACAGAGCAAATCTTTTTAACTCATTTTTTTAAATTGTTTTTACAAAAAACAATCAATAACGCCATATCATACCAAATAAGAAGTTAACGATATACAAATTACGGAAAAGAAAATCGAAACCGTGCTTTAAAGTTTACTGCTGAACAAGTCAACAGGACCCGATAATATTGGTAATATCGTCCTCAAAAATTGTTGTAAATCCCTGCCGAAATCACTCCTTCTGCTTTATAAAGCATTAATGAATAAAAGTGTATATCCGAGTTACTGGAAGATAAGCCAGGTGTCGCCTGTATTCAAGGAAGGAAACAAAGCAGATGTTAGCTGTTAACGTCCGATAAGCCTATTGTGTTGTATTTCAAAAGTGTTTGAAAAAAATCTTTTTGATCAATTGTATGAACATAGTCGCCACAAACTGCATGAAAACCTATTTGGTTTTTGCAGACAAATGTCAGCTGTAGCCCAACTATTGCTCTCTTTAGACTCTGTATACAAAAAGTTCGACGACAAAAACATAAAAGAATTGGCAGTCATTCATCTAGACTTTCCAAAAGTATTTGACAAAGTTGCGTATCATTTGCTTATCGATAACCTTAAAATATTCAGGGTTTATTCATATCTCAATAAACGCAAACAATTCGTTAAAATTGAAAACGCCCCGTCTAATCTAACACAAGTCAGCAGTGGAGTACCCCAAGGCTCTATCCTAGGTCCGTTACTCTTCTTAATTTTCATCAATGATCTACCCAACGCAAGCCCTCACCTTGAAAGTTATGGTTTTGCTGATGATTTTAAACTAATTGCTCTGAATGAAATCGACCTAAGGAATGACGCTCGTGGACTTGAAAACTGGTGTTATGAAAACTTAATGACGACAAATACGAGTAAATGTAAATTACTAAATTTAAGAGGAAACCTATCCGCCAAATTGAACGACACCGAACTGCATCCCACGAACTTTCAAAAGGATTTGGGCCTCTTAATAACCCCGAATCTTACATGGAACAAAAACTGTGAAATACGTGCCCAAAAGGCAACTAGGGCTTTTTTGCAATTAGAACGAAACATATCCGCTACGTGCCAATGGGTTAACAAACTCCACCCGTATACTGGCTACATCGTCACGATTATAACTTACTGTTCACAAGCTTGGTCACCAAGTAGAGCCAACTTAGTAAGTTTTGAACGAGTACAAGTAATGGCCACTAAGTGGATTCTTAATTGCAATCTTGACTACAAAGGAAGACTAGTCAAACTTAAACTACTGCGATTATGCCTCTACGTTGAAATGCACGACCTTCTCATGTATTTATTCTTTGTAAATTCCAAATATGATATATCAATTGCTGTTGAATCTTCTAAGGAAGAAAAACGCGCCAACACAGCAGAGGAGAACATGCAGTCAACAAAAACAGACTGAACAAATCAGAGGAAAATTTTTTTCACAGAACGAAACTCTTACACAACATCGTCATCGAACACTACGAAGAATATGGGAACCAACTTGACAAAAAATCAAAAAGCAAACTTTATTGGAATTACTTTCTCAGAAAATTCAATTATCTAAACAGATGCACTTGGAGAATTAAATACAAATGCGTTCACTGTAACAACTGGAAAAAACTCGAAACTCAAACTTAATTTGATGAAAACATGTAAGTAACGGGACTCATAAACCCTTGGGAAGCGTGACTTCCCAGAAGCCTCAACTACTACTACTACTATAATTCGCTTCTGCAAAACAATTGTTTTCAGCCTGGCTGATAAATGCAAAAGTGTTCCATTGTACAATAGCATGGGGTCAAAATCTGATAGGTCCAGCTACCATGCTATACCAGTAATACCACTTTTGAGCTAATTTTTTGAATCAATAGTTCAGTAGCAACTGATTGTTTTTCTACGAAGCAAAGTTTGATTGAAGTTTTGTCTTTATTCACCTACAAATTTAATCGCGACAGTTTCACAAGTTTATGTTCACAGAATGATGTTTCAATCATTGATTAGAAGAAACAAGGCACGATCTTTTCACATGCAAACTTGAGTGCAAGGCAAAAATTTACGTAGTTTTGCAAAGAAATCAAAAATCTGAAAAAGAAATCATATGGAGTGCCAACAGATTCTGATTTAGCCTCATACTTTTCCTCGCGTAATTTTTTTAATGGAAATCCTAGAGATAAAGTCATCCCAAGTTTGCGTCAAGTTTTTTGAAAATTTTTAGATAATTGGTTCATAAATTGCGGTAAGACAAATTGTTGGAACTGGCTGTAGCAAAAAAAATACTAAATTTAAGAGGAAATCTATCCGCCAAACTGAACAACACCGAACTGCATCCCACGAATGTTCAAAAGGATTTGGGCCTCTTAATAACCCCGAATCTTACATGGAACGAAAGATGTGAAATACGTGCCCAAAAGGCAACGAGGGCCTTTTTCCAATTAAAACGAAACATATTCGCTACGTGCTCATGGGTTAACAAACTCCACTCGTATACTGGCTACATCGTCCCGATTATAACTTACTGTTCACAAGCTTGGTCACCAAGTAGAGCCAACTTAGTAAGTTTTCAACGAGTACAAGTAATGGCCACTAAGTGGATTCTTAATTGCAATCTTGACTACAAAGGAAGACTAGTCAAACCTAAATCAAATTAAAACGAAACATATCCGCTACGTGCTCCTGGGTTGACAAACTCCACTCGTATACTGGCTACATCGTCCCGATTATAACTTACTGTTCACAAGCTTGTTCACAAACTTATTATAGTTCTTATAAAATTATTGTGTCCGGTTATGATTCAATCCATTTTTCGCTTAGTTTCTCTGCTTGTTTCTCGAGTGATTTTGCAGAGCCTGGTGCTGCTCCTCCACTATATGCAGAAAGTAGTGGAACAAAGGTGCTCTGTTCCACATCCAGATTCCTTTGTTGGTATTTTTTGTTTTGACACTCATGAGTTTTGAAGCCGTCAGGTATAGTTTTAGGGCAGGGTTTTCGAAAGTATCATATTCTGTCCCTCAGTTTTTATGTTTTTGTTAATCAGAGTTTGTTCCGTTTCAGCTATTTCTGGATCTTTGTTTTCTAACGGATCACAAATGGCTCGTGACCACTCATAAATTCTGGAAAAGTCCGTGTTACTCAGGAGGTGTTATCCTCCCATTCTAAGTGTTAGTGCAAAAAGGCTGCGATCTTCATTTGTTATATAGTTTTTACGAGTCCTTGAAAGGTTCCTTGCACGTTATGAAACTTTTTTGATGCTTCATACCTTGTTTTTACTTTCATTTTTTTGCACAACTTTGTGTTTTTCCTTTTTGGTTGCATTATGTTAAGCATAAATGTGAATTGAAAACACGAAGAGTTTATTCGGATACTACTAGTTTTTGATATGATGTATACGGAAAGCGCATAATTACCCCAAACGAAAAAATTTTGCTACATGATTTGATTCAGTCTTCAATAATAATGCAATAAAAGCATCGAGTTACAAATCTCAATATCTAATTTTAGCAAATTTGAAAAAATTTAAATCAAATGAGCTACAAAATAAATAGGTTGTTTTGGCTTTTGTACGAATGAAAACATTCTAATTATTTGAAAGTGGAACTGGTGTTTTGTGCTTACGGGCTGAAATAAAGCTAATAAATCGATCCGTTGTTGAGAACAAATAAAAAAAATGTGAGTCCCGGATAAATCAAAAAATAAAAAGCTGAAACAAAAAATGCTTTCAACGAAGTGAACCGAATGTTAGAAGATTGGTTGATCAGATAACATGAATAAAGTGATGTCAAGAAAATTTTCCCAAATTGATGACAACAGTTTGAAGATAAACCATAATTCAGTCAATTGAACAGTCCGGTTTATCCACAAACCCGTTGAAATTTTAAATGAGAGAAATAAAAGCGATAATTATTTCAAGTTTTTGAATCTGTAGTGATAACACAAAATTAGGCTGAAAGTTTTTCAAAGTAGTGCTTTCCCAAACAAATGTCCGCAAAAAATTTTTGATACCTTTTTCGATCCCATCGATTCAATGATCTTTCGATCCCATCGATTCAATGATCTTTCGATCCCATCGATTCAAACTTATTAAATAGAGTGTTTCATGTGAAATGTATAAAATCATGAGTGAAAGGCCTCCAATGGGGGGATTTTAGAGACAAGATTTCAATGAGATATCACCTGGTTGAAACATCCCAAAAAAGCTCTCCTGATTGCAGACTCCCAAGCCAGGTACCTGACATTTGGGAATATCAACATCCTATCGCTACCACGAGCAACTGTAAACAACGTATATCAATTTGTCCATCCACAAGGTAAATACGAAATCATTGTTTTATTTGTTGGCGGAAACGACTTATACAGTGAATACCATCCCTCTGTGGCTACTCCACAGGAAGTAATTGAGCGAATCGAAAGCCTTGCAAACACGTTGACAACTGTTGCGAAAAAGTTGTACGTAATCGGTATACCCCCGGAATCCCACCCGAAACTGAAATCGAAAATTTTGAAGACCACGAGTTGATTCGCAATCTAGCAGTAAACCAGAGACTAGAAAACGCATCAAAAGAAGCTCGTTGGAACTTCCGAGGGCTAGCCGAACACTTGTATTCAGAAACGCATATTTCCGATCGTGACTGCGTGCACCTCAGCTAGAAGAGAATAAGTCAAATTCGAGTGATACTAAAAACGAAAATATTTTTTACGAACATCACTCGATCGAACTCGAACAGCAAGGACACCCAAACGTGTACGAGTGCTCCTCAGCTAGTGATTGCAAGTGCAGATCATTCCTCGGCAGTCGATAAAGTAAGCACATACTCCCCTCGTAGTAAATCAGAAACCAAAGGGCTCCTTTCGAGGAATCAACTGGTTTTTCTTTTTGCTGCAGTTTAGAAGTAGAATATACAAAACCAAAGGGCTTCTAGCGAGGAGCCACCTGGTTGAGTGTATTCTATCATTCCCCTAGTTAAGACACTACAAATAAGTTGAAGTAACAGTCTGATTAAACCAAATTCTGTAAAGCAAAATCAGAATGGTGAATCGAGGAAACAAGTGTTACACTTGTCAAGAAAAAATCAAGAAAGAAAGATTTGTGTTTTAATTTTGTCAAAAAGTTTTACACATGACACCGGAATGCACTGATTTTAATCAAATTAGCCTAGACGTTTTCATCAAGTGTAAAGCAAACATCCTCAATATTTGCAACTAATGTGTAAACAAAAAAGAGCAAGACCCAAAAACTGACCAAAAAAACGATTTGACTAAAATCGATACCCAACTAGTTGAACTCAAAGACCAAATGAAGACACTAACAGAGATTATTACCAAATCAAATGCCCTGATTGAAACTGTGAAACAAGGACTCATTGAGGTGAAAAAAACGAAGCCGCAGAACTTCGCCGCATCACTCGGTGCAGTGAAAAGCGGCAAAAAGATCGATACGCCACCACTAGTTCAATCTTCAAGCAACCTTGGAGTTCGCATAAGAGGTGTACCCGAAAACACCACGGGGACTCCCGACGAGCGATTCCAAGCTGACATCAAAGCAGTTGAAAAAATGCTTGTTTTCCTCAATATTGATGACAAAAAAATGAGTAAAATCTAGCGCATAGGCAGAATTGATCCAGACCGGACAACCCCTCGCACGCTTATTATGAACATGGAAAACATGCTCAGCAAAGAACTCGTGATGAAATCTGCCTTCCAGCTGAAAGATTATGACCACGCTGTGTTTATTAGTCGAGAACTGTCAACATCAGACACCAAACTTGAAAACTATTGCCTACGCAAAAGGCGATTCTTAATCGAAGATAAACAGATAGACCAAAAAATATCAGAATCCGTAACTTGAAACTGGAAACTAAATACGATGATAAATGGGTGGAGTATTTGAAAACACGGACACAGCTACAGAAAGCGAGTCCGAATGACTAAGTCAAATCAATCTTCTATCCTTCAATGTGAGAAGCATTCTGAATCTCCAAAGACGAATGGTCTTCTCTAACTCTACATTTAAAACTAACTATGAATTAATTTGTCTATCAGAAACATGGCTCACCTCCGAAATTTCTAACAGCGCTCTCTTTCTTCCGGCCTACACAATATACCGGAAAGATCGTGTATGTGAAAACTTCCGATCAAAACACGGAGGAGTCCTCATAGCGATAAAAAATCAAATCACTCATGAAGAAGTAAGTTCTCCAAAACTGTAAAAATGATTTAATGGTATTAAGACTTTGTACCACCCCGAAGCCCACACTAGCGTGTGCAATATACAACCCACAGACAAATTGCCCTTACCAATGGTCTTTCCAAGACTTTGTGCAGTTTTTTAATAGCCTCGAAAGTCATACCAGTGAAATAAGTTACGATCAAATCATCATAGCTGGGAATATCAAATTTTCGAAAACAAATTGGAGCGAAATGAGCTCAAATGACGAATACGAAAACTGTATATAAAAAATTCTAATTTAACATAATTTTTCCAATATATCAGAATCTCAGTTAGATGTCATCCTGACGAACAACCCCGACCCAATTACAGACTGCAAAAAGGACCTAGACGTCCTAAGCAATTTTAGTATCAATAACAAACCTTGCTCTGACCACAAGCCAATAAACACAAGCTTTATTGCTAGTACAAATATGCCTTTAAGAAAGCAAATTGGGCTGAAATTAACAATGTTATCTTTAATTTTCCTTTTGACCCCTACTGTTATAGCAATGTCGACTTTCTAGTCAAACAATGGTATAACTGGACAGAAGACATAATAAACAACAACATATCCAAAGTCACGAAACATCGATCGTCACTTCCACCGTGGATCTCAAAACAAGCTTCTTTTCTAATAAAGAAAATAGCAACGAAAAAGGGTCAATGGCCAAACCCAAACATACAAAGAGCTATAAAAATCAAACGATTGGAAAAACAGTTAAGCACCTTAATCGATTCTGATCTATGTTGTTTTGAGGCTGATCCATTCCAAACACGACGTTTTAGCAACAAACAGAGATATCTGGCGTCAAAAAAAATCTATCAATACCACCAATAATAAAGCTCAACGAAACGATTGCGGAGTCAACCGAAGACAGAGCAAATCTTTTTAACTCATTTTTTTAAATTGTTTTTACAAAAAACAATCAATAACGCCAGATCATACCAAAAAAGATGAGAAGTTAACGATATACAAATTACGGAAAAGAAAATCGAAACCGTGCTTGAAAGTTTACTGCTGAACAAGTCAACAGGACCCGATAATATTGGTAATATCGTCCTCAAAAATTGTTGTAAATCCCTGCCGAAATCACTCCTTCTGCTTTATAAAACATTAATGAATAAAAGTGTATATCCGAGTTACTGGAAGATAAGCCAGGTGTCGCCTGTATTCAAGGAAGGAAACAAAGCAGATGTTAGCTGTTAACGTCCGATAAGCCTATTGTGTTGTATTTCAAAAGTGTTCGAAAAAAATCTTTTTGATCAATTGTATGAACATAGTCGCCACAAACTGCATGAAAACTTATTTGGTTTTTGCAGACAAATGTCAGCTGTAGCCCAACTATTGCTCTTTTTAGACTCTGTATACAAAAAGTTCGACGACAAAAACATAAAAGAATTGGCAGTCATTTATCTAGACTTTGCAAAAGCATTTGACAAAGTTGCGTATCATTTGCTTATCGATAACCTTAAAATATTTGGAGTGGGCGGAAAACTACTTAATATAATAATTTCATATCTCAATAAACGCAAACAATTCGTTAAAATTGAAAACGCCCCGTCTAATCTAACACAAGTCAGCAGTGGAGTACCCCAAGGCTCTATCCTAGGTCCGTTACTCTTCTTAATTTTCATCAATGATCTACCCAACGCAAGCCCTCACCTTGAAAGTTATGGTTTTGCTGATGATTTTAAACTAATTGCTCTGAATGAAATCGACCTAAGGAATGTTGGTCACCAAGTAGAGCCAACTTAGTAAATTTCGAACGAGTACAAGTAATGGCCACTAAGTGGATTCTTAATTGCAATCTTGACTACAAAGGAAGACTAGTCAAACTTAAACTACTGCCATTATGCCTCTACGTTGAAATGCACGACCTTCTCATGTATTTATCCTTTGTAAATTCCAAATATGATATATCAATTGCTGTTGAATCTTCTAAGGAAGAAAAAACGCGCCAACACAGCAGAGGAGAACATGCAGTCAACAAAAACAGACTGAACAAATCAGACGAAAATTTTTTTCACAGAACGAAACTCATACACAACATCGTCATCGAACACTACGAAGAATATGGGAACCAACTTGACAAAAATTCAAAAAGCAAACTTTATTAGAATTACTTTGTCAGAAAATTCAATTATCTAAACAGATGCACTTGGAGAATTAAATGCAAATGCGTTCACTGTAACAACTGGAAAAAAACTCGAAACTCAAACTTAATTTGATGAAAACATGTAAATGACGGGACTCATAAACCCTTGGGAAGCGTGACTTCCCAGAAGCCTCAACTACTACTACTACTATAATACGCTTCTGCAAAACAATTGTTTTCAGCCTGGCTGATAAATGCAAAAGTGTTCCATTGTACAATAGCATGGGGTCAAAATCTGATAGGTCCAGCTACCATGCTATACCAGTAATACCACTTTGAGCTAATTTTTTGAATCATCAGTTCAGTAGCAACTGATTGTTTTTCTACGAAGCAAAGTTTGATTGAAGTTTTGTCTTTATTCACCTACAAATTTAATCGCGACAGTTTCACAAGTTTATGTTCACAGAATGATGTTTCAATCATTGATTAGAAGAAACAAGGCACGATCTTTTCACATGCAATCTTGAGTGCAAGGCAAAAATTTACGTAGTTTTGCAAAGAAACCAAAAATCTGAAAAAGAAATCATATGGAGTGCCAACAGATTCTGATTTAGCCTCATACTTTTCCTCGCGTAATTTTTTAAATTGAAATCCTAGAGATAAAGTCATCCCAAGTTTGCGTCAAGTTTTTTGAAAATTTTTAGATAATTGGTTCATAAATTGCGGTAAGACAAATTGTTGGAACTGGCTGTAGCAAAAAAAATACTAAATTTAAGAGGAAATCTATCCGCCAAACTGAACGACACCGAACTGCATCCCACGAATGTTCAAAAGGATTTGGGCCTCTTAATAACCCCGAATCTTACATGGAACGAAAACTGTGAAATACGTGCCCAAAAGGCAACGAGGGCCTTTTTCCAATTAAAACGAAACATATTCGCTACGTGCTCATGGGTTAACAAACTCCACTCGTATACTGGCTACATCGTCCCGATTATAACTTACTGTTCACAAGCTTGGTCACCAAGTAGAGCCAACTTAGTAAGTTTTCAACGAGTACAAGTAATGGCCACTAAGTGGATTCTTAATTGCAATCTTGACTACAAAGGAAGACTAGTCAAACCTAAATCAAATTAAAACGAAACATATCCGCTACGTGCTCCTGGGTTGACAAACTCCACTCGTATACTGGCTACATCGTCCCGATTATAACTTACTGTTCACAAGCTTGTTCACAAACTTATTATAGTTCTTATAAAATTATTGTGTCCGGTTATGATTCAATCCATTTTTCGTTTAGTTTCTCTGCTTGTTTCTCGAGGGATTTTGCAGAGCCTGGTGCTGCTCCTCCACTATATGCAGAAAGTAGTGGAACAAAGGTGCTCTGTTCCACATCCAGATTCCTTTGTTGGTATTTTTTGTTTTGACACTCATGAGTTTTGAAGCCGTCAGGTATAGTTTTAGGGCAGGGTTTTCGAAAGTATCATATTCTGTCCCTCAGCTTTTATGTTTTTGTTAATCAGAGTTTGTTCCGTTTCAGCTATTTCTGGATCTTTGTTTTCTAACGGATCACAAATGGCTCGTGACCACTCATAAATTCTGGAAAAGTCCGTGTTACTCAGGAGGTGTTATCCTCCCATTCTAAGTGTTAGTGCAAAAAGGCTGCAATCTTCATTTGTTATATGGTTTTTACGAGTCCTTGAAAGGTTCCTTGCACGTTATGAAACTTTTTTGATACTTCATACCTTGTTTTTTTTTCATTTTTTGCACAACTTTGTGTTTTTCATTTTTGGCTGCATTATGTTAAGCATAAATGTGAAATGAAAACATGAAGAGCTTATTCGGATACTACTAGTTTTTGATATGATGTATACGGAAAGCGCATAATTACCCCAAACGAAAAATTTTGCTACATGATTTGATTCAGTCTTCAATAATAATGCAATAAAAGCATCGAGTTACAAATCTCAATATCTAATTTTAGCAAATTTGAAAAATTTTAAATCAAATGAGCTACAAATTAAATAGGTTGTTTTGGCTTTTGTACGAATGAAAACATTCTAATTATTTGAAAGTGGAACTGGTGTTTTGTGCTTACGGGCTGAAATAAAGCTAATAAATCGATCCGTTGTTGAGAACAAATAAAAAAAAATGTGAGTCCCGGATAAATCAGAAAATTAAAAAGCTGAAACAAAAAATGCTTTCAACGAAGTGAACCGAATGTTAGAAGATTGGTTGATCAGATAACATGAATAAAGTGATGTCAAGAAAATTTTCCCAAATTGATGACAACAGTTTGAAGAGAAACCATAATTCAGTCAATTGAACAGTCCGGTTTATCCACAAACCCGTTGAAATTTTAAATGAGAGAAATAAAAGCGATAATTATTTCAAGTTCTTGAATCTGTAGTGATAACACAAAATTAGGCTGAAAGTTTTTTAAAGTCGTGCTTTCCCAAACAAATGTCCGCAAAAAATTTTTGATACCTCTTTCGATCACATCGATTCAATGATCTTTCGATCCCATCGATTCAAACTTATTAAATAGTGTGTTTTATGTGAAATGTATAAAATCTTGTGTGGAAGGCCTCCAATGGGAGGATTTTAGAGACAAGATTTCAATGAGATATCACCTGTTTAAAACATCCCCAAAGAAAGCTCTCCTGATTGCAGACACCCAAGCCAGGTACCTTACATATGGGAATATCAACATCCTATAGCTACCAGGAGCAACTGTAAACAACGTATATCAATTTGTCCCTCCACAAGGTAAAAACGAAATCATTGTTTTATTTGTCGGCGGAAACGACTTATACAGTGGATACCATCCCTCTGTGGCTACTCCACAGGAAGTATTTGAGCGAATCGAAAGCCTTGCAAACACGTTGACAACTGTTGCAAAAAGTTGTACGTAATCGGTATACCCCCGGAATCCCACCCGAAACTGAGATCGAAAATTTTGAAGACCACGAGTTGATTCGCCATCTAGCAGTAAACCAGAGACTAGCAAACGCATCAAAAGAAGCTCGTTGGAACTTCCGAGGGCTAGCCGAAAACTTGTATTCAGAAACGCATATTTCCGAATAAGTCAGAAGGGAATAAGTCAAATTCAAATTGCTACTAAAAGCGAAAGTTTTTTACGAACATTACTCGATCGAACTCGAACAGCAAGGACACCCAAACGTGTACGAGTGCTCCTCAGCTAGTGACTGCAAGTGCGGATCATTCCTCGGCAGTCGATAAAGTAAGCACATTCTCCCCTTGTAGTAAATCAGAAACCAAAAGGCTCCTTTTGAGGAATCAACTGGTTTTTCTTTTTGCTGCAGTTTAAAAGTAGAATATATTAAAACAAAAGGGCTTCTAGCGAGGAGCCACCTGGTTGAGTGTATTCTATCAATCCACTAGTTAAGACACTACAAATAAGTTGATTTAACAATCAGATTAAACCAAATTCTGTAAAGCAAAATCAGAATGGCGAATCGAGGAAACAAGTGTTACACTTGTCAAGAAAAAATCATGAAAGAAAGATTTGTGTGTTTCTTTAGTCAAAAAATTTTACACATGACACCGGAATGCACTGATTTTAATCAAATTAGCCTAGACATTTTCATCAAGTGTAAAGCAAACATCCTCAATATTTGCAACTAATGCGTAAACAAAAAAGAGCAAGACCCAAAAACTGACCAAAAAAACGATTTGACTAAAATGATCCCAACTAGTTGAAATCAAAGACCAAATGAAGACACTAACAGAGATTATTACCAAATCAAATGCCCTGATTGAAACTGTGAAACTAAAACTCATTGAGGGGAAAAAAACGAAGCCGCAGAACTTCGCCGCATCACTCGGTGCAGTGAAAAGCGGCGAAAAGATCGATACGCCACCACCAGTTCGATCTTCAAGCAACCTTGGAGTTCGCATAAGAGGTGTACCCGAAAACACCACGGGGACTCCCGACGAGCGATACCAAGCTGACATCAAAGCAGTTGAAAAAATACTTGTTTTCCTCAATATTGATGACAAAAAAATGAGTAAAATCCAGCGCATAGGCAGAATCGATCCAGACCGGACAACCCCTCGCACGCTTATTATGAACATGAAAAACATGCTCAGCAAAGAACTCGTGATGAAATCTGCCTTCCGGCTGAAAGATTATGACCACGCTGTGTTTATTAGTCGAGAACTGTCAACATCAGACACCAAACTTATTGCCTACGCAAAAGGCGATTCTTAATCGAAGATAAACAGATAGACCAAAAAATATCAGAATCCGTAACTTGAAAATGGAAACCAAATACGATGAAAAATGGGTCGAGTATAATGAAAAGACGGACACAGCTACAGAAAGCGAGTCCGAATGACTAAGTCAAATCAATCTTCTATCCTTCAATGTGAGAAGCATTCTGAATCTCCAAAGACGAATAGTCTTCTCTAACTCTATATTTAAAACTAACTATGACTTAATTTGTCTATCAGAAACATGGCTCACCTCCGAAATTCCTAACAGCGCTCTCTTTCTTCCGGCCTACACAATATACTGGAAAGATCGTGTATGTGAAAACTTCCGATCAAAGCACGGAGGAGTCCTCATAGCGATAAAAAATCAAATCCCTCATGAAGAAGTAGTTCTCCACAACTGTAAAAATGATTTAATGGTATTAAGACATTGTACCACCCCGAAGCCCACACTAGCGTGTATAATATACAACCCACCGACAAATAGCCCTTACCAATGGTCTTTCCAAGACTTTGTGCAGTTTTTTAATAGCCTCGAAAGTCATACCAGTGAAATAAGTTACAATCAAATCATCATAGCTGGGGATATCAATTTTTCGAAAACAAAATGGAGCGACATGAGCTCAAATGACGAAGACAAAAACGGTATATAAAAAATTCTAATTGAACATAATTTTTCAAATATATCAGAATCTCAGTTAGATGTCATCCTGACGAAAAACCCCGACCCAATTACAAACCGGAAAAAGGACTTAGACGTCCTAAGCAGTTTTAGTATCAATAGCAAACCTTGCTTTGACCACAAGCCAATAAACACAAGCTTTATTGCTAGTAAAAATTCTATCGTACTTCCATCCATAACAAATATGCCTTTAAGAAAGCAAATTGGGATGAAATTAACAATGTTATCTTTAATTTTCCTTTTGACCCCTACTGTTAAAGCAATGTCGACTTCTAGTCAAACAATGGTATAACTGGACAGAAGACATGATAAACAACAACATACCCGAAGTCACGAAACATCGATCGTCACTTCCACCCTGGATCTCAAAACAAGCTTCTTTTCTAATAAAGAAAATAGCAACGAAAAAGCGTAAATGGCCAAACCCAAACATACAAAGATCTATAAAAATCAAACGATTGGAAAAACAGTTAAGCTCCTTAATCGATTCTGATCTATGTTGTTTTGAGGCTGATGTATTCCAAACACGTCGTTTTAACAACAAATAGAAATATCTGTCGTCAAAAAGAAAAAATCCATCAAAACCACCAATAAGAAAGCTCAACGAAACGATTGCGGAGTCAACCGAAGACAGAGAAAATCTTTCCAACTCATTTTTTCAAAGTGTTTTTTTACAAAAAACAATCAATAACGCCAGATCATACCAAAAGAGAAGTTGACGATATACAAATTACGGAAAAGAAAATCGAAACCGTGCTTGAAAGTTTACTGCTGAACAAGTCAACAGGACCCAATAATATTGGTAATATCGTCCTCAAAATTTGTTGTAAGTCCCTGCCGAAATCACTCCTTCTGCTTTATAAAACATAAATGAATATCCGAGTTACTGGAAGATAAGCCAGGTGTCGCCTGTATTCAAGGAAGGAAACAAAGCAGATGTTAGCTGTTAACGTCCGATAAGCCTATTGTGTTGTATTTCAAAAAAGTTCGAAAAAAATCTTTTTGATCAATTGTATGAACATAGTCGCCACAAACTGCATGAAAACCAATTTGATTTTCGCAGACAAAGGTCAGATGTAGCCCAACTATTGCTCTTTTTAGACTCTGTAAGTTCGACGACAAAAACATAAAAGAATTTGCAGTCATTTATCTAGACTTTGCTATAGCATTTGACAAAGTTGCGCATCATTTGCTTTTCGATAATCTTAAAATATTTGGAGTGGGCGGAAAACTACTTAATATCATAATTTCATATCTCAAAAAACGCAAACAATTAGTTAAAATTGAAAACGCCCCGTCTAATCTAATACAAGTCAGCAGTGGAGTACCCCAAGGCTCTATCCTAGGTCCGTTACTCTTCTTAATTTTCATCAATGATCTATCCAGCTCAAGCCCTCACCTTGGAAGTTATGGTTTTGCTGATGATTTTAAACTAATTGCTCTGAATGAAATCGACCTAAGCAAAGGCGCTCGTGGACTTGAAAACTGGTGTTATGAAAACATAATGACGACAAATACGATTAAACGTAAATTACTAAATTTAAGAGGAAATCTATCCGCCAAACTGAACGACACCGAACTGCATCCCACGAATGTTCAAAAGGATTTGGGCCTCTTAATAACCCCGAATCTTACATGGAACGAAAACTGTGAAATACGTGCCCAAAAGGCAACAAGGGCCTCTTTCCAATTAAAACGAAACATATCCGCGACGTGCTCATGGGTTAACAAACTCCACTCGTATACTGGCTACATCGTCCTGATATTAACTTACTGTTCACAAGCTTGGTCACCAAGTAGAGCCAACTTAGTAAGTTTCGAACGAGTACAAGAAATGGCCACTAAGTGGATTCTTAATTGCAATCTTGAGTAGTAGAAGAGTGAGGGAGAGTGGGGGGGGGGGGGGGTGCCTGGTGACCCCCATGTATTAAGATAGGCTATAGAGTATCCGGTCACCAGGCTATGTATTAAGATAGGGAATAGATTTCCTATGTATTAAGATAGGGAATAGGTTTACCATGTATTAAGATGGTAGGTTTCAGATGGTAAGTTTCAGAAAAAATTTTGGCGCCCGATCTTACCATGTTTTAAGATACTGTTTAGATTTCCCATGTATTAAGATAGTGTATAGATATCCCTATGTATAAGGATTAGAAATTCCTTGCATTAACATAGGGAATAGATTTCCCAATGTATTAAGATAGGGAATGGTAAGGTTTCAGTGTGATGGTAAGAAAATAGTAAGAAAAACGGTATTTTTTGGATTTTGTGTGGAAATGTCTAGTTTTTTTCGCAAAAATCTCGGCATGCGTTATGTAATTCTCGAGTGTTACATGTAGAATGTGCAATGAAGAGAATATGTTTGTTGGTTCATGGTAAGTCCATGGTAAGAAGTGCAAAAATTTGGAAATGCTTATAAAAAAAATTGATATTTTTTCAAAAAACTTCAAAACACGATTTGATTTGATATAATTTGACTTAATAACTATTTTATTAGATGATCCTTTTTTATGAAACTGTACTCAATCTAGCTTAAACTATGCTGAAACCTACTGAAAACTTAAAAAATTTTCAAGTTTTTGGAAAAAATTGCAAAAATTTCAAGTTTTTGGAGAAAACTGGCAAAATTTCAAAGTTTTTGGAAAAATTTCAAGTTCTGAAAAAATTGCAAAAATTTCAAAGTTTTTGGAACAAACTGCAAATTTTTGGAAAGAACTGCAAAAATATCAAGAGTTTGGCTAGTTTTTTGTTGCTTCTGATCTAATT
Organism: Symsagittifera roscoffensis; assembly: GCF_963678635.1. NCBI lineage: Eukaryota > Metazoa > Xenacoelomorpha > Acoela > Convolutidae > Symsagittifera > Symsagittifera roscoffensis. Next base: position 83,107,877 of record NC_087064.1, on the reverse strand, counting down.
GAATAAAAAGTAAATACGTTTAGAGTTTAAAATTAAGCTCAAATTGTATTTCAATTGGCATCATGTTGAGACACTGATACAAAAACTTTGAAATAGACATATGAAATTTTCCAAATTTTTCTCACAAAAAAATGAAATACGATAAATTTAAGCATTATTTGAGTAACAAAGCGGGTTATATAATGCTCTCAACATTAACAAGAAAGCTCATAAAAGCTGAATCGAAATTGAAACTTGTGGAAGATAGTGAAAATAACCGTAATTTTTAAGAAAGTAAAATAAAAATTATTCAAATTTATCAAAAATTTTCCATTTACAATTTTTTAATTGGACATTTAACTAATTTTTTGTTCAATTCAGGGAGAGCTGAAATAGGACTCTCAAAACAAATGAACATTAAGAGCAATATTTCGTAAAATTTCTAGATTTTTGCTCAATGATTAACCCAAATTTGTGCAAAAATTACAAATTCAGAGAAGTTATTCACCTTAATAGTACAGAATTTCAGATCAATGATGAAAAACGAACAGTTAATAGCTAAAATTGACTAAAAACGAGATAAATTTTTCTTAAAAATTTATTCGATATTTGCTCAAATTCAACAACAAAATCTTCTTCATAAGTGATGATTATCTCTCTGTTGCTTCTGCAACATAATTTCACAATTTTTCGTAGAAAGGTTCTATTCTTAAAGTTTATTCTTACTTTCTGCTTAATACATGATTCCGCTATTTAACACACTTTGCAATAAAATTTAGTCAGAACCGGAGAATTTAGGGGGAAAATAGTATCAATCGAACGAACAATTTGTTAGCAGAGATGAAATTAGAACTGATACCGTCTGATTATTTTGATAAAAATTGTAAATGTCTGCCTGAAGTTTCCCTTGTTAGGTGCTACAGTAAACTATTTAAGCAAAAATACAACTTTGGGATAAATATCTATCACTTTTCTGGAAAAATAGTCAATTTTTCATGATTTTCTGTTGAAATGCTCCATGCTTTAAGGTTATTCCTGCTTTCTGCTTAATGCATGTTTTCGCTATTGAACACATTTTGCCAGAAAATTTAGTCAGAACTGGAGAATTTAGGAGAAAAATGGTATCAATTGAACGATCAATTTGCTGGCAAAGATGAAATTAGAACTGATACCGTCTGATTATTATGATAAAAAATGTAAATGTCTTCCTCAAATTTCCCTTTTTAGGTGCTACTGTAAACTATTTCAGCAAAAATACAACTTATGGGATCAATATTTATCATTTTTCTGGAAAAAAAAAAGTCATTTTTTTATGATTTTCTCTACAAATGCTCTATGTTTTAAGGTTTTCCTTGCTTTCTGCTTAATGCATGTTTTCGCTATTGAACACACTTTGCAAGAAAATTTAGTCAGAACTGGAGAATTTAGGAGGAAAATAGTATCAATTGAACAAACAATTTGCTAGCAGAAATGAAATTAGAATTGACACCATCTGATTATTACGATAAAAATTGTAATTGTCTTCCTCAAGGTTGTCTTGATAGGTGCTAGAGTAACTTGTTTCAGCAAAATTACAATTTTTGTGTCAATAACTATCACTTTTCTTGCAAAATAAATTTTAAATAGCTTTTTTTTCTTATTTAAAAGGGAACTTTTCTCAAAAAGATCGAATTGAGAAAGAATCGGCGCTGGTTAAAACATTCAAAAAAATATGTAAAAAATGAGAATATCCTTTTCTGAAATGTAGAAAAAAAAGCGAAAAAAAACCATAATTCTGAGTAAATCAATCCCCAATATCTGCTACGCACTACTCTAAGATTACTTTTACAATCAGTTTAACCTTCTCTTGGAGTGTTTTCTGAGACTGCCGAGCACATATTTTAACATTATTTTGACACTGCTTCATCTTGATATGATTAGTAAGTTCCTCGCTGCTAAATGTATAAAAGTTACAATTGGAACACTTTAAAACGTCACAGTGCTTTCGATGTCTTGACGCATCTTTACATGTGTATTCTCTTCCACATTCAAGACATGCAATTATTTTGTTTCTATTAAGTAACGACATCTCATTAGGAAGAAAAAGAAAAAAAAATGGGAGATTTAGAATGTCCCAAATTTTCAGTAAAGAAAAGTTGAATAGGCTCAAAAAATGAGTAAAGGCGAATAAAAACAGCAAATTTCTTGAACAATTGTTTTTGACGTGAAAGGAAATCAGATTCGGTTTGGAATCAGATTTCCAGAGATTTGCTTTGAAAAATTGATCAACTTTGAGTTATCTTCCCAAATTTACATCAAAATCAAAGAACTTGACTATATACTCTAAAATAAGCTTTTTATCATTGATTACATACAAAAAAATCAATTAACTTGATGAAAAAAATTGTAGAGTTGCTACTTTTTTAATTTTCTTCTTTTTGTTACTTATATCAGCAATATTTCTTATTTTTATATCAAACAACTTTTGGACATTTATTTTTGCAATTGCTTTTGTGTATATTTTTACTTTTTTGACAGATTTAAGTCCTTAAAAGCGTCTTCTGATTGGATACGACAACTAGAACAAAAACGAACGTTTTTGTGATTGAAAACGACAAAATCCAAAATGGAGCTTTGTTTCCGATTGGATACGACTTTTATCCAAGAATCCCATAAAAGGAAGCTGAAATCTGATTGGACACGACTACAATCCAAATAAGGAAAATCAATTCTGATTGGTTAAACCCACACAGTCGAGTTGAAGGTACCCCTAACTCCTAACTAAAAATCATTTTATTTTCAAATTAACTACCGTCAACTACCTCCTCTCTCAACTCTAAATAATTCAATTTCAATTTATCTTCCGTCAGCTACCTCCTCTCTCAACTCTTTCTTGTTTTTACTCTTTAACTCAATTTATTGCTCAAAATGATCTTCTCAGTACAAAACAGCAATCTCATGTACTCTGTAGAATTTTCACCTGATCTAGTACAAATTCAAGTGCGAGAAACAGTCTCTGGAGTTTTTCTGGCACGAATGGATATCCCAATCCAAGTCTGGCACATGGTGGAAGTGATGCGAAGGGATTTCAACGAACATCATATGACACAAGTTCCCATGACAGAGAACCAACTTGAAGAAATGCAAATGATGGGGGAAGTTTCTGATCATGTGGGAATGAACTACCCCGAGATTCCTGACTCAAGATTTGTAGCTCAACCAGTCGACGACTTCCTCTTTCCTTGGGAGGAGGCAGGATCAGCCGAAAACCCCATCACAATAGATGAAGATGAGGGATTCTCAGAAACAATGACGCCTCCAGCTCCACAACAACCACCAGCAATGGAACCTCGTCCAGCTCTGCGTTCTATAGAGAACCTCCAGAACTCTCCTGCTGCTCGACAGCTCTTCGATTAAATGTTTTTGTAAATAATTGTTGTTTGGTATTATTTTTGTTCTTTGTATTTAATTAGTTTCTTCAATTTCATTTTAATTATGAGAATAGTTGAGAAGTTCAGAGTAAACTATTTAAAAACAATTAAAACCTAATTTAGTACTCCGAACTTGCACAGATGTTAAGAAACTCGAATAATTTTTGCATACATATTCGGAAAAAACACTACAAAAGCTGTACACTTGTTAAAAGTTACCTAATGGTTTTTGCATCTTGTACACACTTTTCGCACTTTGTAGAAAAATTGAAACACTTTTCGCATTTCGTTAAAAAAAGTGAAAGACTTCTCCCAAATTGTCATATTTATTGAAACACTTTTCGCATGGTGTCAAAGAAAGTTGAAACACTTTTCGCATCTTGTCAAAAAAAATTGAAACACTTTTCGCATTTTGTCGAAAAAGTTGATACACTTTTCGCACTTTGTCAAAAAAATTGAAACAATTTTCGCATCTTATCGAAAAAAGTAAAACACATTTTGTATTTTATCGAAAAAAAGTAAAACACTTTTAGCATTTTGTCGAAAAAATTGAAACACTTTTCGCATTGTATCGAAAAAAGTAAAACACTTTTCGCATTTTATCGAAAAAAGTAAAACACTTTTCGCATTTTGTCGAAAAAATTGAAACATTTTTCGCATTTGTAGTAAAAAAAGTGAAACACTTTTCGCATCTTGTTAAAAAAAGTAAAACATTTTTCGCATTTTGTCAAAAAAACTGAAACAATTTTCGCATTTGTACAAAAAAGTGAAACAATTTTCGCATACGCTTCAAAAAATTGAAACACTTTTCCCATCTTGCCGAAATAAATCATTACAATTTTTCTTGCACAGTTAATTGCTAATCTTTATGAAACTTTTATTCAAAATCAAATCCTTCAGAAAACTAATTTTTGCATGTCTGTAGATCAGAAACAATTGAAAAACAAGGTATTAGAAGTTTTCTAAGCAATAAGTCAACATGCTTTTTACATCAAAGTTCTGCGTTTTTTGCCTTATCAGTTTAGAAATGAAAAAAATTCAACATAATTTTTGAAAAAACCAAGAAAAAACGTGCATTTTACCAAAAAAAAATCCTAAGATAGGTATACGTAAAAAAATTTATATTTAAAATTTGTTCAGGCTAGAAAAAATTATTTTTGACAAAATTCTTGTAACAAATTTTCAATTATCTTAAGAAAAACTATTTGAAAAAGCCATTCAGAGGGTCTGAGATGTTTCCTCTACAGAGCTAGGAAGGTGTCTTTTGAATTATTTAGGTGATAAAAAAGTAATTCCACCTGAGAAAATGACGTCATTACACTTTAATTTTTATAGAACAGTAAAAGTTGTGGAATATTTCCACCAGAGAAATTGACGTCATTATTCATTAAATTCTAGAATCTTCTAATTTTTAGAATCTTCAGATTAAATCCTTGAATTTTATAAAAAGTCATTACACAATAACATCTACATTTTGCTCAATCTTCTAAATTCTAGAAATAAACACTAAAATTTAACCAATCAGAATTCCAGAACTAACTCTAAGGTGATGACGTTGGTGAAAAAAATTTGTGGATTTTAGTTATTTTGCTAGTTTTTTAAATTTAAAAAAAAGATACGCAACCAGGGTTGTAAATACTAGGAATAGTTTTCAATGAAATTCTTCCCTTTTGAAAAATCTTAGTCAACAAAAAATTTTTATTTTACAAAATCCTTTATAAACAATTAAAGTCAACCAAGTGTTGCAAAATTTTTGGAGTTCAGTTTTTTATGAGAAATTCAGCAAAATCTACAGGTGAAAAAATATATATTTCATTTCATTTGAAATCTCCCACAATTCAGTTCATTTTACCGACATGAGAAGAATTTTTAGAAGAAACGGAAATCTATCTCAAACTTTGAAACCAATTTTAATAGAACGAGTTACTGCATCCAGTTTGAAATTGGCACCGAAACTGTCAAGATTCTCAAATTTATTAAAATGTCCCAAGCTAGTAAGCAAATTATCATAGATCTTTCAGAATGGAGAGAACTCGAGAGTAGAAGAGTTAGGGAATTTGGAAAAGAATTGGCTATGTCTAAGTCACCTTCGAGAAAAAAGTACGGGTTTTCATATGATTCAAATGAAAAATTTTTTGATGAAGTTGTGGATCTGGGATACGGAAAAAGTTTTCATTTGCTTACAAGTGAACATTTACTACAAATGACTATTTTTGAAAAAATGGTTGAATTTGACATCTTCTACAGGAATCCGAAGAAGTGTTTCAGTCCCTTAAGAATTTCCCTGCATGATTGGCGAAAAATTAAAACAATTTGTGATAGAAGGTACAAGAAAGAAAAATTGAAGGTTCAACAGGATAACTTAACTCTGTTTAGAAGGAAACATGGTGTGGCACATGAAGAAGTAAGTGACAAGGAACTCATGAAAATTAACTCATTTTTTGATTTTTTACACATTTTTTCAAGTTTCCCATTGAATTGTAAATTGTTTTTTTTTTATCATTTGAATAAAGTGCTCCTGAACCAAAACTTTGTTTTTAAAGATTTGTAAATGTAAACTTTGAAGAACATATTTGAAAACAATTGATTATTTTATCACAAAGCTTACATAATCACTATGCACAGAACCATGACAATCAATAAAGCAATCAATAATCTTGAACAAATCAGGTTCATATTTTGAGTTTTGAATTTTTCGAATTCTATCCAGAAACGCTGAAGCAAGAGTTTGTGTGGAAGGCAGTTTCTGGTTGGAACATAAATAATGTCTCTTGAATTTTTTCCGAATTAGTCGTTTCTTTGCAATACTATGCATCTTTTCGGCTCCTCTCCATCGTAAGTTATGTTGAACAGCTCGTCTAAGCTGATTGAACACTTCTCCGCTTGAGGTAACAATACTTGAATAGAATCTGTGTTTGAACAAAGTGTAAAGACAGTCAATTTCTTGATATATGTATACATATTTATCTAATCTCTGAAAAATTTGGCTAAGAGATATTCCTATTAAAACCAAATGGAACTTACAATTTTCCAAAGAACATAAAGAGTTGTGGGTAGAGACACAATAATCCTGTGTTACTATGTATTTTTTGTAAAAATCACTGGAAACGGAAATAAATAGTGATTTTCTACAATAATCTGAATAAAAGCTGGGAATAGCTTGACACATAGCAGCAGCCATTGGGAAGAATGATTTTTGCTGAGAATTGTGGATTTATATAGGAGAAGTCACGCCTACGTGATTTCGGTATATGTAAATTTCATACAAAACTTTCCTTATTTGATATTACCTCCACAAATGGAAATCATGATGAGTCATACATTTTGCTTCAATTTTCAATTAATCTCAAAAGCATTTTTCTCATTTCTCTTCGTCTGATCAGTTTGTTCTTCAAAATGTACTCAAGAAAAGACACTAGTACCAATTATATTGAGTTTTCAAAAAATCAAACAAGAATGGGGAGATTTGTTTGGTTCCAAAAATCCTACAAGGGGAAATTTTATTTTGAGCCCTGCTTTCAACTATTAAAAATTAACGATTTGGGACAATTTGAAAAGTCTCAACAAGTCTATCTTAGTGAAACAGAAGGTCAAGCATTATCGAAAATGCGGAATACTGTTATTCACGATGCTGAAAACCTTGGACTCGTACCTATATATGAAGCCAAACCTGGCAAGGAATCAACTATGGATCAGGAGCTGGAGATCTGTAATAGAGTATATGAAATAGCAACATACAACATGAGGAAGGTGTGTGTCACAATCAAGAAGTACAATATTAACAAACCTCCCTACATTCAGATTCGACTGTTCACCGCAAAAGAGAATGAAGCAATGAAACAAGTTGCCTATGTCAACTATACTTTGAACGAATTCAAAGAACTGTCCCAAATTTTGGGAGACTTTTTGTTTGTTGATAATTGTAAGCCTCAGTAATGCTTTGTGATGTTTTGTATGTTGGTTAATTAAAAAATTCTTGGTTCAAAACTATCTTTTGTCACTGAAGTTTACATTTAGAGCTGGGATATCTGAGGAAAAGTTAGACAAAACATGAAAGTTTAATCAAAATTGACATAAAGCTCTATCCAATCATCAATAGATTTTCCACTATTTGTTTAGGAAACTACAGAAACATTTATTTAATTAATGCTTTTATCAAAAGTTGAGTAAAAATTGCCTTATTTGAACAACATTACATACAAAATGTATAGTTAGTTGTAACATTATCATTATTTTTCGAAATTCTGAATTTCATTGGTTGTTTTCAATTGCCTTAATTTCAGGTTTTGATTGGCTACATGAATCAACTTAAAAATAACCAGTCTCTAGATAAGGGAAATACACTTTATGTTGATTGCAAAATAAGTAAAAAATGGTTCAACAATTCGAGTTTTTTCAAGTTTCTTTGTTAATTTCAGTAAGAAATATGTTTCTATCAAAAGCGTTTTCAATGTCTGAAATGAACATTTATCAGATTTTAAGGTTGAACTACTACAAAAAACAAAAAGAGTGGTGGACAGATGACGTTGTTGGAGATCGTATTAGTTTTAACTTGTAAAGAAACACAGAAAGTTCAATAATTCTGTTAAAAAGATGGAGAGGAGATTTCAGAAAAGAAGAGTACTGCCAGATTTATCAATAATGTTTTTATTTAGAAGAATTAAAATTGAGTGGTCGATCAGTAAAAAACAAAAGAATGGAAGATTCTATGAAACAAATATTGAAGATAAGGAACATCATTTCGATTACTGTTTTGAATTTGATACAAATGCAAAATCTAGAGTTTTCAGATTATCTTTTAATCGACTATCCAAATTTAAAAATCTTCCGGTTGTTTTTATTACAATATACCAGAAAGAAAACAACAAAAAATATTTCGGTAATTTCTCTTTTCACTGGTTAGAAATAGAACAAATCGAAAAAATTTTGATTGAAATTTCAAAATTTGAATTCAGCATCGAAAAAACAATATAAACCAGACAAGAAATCTCATTTATCTCTCCAAGGTATTAAATTTTATATCTTAGTTATGTTAGAACAATTAAATTAAATTGATTGATTGGGAAGATTCATAAACATAGTTTGGTTCTGATCTACAAAGTATTTTAAAATCTGTGAATACTTCATTCTGCTTGGTTATTATCACAAATACTACCTGTGAAGAAATCCTTGATATCTACAAACGATATCAAAACTGTTGAAAAACGCATGAGAAGTAGAAATCAGTTTCAATTGGTTGACATAAACTTTATCAAAAATTCCATGACCATTGAAGATCGATTCTGATTGGTTGGTATCAGAAAAAATTAAAAATTTCCTTAAAATGAATGCTCGATTCTGATTGGTTGATGGTAAATTTTTGAAAACTCCATGGTTAGATTGGATGATTTTCATTTCAGCTAGGCTAAATAGCGTATCTATTCTGATTTTCTTTCACGTCAAAAACAATTGTTCAAGAAATTTGCTGTTTTTATTCGCTTTTACTCATTTTTTGAGCCTATTCAACTTTTCTTTACTGAAAATTTGGGACATTCTAAATCTCCCATTTTTTTTCTTTTTCTTCCTATTGAGATGTCGTTACTTAATAGAAACAAAATAATTGCATGTCTTGAATGTGGAAGAGAATAAACATGTAAAGATGCGTCAAGACATCGAAAGCACTGTGACGTTTTAAAGTGTTCCAATTGTAACTTTTATACATTTAGCAGCGAGGAACTTACTAATCATATCAAGATGAAGCAGTGTCAAAATAATTTTAAAATATGTGCTCGGCAGTCTCAGAAAACACTACAAGAGAAGGTTAAACTGATATAATTTTAAGAAAAACATAGTAGAAAATACTTGGAATAATCTTTTTTACTGAATTTGAAAAGTCTATACACTATATTTGAAAAATTTTTAGTAAAAAATTTACAGTTTTTTGTCATTATTCTTGTTCTGTCATACTCAAAGGTTCTGATTGATGGTAAAACCAGCAACAATCGAGTTCAAATTGTCGTGAAACTTTCGACGGAAATCAATCCGAAAATCTTTAAGCTACAGTAAAAACTCCATTGGTTGCAAGCTTGCGGAGATTTTGTTGCGATAAATTTGTAGTAAAAGCGAATTACATACGCTAATGAGTGCTTCAGAATTTGTTGAAATACAATAAAAAACTGGATATTTATAAAACATTGATTAATTGAAAGGTTTTGCCTAGTAATCAATTTAAAGTTTTCCTTGCTTAGTGGTTGTAAAAGTAATCTTAGAATAGTGCGTAGCAGATATTGGGGATTGATTTACTAAGAATTATGTTTTTTTTTCGCTTTTTTTTCTACATTTCAGAAACGGAATTGATAACTGACCTTGAAACTGTATGTTTTGCTGACATTTGAAAATTTCAAGATAATAGTTTACATCATTCTCAACCCAAAATTTACTTCAAAATAGAAATTCAGAGTTGAAACAGCAATATAAAATTATTAAATAGAGAAAATCATTTAAAGACGTTTAGTAAAGGATTCGTGAAATTAATTCAGCTTCGGATTGTTGAACGGTCGTTGAAACGATACATTTTTCCATCAAAAGTTCAATTTTCAAGTAATTTTTGTTCAAATTGGATTAACTTGATAGATAGAAGATGAAGCAGAAACTGAAAAAATGAGATAGAAACTCGATTTAATTCATTACGAGTTTTGACATAATTTTACTAAAATTTAGCTTATAAACCATATTTTGAGAGAAACACGGACATAAATAGTGTCAAAGATTGGTTTTTATGCGTAATTCATTAGAAAAGTTTGTTATCCTTTGATATATAAGGTAACTTTTTATGAAAAATCAGATGTTTTGAGGATAGTGTTTGTAAAGCAAACTCAATCCGACATCTTTTGGAAGAAGATACATGAAGCATAAAGCAAAAACAGCTTTCAAGATCTACATTTTATTATTTTTTTAAACTATATAGAGTTTTCTTTTGCTTAATAAAAATCCGAAAATTACACAATTGTTCCAGTTTGCACCTTGATTTCCTTTGCTAAATCATTTTTTGAGACGCGCTCTTTTAGAATTTTTGAGATATTGTAGATGTTCGGAACTAGGTTCCCTTGCGTATTTCCGGAGGTTTTTTTAGAATATAACTAATAGAGCTGCTCCTAATTTGTTCTTATATTGTAAAAACACATTTATATTCTCATTTTTTACATATTTTTTTGAATGTTTTAACCAGCGCCGATTCTTTCTCAATTCTATCTTTTTGAGAAAAGTTCCCTTTTAAATAAGAAAAAAAAGTTATTTAAAATTTATTTTGCAAGAAAAGTGATAGTTATTGACACAAAAATTGTAATTTTGCTGAAACACGTTACTCTAGCACCTATCAAGACAACCTTGAGGAAGACAATTACAATTTTTATCGTAATAATCAGATGTTGTCAATTCTAATTTCATTTCTGCTAGCAAATTGTTTGTTCAATTGATACTATTTTCCTCCTAAATTCTCCAGTTCTGACTAAATTTTCTTGCAAAGTGTGTTCAATAGCGAAAACATGCATTAAGCAGAAAGCAAGGAAAACCTTAAAACATAGAGCATTTCTAGAGAAAATCATAAAAAAGTGACTTTTTTTCCAGAAAAGTGATAAATATTGATCCCATAAGTTGTATTTTTGCTGAAATAGTTTACTGTAGCATCTAAAAAGGGAAATTTGAGGAAGACATTTACAATTTTTATCATAATAATCAGACGGTATCAGTTCTAATTTCATCTTTGCCAGCAAATTGATCGTTCAATTGATACCATTTTTCTCCTATATTCTCCAGTTCTGACTAAATTTTCTTGCAAAATGTGTTCAATAGCGAAAACATGCATTAAGCAGAAAGAAGGAATAACCTTAAAGCATGGAGCATTTCAACAGAAAATCATGAAAAATTGACTATTTTTCCAGAAAAGTGATAGATATTTATCCCAAAAGTTGTATTTTTGCTTAAATAGTTTACTGTAGCACCTAACAAGGGAAATTTGAGGCAGACATTTACAATTTTTATCAAAATAATCAGACGGTATCAGTTCTAATTTCATCTCTGCTAGCAAATTGTTCGTTCGATTGATACTATTTTCCCCCTAAATTCTCCAGTTCTGACTAAATTTTATTGCAGAAAGTAAGAATAACCTTTAAGAATAGAATATTTCTACGAAAAATTGTGAAATTATGTTGCAGAAGCAACAGAGAGATAATCATCACTTATGAAGAAGATTTTGTTGAATTTGAGCAAACATCGAATAAATTTTTAAGAAAAATTTATCTCGTTTTTAGTCATTTTTAGCTATTAACTGTTCATTTTTCATCATTGATCTGAAATTCTGTACTATTAAGGTGAATAACTTCTCTGAATTTGTAATTTTTGCACAAATTTGGGTTAATCATTGAGCAAAAATCTAGAAATTTTACGAAATATTGCTCCTAATGTTCATTTGTTTTGAGAGTCCTATTTCAATTCTCCCTGAATTGAACAAAAAATTAGTTAAGTATCCAATTAAAAGGTTGTAAATGGAAAATTTTTGATAAATTTGAATAATTTTTATTTTACTTTCTTAAAAATTACGGTTATTTTCACTATCTTCCACAAGTTTCAATTTCGATTCAGCTTTTATGAGCTTTCTTGTTAATGTTGAGAGCATTATATAACCCGCTTTGTTACTCAAATAATGCTTAAATTTATCGTATTTCATTTTTTTGTGAGAAAAATTTGGAAAATTTCATATGTCTATTTCAAAGTTTTTGTATCAGTGTCTCAACATGATGCCAATTGAAATACAATTTGAGCTTAATTTTAAACTCTAAACGTATTTACTTTTTATTCAATTAGATCAGAAGCAACAAAAAACTAGCCAAACTCTTGATATTTTTGCAGTTCTTTCCAAAAATTTGCAGTTTGTTCCAAAAACTTTGAAATTTTTGCAATTTTTTCAGAACTTGAAATTTTTCCAAAAACTTTGAAATTTTGCCAGTTTTCTCCAAAAACTTGAAATTTTTGCAATTTTTTCCAAAAACTTGAAAATTTTTTAAGTTTTCAGTAGGTTTCAGCATAGTTTAAGCTAGATTGAGTACAGTTTCATAAAAAAGGATCATCTAATAAAATAGTTATTAAGTCAAATTATATCAAATCAAATCGTGTTTTGAAGTTTTTTGAAAAAATATCAATTTTTTTTATAAGCATTTCCAAATTTTTGCACTTCTTACCATGGACTTACCATGAACCAACAAACATATTCTCTTCATTGCACATTCTACATGTAACACTCGAGAATTACATAACGCATGCCGAGATTTTTGCGAAAAAACTAGACATTTCCACACAAAATCCAAAAAATACCGTTTTTCTTACTATTTTCTTACCATCACACTGAAACCTTACCATTCCCTATCTTAATACATTGGGAAATCTATTCCCTATGTTAATGCAAGGAATTTCTAATCCTTATACATAGGGATATCTATACACTATCTTAATACATGGGAAATCTAAACAGTATCTTAAAACATGGTAAGATCGGGCGCCAAAAATTTTTCTGAAACTTACCATCTGAAACCTACCATCTTAATACATGGTAAACCTATTCCCTATCTTAATACATAGGAAATCTATTCCCTATCTTAATACATAGCCTGGTGACCGGATACTCTATAGCCTATCTTAATACATGGGGGTCACCAGGCACCCCCCCCCCACTCTCCCTCACTCTTCTACTACTATCCTGACTACAAAGGAAGACTAGTCAAACTTAAACTACTACCATTATGCCTCTACGTTGAAATGCACGACCTTCTCATGTTTTTATCCTTAGTAAATTCCAAGTATGATATATCAATTGCTGTTGAATCTTCTAAGGAAGAAAAAACTCGCCAACACAGCAGAGGAGAACATGCAGTCAACAAAAACAGACTGAACAAATCAGACTAAAATTTTTTTCTCAGAACGAAACTCTTACACAACATCGTCATCGAACACTACAAAGAATATGGGAATCAACTTGACAAAAAATCAATAAGCAAACTTTATTGGGACTAATTTGTCAGAAAATTCAATAATCTAAACAGATGCACTTGGAGAATTAAATGCAAATGCGTTCACTGTAACAACTGGAAAAAACTCGAAACTCAAACTTAATTTGATGAAAACATGTAAATGACGGGACTCATAAACCCTTGGGAAGCGTGGCTTCCCAGAAGCGTCAACTACTACTACTACTACTATAATGCGCTTCTGCAAAAAAATTGTTTTCAGCCTGGCTGTCAAATGCAAAAGTGTTCCATTGTACAAAAGCATGGGGTCAAAATCTGATAGGTCCAGCTACCATGCTATACCAGTAATACCAGTTTTGAGCTAATTTTTTGAATCAATAGTTCAGTAGCAACTGATTGTTTTTCTACGAAGCAAAGTTTGATTGAAGTTTTGTTTTTATTCACCTACAAATTTAATCGAGACAGTTTCACAAGTTAATGTTCACAGAATGATGTTTCAATCATTGATTAGAAGAAACAATGCACGATCTTTTCACATGCAAACTTGAGTGCAAGACAGAATTTTACGTAGTTTTACAAAGAAATCGAAAATCTGAAAAAGAAATCATATGGAGTGCCAACAGGTTCTGATTTGGCCTCATACTTTTCCTCGTGTAATTTTTTTATAGGAAATCCTAGAGAAAAAGTCATCCCAAGTTTCTGTCAAGTTTTTTCGAAAATTTTTAGATAATTGGTTTATTAATTGCGGTAAGACAAATTGTTGGAACTGGCTGTAACAAAAAAAATAGTATTGCCAATTTAGTCAAAAATTTTATTGTTAAACCGTTTTTTTGAATCTTTTTGACTTTTCTCAAAAATTACCTTCCTAAACTTGAGATTTTGGGTTCATCCAAAGAAATTCTTGTCGGAAGCTCTCCTTCATTTGAAGCAACGCCCAGGATAAGACGTATAGCGGAAACCGATAAGAAGAAATGATGCTTCAGTGGGATAGCCGGAAGGATCAGTACCCTCCCATGCCCAGAGACTGTTGTATGTTGAGAGACTGCAATAAACTGATTTTTAGCTGCTTTAATGCCCTGAACGATTGAATTGACCCTATTATTGTTTGTTATTTTAGAGTAGGAGTAGCTAGGAAGAGGAAAGGGTCAATCCATCTCCAATGGATTTAGTGTATAACTGTCACTAAAAACATAGCAAACTAGGATATTCAAGCCGTGTTTTCAATGTTATTTATGTAGTCTGGGGATCCGAGACCCAGATAAGTGATTATCTTTGCATGCAAACGAAAACTGATCAAAAGTCGTTTGACTGGTGGCCTAAAAATGGTAATTTTTACTTAGCACTAAAATGACCAGAAAATCAACTGGCTAGGTCTAGACGGTTAAAAACGAGTAGAATTAAGGTAACTGACGCGTGCCAGTCGTCAATAGGAACTTTTTCTACGCTCCGTCACTAGTGATTGCAAGTGCGGATCATTCCTCGGCAGTCGATAAAGTAAGCACATTCTCCCCTTGTAGTAAATCAGAAACCAAAGGGCTCCTTTTGAGGAATCAACTGGTTTTTCATTTTGCTGCAGTTTAAAAGTAGAATATACTAAACCAAAGAGCTTCTGAAGTAACAATCAGATTAAACCAAATTCTGTAAAGCAAAATCAGAATGGCGAATCGAGGAAACAAGTGTTACACTTGTCAAGAAAAAATCAAGAAAGAAAAATTTTTGTAATGTTTTTGTCAAAAAGTTTTACACATGACACCGGAATGCACTGATTTTAATCAAATTAGCCTAGACGTTTTCATCAAGTGTAAAGCAAACATCCTCAATATTTGCAACTAATGTGTAAACAAAAAAGAGCAAGACCCAAAAACTGACCAAAAAAACGATTTGACTAAAATCGATACCCAACTAGTTGAACTCAAAGACCAAATGAAGACACTAACAGAGATTATTACCAAATCAAATGCCCTGATTGAAACTGTGAAACAAGGACTCATTGAGGTGAAAAAAACGAAGCCGCAGAACTTCGCCGCATCACTCGGTGCAGTGAAAAGCGGCAAAAAGATCGATACGCCACCACTAGTTCGATCTTCAAGCAACCTTGGAGTTCGCATAAGAGGTGTACCCGAAAACACCACGGGGACTCCCGACGAGCGATTCCAAGCTGACATCAAAGCAGTTGAAAAAATGCTTGTTTTCCTCAATATTGATGACAAAAAAATGAGTAAAATCTAGCGCATAGGCAGAATTGATCCAGACCGGACAACCCCTCGCACGCTTATTATGAACATGGAAAACATGCTCAGCAAAGAACTCGTGATGAAATCTGCCTTCCAGCTGAAAGATTATGACCACGCTGTGTTTATTAGTCGAGAACTGTCAACATCAGACACCAAACTTGAAAACTATTGCCTACGCAAAAGGCGATTCTTAATCGAAGATAAACAGATAGACCAAAGTAGTGCTTTCCCAAACAAATGTCCGCAAAAAATTTTTGATACCTTTTTCGATCCCATCGATTCAATGATCTTTCGATCCCATCGATTCAATGATCTTTCGATCCCATCGATTCAAACTTATTAAATAGAGTGTTTCATGTGAAATGTATAAAATCATGTGTGAAAGGCCTCCAATGGGGGGATTTTAGAGACAAGATTTCAATGAGATATCACCTGGTTGAAACATCCCAAAAAAGCTCTCCTGATTGCAGACTCCCAAGCCAGGTACCTGACATTTGGGAATATCAACATCCTATCGCTACCACGAGCAACTGTAAACAACGTATATCAATTTGTCCATCCACAAGGTAAATACGAAATCATTGTTTTATTTGTTGGCGGAAACGACTTATACAGTGAATACCATCCCTCTGTGGCTACTCCACAGGAAGTAATTGAGCGAATCGAAAGCCTTGCAAACACGTTGACAACTGTTGCGAAAAAGTTGTACGTAATCGGTATACCCCCGGAATCCCACCCGAAACTGAAATCGAAAATTTTGAAGACCACGAGTTGATTCGCAATCTAGCAGTAAACAAGAGACTAGAAAACGCATCAAAAGAAGCTCGTTGGAGCTTCCGAGGGCTAGCCGAACACTTGTATTCAGAAACGCATATTTCCGATCGTGACTGCGTGCACCTCAGCTAGAAGAGAATAAGTCAAATTCGAGTGATACTAAAAACGAAAATATTTTTTACGAACATCACTCGATCGAACTCGAACAGCAAGGACACCCAAACGTGTACGAGTGCTCCTCAGCTAGTGATTGCAAGTGCAGATCATTCCTCGGCAGTCGATAAAGTAAGCACATACTCCCCTCGTAGTAAATCAGAAACCAAAGGGCTCCTTTCGAGGAATCAACTGGTTTTTCTTTTTGCTGCAGTTTAGAAGTAGAATATACAAAACTAAAGGGCTTCTAGCGAGGAGCCACCTGGTTGAGTGTATTCTATCATTCCCCTAGTTAAGACACTACAAATAGGTTGAAGTAACAATCTGATTAAACCAAATTCTGTAAAGCAAAATCAGAATGGTGAATCGAGGAAACAAGTGTTACACTTGTCAAGAAAAAATCAAGAAAGAAAGATTTGTGTTTTAATTTTGTCAAAAAGTTTTACACATGACACCGGAATGCACTGATTTTAATCAAAATAGTCTAGACTTTTTCATCAAGTGTAAAGCAAACATCGTCAATGTTTGCAAACAATGTGTAAACAAAAAAGAGCAAGACCCAAAAACTGACCAAAAAACGAGTTGACTAAAATCGATACCCAACTAGTTGATATCAAAGACCAAATGAAGACACTAACAGAGATGATTACCAAATCAAATGCCCTGGTTGAAACTGTGAAACTAGAACTCAATGTGGTGAAAAAAACGAAGTCGCAAAACTTCGCCGCATCACTCGGTGCAGTGAAAATGGGCAAAAAGATCCCTTGGAAATCGCATAAGAGGTGTACCCGAAAACACCACGGGGACTCCCGACGAGCTTATTATGAACATGGAAAATCTGCTCAGCAAAGAACTCGTGATGAAATCTGCCTTCCGACTGAAAGATTATGACCACGCTGTGTTCACGCTGTGTTCTGACTAGCGAGAACTGTCAACATCAGACACCAAAATTGAAAACTATTGCCTACGCAAAAGGCGATTCTTAATCAAAGATAAACAGATAGACCGAAAAAATATAAGAATCCGTAACTTGAAACTGGAAATTAAATACGATAATAAATGGGTCGAGTATAGTCAAAACACGGACGCAGCTACAGAAAGCGAGTCCGAATGACTAAGTCAAATCAATCTTCTATCCTTCAATGTGACAAGCATTTTGAATCTCCAAAGACGAATGGTCTTCTCTAACTCTATATCTAAAACTAACTATGACTTAATTTGTCTATCAGAGACTTGGCTCACCTCCGAAGTTCCTAAGAGCGCTCTCTTTCTTCCGGCCTAACAATATACCGGAAAGATCGTGTATGTGAAAACTTCCGATCAAAACACGGAGGAGTCCTCATAGCGATAAAAAATCAAATCCCTCATGAAGAAGTATTTATCCACAACTGTAAAAATGATTTAATGGTATTAAGACATTGTGCAACCCCGAAGCCCACACTAGCGTGTGCAATATACAACCCACCGACAAATAACCCTTACCAATGGTCTTTCCAAGACTTTGTGCAGTTTTTTAATAGCCTCGAAAGTCATACCAGTGAAATAAGTTACGATCAAATCATCATAGCTGGTGATATCAACTTTTCGAAAACAAATTGGTGCGACATGAGCTCAAATGACAAATACGAAAACGGTATATTAGAAATTCTAATTGAACATATTTTTCCAATATATCAGAATCTCAGTTAGTTGTCATCCTAACGAACAACCCCGACCCAATTACAGAATGCAAAAAGGACCTGGACGTCCTAAGCAATTTTAGTATCAATAACAAATCTTGCTCTGACCACAAGCCAATAAACACAAGCTTTATTGCTAGTAAAAATTCTATCGTAATTCCATTCATAACAAAATATGCCTTTAAGAAAGCAAATGGGGATGAAATTAACAATGTTATCTTTAATTTTCCTTTTGACCCCTACTGTTATAGCAATGTCTACTTTGCAGTCAAACAATGGTATAACTGGATTGAAGACATAATAAACAACAACATACCCAAAGTCACAAAATATCAATAGTCACTTCCACCCCTCAAAACAAGCTTTTTTTCTAATAAAGAAAATAGCAACGAAAAAGCGTCAATGGCCAAACCCAAACATACAAAGATCTATAAAAATCAAACGATTGGAAAAACAGTTAAGCTCCTTAATCGATTCTGATCTATGTTGTTTTGAGGCTGATGTATTCCAAACACGACGTTTTAGCAACATACAGAAATATCTGTCGTCAATAAGAAAAAATCGATCAATACCACTAATAATAAAGCTCAACGAAACAATTGCGGAGTCAACCGAAGACAGATCAAGTCTTTTTAAATCATTTTTTCAAAGTGTTTTTACAAAAAACAATCAATAACGCCACATCATTCCAAAAGAGAAGTTAACGATATACAAATTGCGAAAAAGAAAATCGAAACCGTGCTTGAAAGTTTCCTGCTGAACAAGTCAACAGGACCCGATAATATTGGTAATATCGTCCTCAAAAATTGTTGTAAATCCCTGCCGAAATCACTCCTTCTGCTTTATAAAACGGTAATGAATAAAAGTGTATATCCAAGTTACTGGAAGATAAGCCAGGTGTCGCCTGTAAACAAAGCAGATGTTAGCTGTTATCGTCCGATAAGCCTATTGTGTTGTGTTTCAAAAGTGTTCGAAAAAAATCTTTTTGATCAATTGTATGAACATAGTCGCCACAAACTGCATGAAAACCAATTTGATTTTCGCAGACAAAGGTCAGCTGTAGCCCAACTATTGCTCTTTTTAGACTCTGTATACAAAAAGTTCGACGACAAAAACATAAAAGAATTGGCATTCATTTATCTAGACTTTGCTATAGCATTTGACAAAGTTGCGCATCATTTGCTTATCGATAATCTTAAAATATTTGGAGTGGGCGGAAAACTACTTAATATCATAATTTCAGATCTCAATAAACGCAAACAATTCGTTGAAATTGAAAACGCCCCGTCTAATCTAACACAAGTCAGCAGTGGAGTACCCCAAGGCTCTATCCTATGTCCGTTACTCTTCTTAATTTTCATCAATGATCTATCCAGCTCAAGCCCTCACCTTGAAAGTTATGGTTTTGCTGATGATTTTAAACTAATTGCTCTGAATGAAATCGACCTAAGGAATGGCGCTCGTGGACTTGAAAACTGGTGTTATGAAATTTTAATGACGACAAATACGAGTAAATGTAAATTACTAAATTTAAGAGGAAATCTATCCGCCAAACTGAACGACACCGAACTGCATCCCACGAATGTTCAAAAGGATTTGGGCCTCTTAATAACCCCGAATCTTACATGGAACGAAAACTGTGAAATACGTGCCCAAAAGGCAACAAGGGCCTTTTTCCAATTAAAACGAAACATATTCGCTACGTGCTCATGGGTTAACAAACTCCACTCGTATACTGGCTACATCGTCCCGGTTATAAGTTACTGTTCACAAGCTTGGTCACCAAGTAGAGCCAACTTAGTAAATTTCGAACGAGTACAAGTAATGGCCACAAAGTGGATTCTTAATTGCAATCTTCACTACAAAGGAAGACTAGTCAAACTTAAACTACTGCCATTATGCCTCTACGGTGAAATGCACGACCTTCTCATGTATTTATCCTTAGGAAATTCCAAATATGATATATCAATTGCTGTTGAATCTTCTAAGGAAGAAAAAACTCGCCAACACAGCAGAGGAGAACATGCAGTCAACAAAAACAGACTGAACAAATCAGTAGAAAACTTTTTTCACAGAACGAAACTCTTACACAACATCGTCATCGAACACTACGAAGAATATGGGAACCAACTTGACAAAAAATCAATAAGTGTAACATTCGCCCAATTACTACAGAGCGACGGAGCGTAGAAAAAGCACCTATTAACGACTGGCAGGCGTCAGTTACCTTCATTCTACTCGTTTTTCACAGTCTCGACCTTGCCAGTTGATTTTCTGGTCTGTTTAGGGCTAAAAAGTTACTATATTTAGGCCATCAGTCAAACGACTTTTGATTAGCTTTCGTTTACATGCGAACAACCACATAGCTGAGTCTCGGATCCTCAGACTACGTGATTGCTATTAAAAACACGGCTCGAATACCCTATTTTAATATGTTTTTGGTGACAGTTCTATTTTAAATCCATTGGAGATGGATTGACCCTTTCCTCTTCCTAGCTACTCATATTCTGAAAAATCAAATGATACCGGTGTCAGTTCAAAGTTCTATGGCATCAGAGTAGCTAAAAAGTTAGTTTACTACAGTCTTTCACCATATATCAGTCTCTGGGGGACCAAGCCTCCGCTTCCGTGTTTTCCTCGAGATAACTTCGTTATCTCTCCCAATTCGTGGCACGGGAGGGTACTGCTCTCCAACACTTCCCCGCCGAAGCCTCCTTTCCCACTATCTTCTTCTGCTAAGGGTCTCATCGTGCGTGATCACCACGATAAGAGACTTCGTTTTTCTGTGTTCTCGTGCGACAGTTTTCTACTCTTTTTGGTGTTGTTCTGTTTTTGGTCAAAATGGCCGTTTTTTCTCTAATTCGTGCTTATCCCACTGAAGCCTCATTTCTTCTTATCGGTTTCCGCTATACGTCTTATCGTGCGTGATCGTTACGATAAGGGACTTCGTATTTTCTTCTGTTTTTTCTTGACCATTTTTCACTTGTTAATTCGGGTGTTTTGTTTTTTTTGTCAGTTTTTTGCCAAATATGGCCACTTTCTGTATTTCTCAGAAATATTGCGTCGCAATTCGAATTTTTAAAAGTTTACTTCTAGAACATTCCGACCCTCCTTTTCGTGATTAATTTGTGATTAACAACGCTCTTGTTCTTTTTCTTGCTCGTCGGAGGGTTCGGCTTTGTCAACCCGGCAGAAGAATGGCACATACTCCCCGGACAGTCCCCATCAATGTCCCTATTGATCGCATAACACCGGGTTATCGTCAAGTAATGTTTTAGTTCTCTTTAATCAATCTTACAAATCGCATTAGAAGAGGGTGAGTAACTCAATGACTTTCCTAGCCACAGAGTTTCTTAGTTTTAATATCAAAGAGGACCGCATAAATAACTGATTATACTTGGTGAGTGACATTAAGTTAATTTTATTGGGTGCGTGGCCGTGCCACGTCCCAACTTTTTAATCAGCAAGAGTGAAAAGAAGTTTTATGGCAAGATGACGTAAGTAGTCAGAAAGGAAATTTTATCTAGGATACTCCTCATGGTGCAAAATTTGTGAAAATGTTGAAAGGCAGTGAGATGTAGTATGATGCCATTTGTGACCCGTAGTGAGTTGAGGTGGAGTAGATAAATTTCATCATTTTACATCTCACTGCCTTTCAACATTTTCACAAATTTTGCACCATGAAGAGTATCCTAGATAAAATTTCCTTTCTGACTACTTACGTCATCTTGCCATAAAACTTCTTTTCACTCTTGCTGATTAAAAAGTTGGGACGTGGCACGGCCACGCACCCATTAAAATTAACTTAATGTCACTCACCAAGTATAATCAGTTATTTATGCGGTCCTCTTTGATATTAAAACTAAGAAACTCTGTGGCTAGGAAAGTCATTGAGTTACTCACCCTCTTCGAGCGATTTTACCCAAACTTACCAGGTCGCCACACAGTGAACACGTGTCTTACACAGGTTAAAAACATCAGTCGTGTTTAAATAGGTAAATATACTCACCTATGTTCTATATATATATATATATACATAAGTAGCACAACTAAAATTTTCTTTCAACAATTTCAACAATTGCAACAACTTTCAAAGTCTGATCTGACCAAACTTAATCAAAACAAAAAGTTTAACAGTTTCAATAATCAAACTTGGTTGATTAGTTTAAGTTTAAGCGCACAAAGACAATCAAGTTTTTCTCCTTCTCTCCCTCTCTCGTGTACGTCTTCATTTCTCCTCTTCGTTCTGTCATCCTTATTTCATTGCTTCTCCATCCTGATCTTCAGTTTCACTGTCTTCTAGAACTTTTTCCAACATGTCCATGGAGTTGCGGGCTCTCCCCCAACTCTCCTGTTCCAACAGCCTCGGTTTGCAACAAGGTAGCAGGTCCAAATTCACCTTTTGCTCCTGGTTCCTGCACAAGCTGTTGTGAAGACACAGGCTCACATTCCGTTCTAGGTCAGCTCGTAAGACCTCTCTCTTTTCATTTTCAGTTACACAAGGTGTTCCAGCTACTCGCTTCACCGCCGTGGTAACTGCGTTTCGGCGCGTTAAGAATGCTCTTTTATAGGCTCCCGGTCCTATATCAAGCTGGAAAGATTGATAGGCTTCCGTGTTCCTAGACATATGACGCTTCGCGCGTTCAAACATCCATGATGTCATTACAGCACGGAACCAAGGCATCAATCTTTGCCTTGACCATATTCTTTCAATGGCTTTGGGTATTCTCAGAATGTTTCAGGTGGTTCTGAAAAAATCTAAGTTTCGGTTCATCTTTACGTTGCTTAGCTGCTCAGGAGTCGGCATGGCCGTCTCCTGCTCACTTGTGCCCGCGTTGGCTTCTAACCACCTCACCGCCAGCATGGCACCCGCCACCACGATCGACACTTGTTGATTTTGATCGGGCAACCCCGTGGAGTACAACTCCTCCACGTCCCACACTAATACTAGATTCCCGCGTTTGGGGTACCACAACGTCTGCGCCAGGCAGTGGAAAGGATACTCCCCATGGGTCATTAGTATGTTCCTTCGGGTCCGATACCCTGAGGCTCCCAGCAACGTTTTCACTTCCATCATTATTCTATGCACCTCGTCCTTGTCTTTTATGGTGGGGAACTCAGTGGGTAACGCTCAACTCGCTTTCTGCTTCTGGAATTCACTCACATTACCCTCGTTCAATTTCATGAACTCTTCACCCACTACGTCTTGCAACTCGCCTTCAGATCTCTTCGGGACGGCACGAATGAACTTCGCCAATAAATCATACGACCTTTCCGACATTCTGGCCAATATCACGCACTTTGGCACAGAGAAGAATTGGTCGACCAACACCTGCTATGTCCTCGCATCCATCACCACCATGTGCGTAGGGTATCTACTATTGCAATATGGTGCAGAGCTCGAACCCACCAGATATCTCGAGCCAACAGGTCTATGATAGGCCTCACTATCCTTCAAATTTATTTCATTTTCCAGAGCTTCTCGCCAGCCTCCGATCTTCTGCTCTGTCTGTAGTGCTCCAGGGTATACTTCCACACTGAGGGACGTCACTAGCTCATGGGCACGCTCTAGGTGTTCCAGTGATTCTATCGAGCTCGTCATGCTGCAAAATCCCAAGGCAGTGATCAAGTTTACCTCCGTTACTCCATGACAGTCCGCGATTATCTCCATTCCACTCTTATCTGCCATGCTCAACCTCCCATACAGTTGTGCCGATTGGCAGTGTTGCTCGCTCAGCATAATCAAGCAATGTTTCGAGTTGCATACATGTCCGTCCATTCCACTATTGTGAGCTAGACAGGTGCCCTGTCTCAGCCAGTCACTCGATGTACTTCCCTCGGATGGTTCCGTGGATGGGTTGTTTTTCTGCTTCGTTACTCTTATGGCCAGCAGATGGTGTATCATGGCCAGATCGTGCAAACTGGCTTCATCATCCAAGTCCAACGTAATACCTGCCGTCATATCCCAGATTAAACCGGCGTTTGGATGTGGACACCAAGAAGGCTTCATGAGTTCCCACATGGTTACTAAGCTGGTCTTCAAGGGACCGTCCCAAGAACCACAATCAAAACTCATTTGCCCCTTCAACTCGGGAACCGAGGGTTCGACCACTCGTTCCTCCAAAACAATACTCAGCTTGGGTTGTTCTACCATTAACATGCCAGCTTCCTTGACTCGCTCTACCCAGAAATCGAGTACTATAATTGGTTCATAGTCGAAGTACGCTTCCCTAGCTTCCTCATTCACGAAGGGATTATTTGCCATACCCGGTATGCCAGACACATATTGGAACGACTTCAACTTTCCCAATGTTGCATAGTCTTTCTGTCCCCTGACCGCTTCAATTAATTCCCTGCTCACTTTCAACTCTTTGTTGGAATACCTTCTCACTTCTTTCGACCGGCGGTAGCTTTCCATATCGTTTGACTCCTTGTTCGGTATGGCCAGCGGCATGTCCTGATACAGCTCCAGGAGTGCCCTCAGGAAGTTTCGTTCACCATCAACTCTCCCTTGTCGAATGGTTTTTATGCATTCTCGCAATACAAGAGTGGGGATACGATCCACCACAAACCTTACAAAGCAAAGGGCATCCTTACGCTTAGCCCAGGCTATTGCAGAATCGTCTCTAGAAATCAACATTCGCAGGGCTTCCATCAATTCCAATTCCTGTTCCTTTGATTTCGAGTCGTTGTTGGCCTCATACTCCGCCTTCTTAATTCCCATCAAACACCAGACCAATCGTACCTGCAAGTCAGTTCTGGTAAATGGATAAGCTAGGTATGCTGCCAACGTCGCCGGCGCATGCAGCGTCTTGTCAAAGTATCTTTGGAGGGCCGCCCTCCAAGAGATCTCTAGCAGTCTTTCCAGGCCAATTTCGTTTGCTTCCGAGGACATCACCGTGCCGTATTCTTTCCTGTTCAAGTTGGAGTTCTCCGTCAGCTCCTTCAGATACTCCTGCATGGCTTGCTTCTCGTTCCAAGCCATCAGGTGCCCTCTCGCAGAATTCTTCGCCTTCAGCATCTCCACATAACCTCCTGCCGGATCCCCCAAGTGTACTGAGTCTGGTACAGTGACTCGACTATACTCGACCACGTCGAGTTCTCCCTCCAGCTTCATCCGGGCCATGTTGGTTCGTGAGGGCTTGTAATCATCAAGTCCTCCAGATCCACACTGACTGATGACCTCCATTTCCAGCTTAGTATCCGCCAGAGTCCGTGCATTTTTCTTTGATTTCGTGGCCGTTGTGGTCAAACCTGCCAATAACATAGGGGGTATCAGGTTCTCTTTTTCTCCCCCGGCCAGCATCGCACCATATCCTTGGCCACTTTTGCCTGAATGAGCTACTCCTGCCAAGGAGTCCACCACTGTGCTAGCTTTTGTCTTCACCACTTTCTGATTCACGGCTCTGCTTCCGGTCTTTCCCTTTAACCGCTTCAGCCCTTTTTTAGCTCGTCTGATGGGTAACTTCTCGTGATCTGCTGATCATCGGCACTGTCCTCTGTAACTGACTCGGTCAGAACATCAGACTCTACGGAATTCATTATTTTCTCCAGAACCTCGCGCATGATGGGTTGGTTTAATCCCACCTTCATTATGGACTGCGTCCCGTATCTGCGTATCACGTCCCATGTCCTCTCCACGAAGGTCACTCGGTTTGTAGGGGACATGAAAGACGATGGTGTCATCAACAATAGATTCCCATCGACTTCCCCGTCGTCGTCTTCACTAAACTGGTATTCCAGCAAGTCTCTCTCCAATGCTCCTAGGTCCATTTCACCCGACTTCTCTCCTTTTCCCTCCATGTGATCATCGTCCTGATCCATCCGCTCGTCATCATTCGTATCCGGTTTTGGCTTAGGTCCCGAAGGGCCTTGTCGCATATCCATGCCCGAGTCCGGCCGTGCCGGTACGGTCAGATCCCCTGCATGGTAGAATAACGCATCGTTCACTAGGAATTCTACCGACTCCTCGCCATGTGGCGCCAGATCATCCACCGTTATGTACGTGCCTCCTCTGCACTCTTTTGCGACCTCCAGGATTACTACCTTCACCTCCCCTGACCACTTCAATCTTGATAGATCATTTGCAGGTGTATACACATCATTCCACACCTCAGTCGAGACCTCTGGTTTCCTGGAAGGTGATGCTTTGATCTTCTTCCGGATCCAAGCATCTGGAAATGTGAAGTCAAACGTATGCATGGCCGCAACGTTCCAACTGATGAAGCGCGGCTCCATCCCTTCACTCCACTTAAGCATTCTCTTCTCCGCATCACGAGCCGCTCCGATGCGAGGGGCAATTGCGGGAGATGTGACTCCCAACAGCATCCTCCTTATCGGTGGGTATCGAGGGCATTGGTCCGGCAGCGGCCTGGACCCGGAAAGCCACGCTTGCTGGTTCTCTTTCACGTGTGCGTAGGTCTCTGGCAAAAGTGGGACCCTCATCGCCTCTCCTGAATCCTTCTTCACTGGTCGCAGATTCCAAAGCTTCGGGTTGAACTGGACATGGGAAAGGTCCTCGCGGCCCATTCGGCACTTAAAGTTGTTGTTGAAGTCCATCAACACCCAACCCGTCTCCGTCATTCTTCCAAATAGCCTATCGTCGCTGGCTAACCCTCTTAGCTCCTTCTGTTCCACCCAATTCAGGACGGAGCAATCCACTACCGAAACTAGGTTGACATACTACACCGAGTTGCTGTATGCCTTTATTTGCACATCGGGGAACGCAAATGACATCACGGATCCATACACCACCCTGACGAACTCCCGTAGTCCGTGAATCAGAGCCAGCGGATCGATCCGCATCATGACAGCCAGATCCGTCAGCAAGGGCATGCCACAGTACTGTTTACATTCACCCGCATCCGTCGCCATCTTATCCTCTCCTGTGACGCTCCTGTTGTGTTGCAGGAGATATTGGAGCAAGAGGATCCTCCAGTCCTTCATTTTTTTGAGCGAGGCGGTTTCCAACTGCGCGTTGAATTCACGACTCGTTCCCTGGAGCTGTTCCGGGTATCGCAACAGCACGAGCAGATCGCCTAGCCGACCATACGTCATAGCAATCAGGGTGAGGAGCCCATCCAATCTCAGGTCTGCAAAGCTTGGGTGAAGAGATTCGCAGCTCCCTTCACGAAGTTCTCGTGACCAAATGTCACATAAAAGGCCAATATCAAGCCGATTGACAGTTTTTGGATATCCTTGACGAAGCTCGCAATCAGGTTCCTGGATGCCCTCGGGTAACATGTTGACAAGAAGGATGGCGTTCATCCCACTCCCATTCCACCCAAGACAGCGTCTGATCGTTCATATTGTGCCCTCGTGGCCAAGATATTAGCTTGGAACTTGTCCAATGACATCGTGTTCACGTCCTGCATCAACTGCAACATCATGCCCCCGGCTAACTCCCTCTCATTAAACAAGTTTTTTAGATACTCGTGTATCTCTTTGATCACCGCCGGTGCATGCTCGAATACATCTTCCCCCAAGGTACACAATCTCGGTGACAAGTACAACCATGCCAAACGTATGCCAATGCCAATGCCATGAGATCCTCTTCTGCTGATGTCATATTTTTTCTAACCGTCCTCCCCTGCTCATTCTCCGCATGATCCATTTGTCTGAACCAGAGATCATCAGCCACCTGTTGTACTAACAATTGATCGTCATCTACGCCTGGCCTCAATTTCAATAAGCTGGCGAAGTTGGACAGCTCCAACCCCAGGACTTCATCCAGCACCAACCGAGTTGTGCTACAATCCTTGAACCCCTGTATGGCATTAGAAATGTCAGCCCAAATGGCAGGAAGCTCAGATCGGGATGGGTAGTAGTTGTTGGGATCCACCGTTCTGTTTGGCGCGGATATTATCACGGTGAATCGTCCCTCTGCTATCGTTTTGACCATCGTGTACACAAACTGAAGGGGTTCTGGTAATGCGGCGTACCCCGGTGAAAACATAAAGACAACCCTCACCACATTTTGAGTGAAGCGTTGTTTTACTGATGTCTCTACCTCAGCCATGGCCGAGATTAATGTCATTATCGCCTCTCCTATGACCTCATTGCTCGGGATCGATCGATCCGTCAGACGGGACAACAAACCTCTGCTCTGCAGGTGATCATTTGAGCCTGCATCCACTATCACTTGCGGTTCCATGCTGACTACCCTTCGCACACTTATCATCATGCCTGCTGATTTTCCCCAGTCCAACTTAGGCGCCGTCAGCCGTCAAGAAAATCACATCAGACCAAAAGAGAGAACGGGGCGTGTAGAGACAATCCGAACTGGCCACTATCAGGTATTTGGCAGCCTTCATATCCAAGGGTTCATAGGCGGCAAACAGGCTGTCACCAACTGGTGCCATCAGCCATGCATACCTCTTGTCATATCCTTCCACCGAGGTCGCTCGGGGATAGTCTCTCGAATATTCACCAGGCGCCTGGCCGGGTGGTTTAGCAAACTACCTGTACATCTTGTGATGCTTGTTGTTGGGCTTATTCTCTGTCAGAAACTTATCCTTCCTAGCAGGTGGTGTCAGCTCTCTGGCTCGCCGACGGACGTCCGTGAGAGATCGGGTATTCAAGGTTCCAAAGATATTGTCCTGCGGCAATCCATTGAGGTCTACGTACCTGAGCGTAGTCGAGGAGCTGAACAGTTCCTGTCACGCTACCAGCCAATCCACACCCGGTATTCGATACAATCGCGACACCGTGGGACCCTCTCCACCGCTCATCTTCCTTGCATCCTCCCGACATGTCAACGTGTTCATGTTCAATTTCGCCGACATGTCTGTCTTATATTGTCCCCAACCGCTGGGATCTGGACGGTTCCAAAGAAGCACACTGTTTGATTCGACTCCCTCCGTCGGCACGGTGCTCGTCGATTGTCCTGTTTTTGAAGCAGGAGTTGCTGTAGCAGAGGTGTCACTCCTCCTAGACACGGTCTGGGAGCTAATCCGGTTCTGATCAACCGATCTGCCAAGTCGGCTCTCCAACGGTTGAGTCCTGGGAAGAGGGGCAGTCCCCAACCTCATTCTCACATCTGAGCTCGGAGCGACGGGAGCAGCTGCACCCGTTTCCATTGCCAGGGGCCCGAGGCGATTGTCGAGTGATTCTGGCACGTTACTCCTCACTCTACCTCCTCCATTCGAACTGGTCCGAGCCAGTGAGCTGGTTGTCCTTAACTCTTGCTCCATTTCTCTCAACTGCGTCTGGAACACGTCGTATATCCAGCGCCTCCCTTGCTGGGTGTTGAAGTGTATGCCGTCCCTGGTGAGCGTGAGGTGATCGATCATGCGCAGCATGTTTTCTAGATCCATGAGTCGCAGCTCGCTGGGGTTGCTCCTTACCAGACCGCGAGTCATCTCGTTCCACCGGGTCACGTTACCATTCATAAAATCTGCAACCGGCGTGCCCATCTCCGGGTTCTGTGGTATCGTGCATAGAACCACAAGTCTGGGTCTGTACTTCCCCTTCAATTCATTCAGAAGGCAGACGAGTAGGGGTTCCCACTTGCCCTCTGGGGTTACAGGGGCCCTCGAAACGTCATTGGTCCCGAGCATTATCACCAACGTGTCTAGGTGATCCTCTCCCTGGAACTCCATCATTTTGACGATTTGAGCTACGGAAGCGCCTCCAAAAGATAGGACAGTAGTCTGCCCCTTGACAAAGATCTCGTTTAGATCTCTCACTAAACTGTCCCCTATAACCAAATGACGACTCCCTGAGGGAATTGCCTGGTTGCTTATGGCGGGATTCCAGCCCATGCCATTCAAACAAGCACGAGGATGCTCCGTGGCCACTTGCACGAACTGGTTGCGCACCGTTAGATTCTTTCTAATATCAACCACGCGAGATCTCTGAATTGTCCTGTCATGCGCAGTCCCTGGTGGTACTACAGTTCGAGGTGTTCTCTCCGAGCTGCTCGAAGAAGGATCGAAGCGTTGGGAAGGGACGACCCTACCCAGCGTCCGGCTTGTGGTCCTATTGATCTCGTTCATAGCTGCTCTGGCTACCTGATGGAACGACTACTGGAACTGAGGAGCGAGATAGGTTCCGAGGGGTCCGGTATCGTATTTCTCGTGTTGGGAGCAGACGGTGATGCCTGTTGAGGAGCCTCGGGCTCTCTCGGTGCGCACAGCTCCTGTGCCCTCGTCCTGGGACGTGTGTCCCTGGATGCTTCCGAGGAGTTCATCTTAGCCAGAACCTCCGGTAACACTTGACTCACCCTCGCCATGTATAGTTCCTTCAGATGTTTTATTTCCTCTTCCTTGTAGGCTATTTGCAGGTCTTCAAACTTCTTCTTATATTCGTCCCTTTCTCGAGATATTGTCCTGTACTCCTGCAGCTTGGCACACAGCTCGTTCTGATCCCTTTCTTTCTTCTCCAAGGTCTCGATCGTCTCCGAGGTCTGTATCTCGATCTCGCTCACCTTCAATCTCTTGAGAGGAGGAGCAGCTGTTGGAGAGTCTACTGAGTGTGACGGGCCCGGCCCATCACGTAGTCTTTTAGCTCCGATGAGCGGCTGCGCAGGCTGAACAGGTAGGGGCATCTCACCTAGCCGGTGATCCCTCTGCTCGCCTAGTCCCGGCTCACGAGCCAAGTCGTGTCCGGACATTTCTCCTCGGCGCCATCTCATCAATCGGTTTCGACCTCTCTCGGCGGTCCCAGACTCACCGAAGGCCAGCATCAACACCACTTCCCTGGGGCGATTCCCTCGACCCTCTCGTCCCAACGCAATGAGGAGTGCGACCACAAACATCGCCAATCCCGGGTCTTCTCGCGTAAAATCACAATCAATCAGCTGCTGATAGATCTCGTCTAGAGCCGCTTCTAGACTCGCTGAGAAGAATTCCATTAATTCATTTGTATCACCCATTTCTAACGTGTTGATTCTCGTATCGTGAAGTTCCTTCGAGTTTGTTTGATTCAGTAAACAAGATTTGATCAATCAAGATCTAATAAACAAGTCACGACCTAAAACCATCATTTCATGCGGCCCCATTTTCAGGATAAAACATCATTCACAATTTTTTCTTTAAAACGATCCATTGAAATTTTTCTTCGTTACTGATTTAAAACTTAGCACCAAAGTGGATCGTCCACCTTCAACCTTGTCGAGGTAACACGAATGAGCGCTGTCACCTTCAATACCTGGAGTGTTCCAGGTCTTTCAGGACACAAACATCACATAAAGCATACCCTAACAATAAAATAACACATAAACATCATATATCTACATTATTACCTAAAAACATAATCCCTAGTAGCTAACCTAACTCAATCCTAATCTCTATAAAGTGAACTTAATAAAAACCACTTATCGCCAAATGCAACTCCTAGCATATGCTCAGATAGTATTTTTTATGTAAGTAAACTTCTATGTCAGTTTCTGAAAATATCACGTGTATGAGGGCATACAACTCTCTCGGATGTAGCTTTCCCCTATTGGGATCATAGACTGGTAACGAGAGAGAGGTCACACCTCTCTCAACCAGAAAATCCCTAAGTCGAGTCAAGGCCAAAACCAAGCTCTCTGGATCTACTTGTTGCCTATCAGTGGCCTTAGTAACCAGGAAACACAAATATTTCCCTGGTATCTGTGATGCAACAGGGGGCAGCGCAATCATCCCTCCCACACCAGGCCTCTGTTTCCAAAAAAACTCGATATTCTTATACTCTCTTTTAAATTCAGCCGCTAGTGCTGTTTTGAAGCTTACGTCCGCGGTTATCGCTATAGCGAATGTACGTTCCGTGAGTATGAAATCGCTGTCCGTTATGACGATATTGTTTAAATAATGGTTCGGTACGTCGAAATAAGATTCAAACATCCGTCCGAAAGGTGGTTTTTTAGCGTTCTCGCCTTCCGTTTCCAGTTCTCCGGTTTCTCTTGCCAATTTTAATTTTTTAATTATCAGGTTTTTGGTGTGGGTGAGTCCTACCCCCACTCCCCGGACAAAATATCCATCAACGTCCCCGTCGATTGCCCAAAGTCGAGCAGATCGAGGTTGGATTGCGGAACGCGTAGAGGGCCATCTGGAGCGACCCAGTTGGACTCGGTATTGTCATGGCAGACGTATTTGATGCCGTCTTTATCAACATCTTGAATCGTCAAGATTGTCTCTTTAGGATCCGTCGGCAGATCGTGGAGCCATTCGAGCACTCGCAAGTTCGTTAATTCTTCCTCATGAGTCTGTTCCACCTCTGGTTTGAACTCCACTTCTGGTTTGGAGCGATCGTCGATCCAATCTTGATCCATGCCATTTACCAAGTCGATCTCTCTTGGCACCGCCACTTCATCCAGTCCCACCAGCGACTCCATCATATCACTCAAAACTATCCTGTCTATGACGAAATCCTCGCCATATGGGTTGTACTTTTTCTTTTCCCTTCCCTTCTTGCTCTGGCGTGTCTCCATGGTAAGAGGAAAATCAAGTTGTGTTCCTTTGTCAATTTCAGTCTGTTCTGAGCAGTCCCAGTCCTCGGCATAAGGTAGAGTTTCGTCATCCACCTCTACTCGCTCGGTCAACTCTAGGTCCAGTGGTAGATCGCAATCATCCACATCCTCATTTCCGTCGTTTTTGTCGCGAGTACCTCTTTCATTCACCTCACAAGCAGGATCCACTATCAAATAGTCTCCCTCTTGCATGTCCGCTGGGATGCACCAGTCCTCTGATGAGGCATTGTGCGGTTTGATGTTTTCGTAATGAGCTGCTCTTCCTGTGCTCAGTCGATAAAACCGACCTCCTTGGTGCACTTCTGTTATTTGAAATGGGCCACGCCATTTTTTTAATAATTTTTTGGTTCCTTTTGGTGGAACTGTTTCCTGAAATACCCAGACGTAATCGCCAACTGAGTAGGCTTTTGCATCGGCAGTCCTTTTATCAAACCTCCTTTTTTGTGCCTGTTGCGCCTGTTGCGTGTTCCTCCTGCATAAGTCATTGAGGTCCTGCTGTCTTCTAATGACATCCCGCACGTACGTTTGCGGTGCTGTTCTCTTCCCTTCATATTCAGGGTAGAAAAACGTCAATGGAAGCGCTTTTTTCTGACCCGTTAGCATCATAAGTGGACTTATTCCCGTGGTGGAATGCTCTGTGCTGTTGTAAGCACCAATCACTTGCGGTAAGCGTCTATCCCAGTCATCCATGTAGCGTGAGCAATAAACTCTCAACATGGATACCAGCGTGCGATTTTGCCTCTCGACTAGGCCATTCGTTTGCGGGTGATAAGTGGTCGAGTGGGCCTGTGCTACCTGCGACCTTTTCATTAACTCCTTCGTGAGATCAACCACGAATGCTTTGCCATTGTCCGATTGGAACGTGATGAGGCAGCCGTGCCTCGCTATCCACACATTTATCAAGTGATTGCATGTTTCTTCCGCTGATGCTGTCATGCAGGGTGCTGCCTCTGCATATTTCGTAAAATGATCAATCATTACAGCACCTGTTTATAGCCCGTGGCTGTCATGCATATCTTCTGGTGATCAATCTGCACCCCTTCATTGAATCCCGATGATTCTATTGACTGCAGAGGGAACCTTAGTTTCCTGGGGTCCTTCGCCTGTTGGCACGACAAGCACGCAGAGATCCACTTTTCACACGCCTTCTTCAAGCCAGGCCATTCGAATCGTTTCTGTATCCTGTTATACACTTTGTCCACTCCCTGATGGCCCATTTGGTCATGTGAACGAAAAAGCAATTCGGTCTGGTATAACTGTGGTAACACTATCGAGTTGTACTTGTAAAGGACCTTGTCCTCCTCTCTACGTTTACAGGCTACGATTCCGTCTTTGTTCAGGTACAACAAATCTTTTCCTTTCAAGTAGAACTGCTTCAAGATCTTGTAGCTGTCTTCTTCCAAATCTCCTTTGTCAGGTGCTCCATTCTCGATCCATCTTTTCAGATTGCTCGTCATTCTGTCATTTTGTTGAGCCCTTAGGAGGTCCGACAGCCGGTATCTGGCTTTCAGATACGTCTTTATCACGTTCAATTGCCCACTCATCATCTCCGGAGCATATCGTTCATCAACTTGACGCACCATATCTTCTTCAAAGGCGTTGCTTCCTGCACAGATGGCTCCAGATTGGTGCGGACGACCGTACCATGTGGCAGTAATCTGGTTGGGCGTTTGGAAACTGCTATCAGCTCGAGCTCATCAGCAGCATTATCCACCACGGTGCCCTCCTCATCGGAGGTGTACCTGTCTCTGTCCGGATCCTGATGCATTTCCCTGTCCAGCCCGCGCTGTTTCCAGTCCACCAACAAGGAATGAATCGCAACCTCCGATACATCAGACTTGGAAGTAGTCTCGGATGTGTTGTCTCAGGACTGCGGCCTCGAGTCATCACTTGAGCCGAATGACTCCACACCATCACGTTCCACTCTGTCTGTGATGTTTCTCGACTTCCCAGACAAAACTCTGTCCATTGGTCGCTTTGAATCCGACTCCCCGGACAAAATTCTGTCCCTAGGTGGTCTCATCAACCTCTCCCCAGACAAATCTTATTGCACGGGCCTGAAGGTGTCCGACTCCCCGGACATTGTTTCATCCCCGGAAGAGCAATCTGAGCCCGGCTCGTATTCTGCTTTTGCATCTGTGAAATGTACTTTTCTCGTGAAGCTGGATTTCGACTTGACCCTGACTTCCTCATTGACTTGGACCGGGGTCGGTTTCCCACGTTCTGTGAACGAAGTCCTCGCCAAGACACCCTTCGGCATTGAGGTCACCAGCTGGTTCACTATCGACCGGCAATCCCGTTCCACATCGCGACCGCGAATGATCACCGGCCTCTTCTCCGTTTTCTCAGATACGGTCAATCGCTGCATGGTCTCCATCCACTCACGATCATGTCTGTCGACTTCTCTATCCAGCAAGTCACAAAGTTTCCCCATGACGTCCGGCGCCACATTCACTGTCCTATTTAGCAGAGCTATGCTGTTTATACACAGCCTGGTAAGCTCCTGCTGCACCAGATTGGATCGGACTAGCAGATCCAGCGGAACGGGTTCACCCCTGGCTAAAACCTTTATCTCAGCGGCCGTTTCCACTGGAAGTTCAGGGTGTCCTGGTATAGGGTGCCCTGACTTATCCAGCCACTTAGTGAGTGGTAGTTTGTCGTAGGTCTCCTTGTCTAGGAATGAAAACCCGTCTTTGATCTCCGCTTGGTTAGCCTGCTTCTCTTCGAGGCGCTCATAAAATTCTGTCTTCTTACTGAGGCTATCAGCATTCTGATGCTTGTTACGGGTACGGTGCTCTATGATCATGTGGTATCCATCCAGGCGCACGATCCAACGACCAATATAACTTTGGTCCATCGAATAGGTTTTCAGCCAGGCAAGGGCACGATTATCCACACGCAACTTGAAGGGAGCACTCCCCAAGTAGGCCCTGTACTTTTCCACGAAAGTGATCACCGCGAAAATTTCCGCTTTTGGTGCGCCATACTTCATCTCGGTATCGCTCAAGACCTTACTTCCGTAGGAGATTGGACGGAGAACCGTTCTCCCGTTCCACTATTGCTCTTGGTGAAGTATGCCTCATATCGCAACCACTGATGCATCCGTGTCTAACACAAACATCATTTTCTCTGTTGGCATGCCGAGGACTGGTGCCTCGCGAAGTTACGTTTAATGTTTTCAAATGAAACTTGTGCCTCATCGGTCCAAGTGAACTTTTTGCCTTTATTTATCATCAACTGTTGCATGGGGTATATCTTGTCGGCGTATCCCTTGACGAACTCCCGATAATAGTTAGCAAACCCCAAAAAGCTCATCAGTTGTGTATCTGTCTTGGGCGCCTTCCAGGTCAAAACCGCTTCGACTGCTTCGGGGTCTGGTCTCATCCATGCTTATCCACCAGGCGGCATAGATATTTTATGGAATCTCTGAGGATTTCACACTTCGAGGGTTTACATTTCAGTCCCGCCTGCTTCCTGCAAGAAAACATCTCATCCAACCTCTCTATGTGATCCTCTAGGGTTGGCGTTGCGATCACGACATCATCGACGTAACACATGATGAGTTTCCCGTATTTCTTTGTCACACTCGTGAGTGCCTGGGCCATCAGTCGCTGGATTGTGGCCGTCGCGTTGCACAATCCGAACGGCATCTTCTTCCACTGGAATAATCCCAGCTTGCACGCGAAGCCCGTGATCTTGCTTTCCGAGTGGCACTTGCCAGAACGCCGAGCCCAAGTCTAACGTCGTGAAGAACTTCGCGTCTCCCAGCTTGGATAGGCTCTCATTGATGCGGGGAATCGGGTATGCGTCCTTTATAGTCACCGCGTTCAGATAACGGAAATCACAACAAAACCTGAGTTGCCCCCCTTTCTTTTTGGCCATGACCACGCCACAAGCCCACGGGGACTTTGACGGCTCGATCATGTCGTTTTCCGTTAACATCTCGATTTCCTTCCTGCACGCCTCCGACTTATGAGGGGTCATTCTTCTCGCCCCTTCCCTATGAGGTACCGAGCCCTCTTCTATCTCTATCTCGTGTTCTACAAAATTACAGCAACCTATGTCGGCATTATGTTTCAAAGAAAACATCTGCATTCCGACTTAGCACCGCCCTGAGCGAATCTAGTTCCTTTTTTGATATTTTACCCTTCAAATGTTCTATCTCAGGTAATACCGGCTTATCCGCTGCTAACTCTCAGGAAAATTCGAACAACTAGACAACCCATCATCTGTTTCCGACATCATTGAAAACAATTTCCTAGAAGATTTCAATTCATTTACTCTCTTCAGTATACATTCTTGGTTCGCATTCAAGGGACATTTAGTTACATCAAACTTTTTCAATTTCTCCACACTCTGAATGTCTGTGTTCAGAGGCAATGCGTAGCCAAGTTTATTTCTCCTCTCTATTGTCACTGTTGTTGCTTCTGTGTTCAACAACACACTCACACACAGTCCGCTCTGAGTGAGTGAGAAGCTTCTTCCTAAAATAGCCGAGCTCTTACTGTTTGGATTTGGTACCAGGCACACCTGTCTGTCATTACTGAGTTCATTAAGATTCCTCATCCTAAACGTCGCTATCACGGCTTGGTTTGGTTTCAATCTCACTTTTCGATCAAGAAAAATCGGCACCTTAGCCTGGTTAATTAAGATCTTATTAAGAGGTTTCTTTTCATACTTCCTCTCCGGATCTTTGATCCTGATCAACCCGTCATTGAGGTCGATCGCGACATCAAAGTTGCGCACGAAATACCTTCCCAGGATGAATTGATCGGATTCGTCCAAATTTTCCACCACCAGGAAGCTCATCCAAAGATGTTTTCTCCAAGCTGCAGTGATATGATAGGGGTCCGTCCTGCCACATAGATTGCTCCCTGATTGGCAGCTGCCAGTCTGATGTTTGTCGGTATCAGATCCGACCTGTCAAAGCCCATGTCAGTCCAGGTTTTGACTGGCATGACACTGACCACTGCACCCGTGTCTAACAGTCCTTTCACTCAAAGTTGTCTGCCCTGCACATCTAGCACATGTGCTGCCAGATCGGCTTCGCAACCTATGTGGACTGCATCCTGTTCAAGCATTGCATTGTGTCCTATTCGTCGCACCTTCAGCTCTTCTTGGCCAATGTATATCCGACCTACTTGATCACTCGCATCAGTTACGTGAGCTTTTGTGTAGATATTGATACCGTCCACATTCATCAGAATCGGATATGGGCCATGGACCTCGATGTAATGTCCATCCACTCTCATCAGCCTCGGACCTCCTGTCGTGAGCAGCGCTCGCACTGCCCTGGAATCCAGCTTGGGATCTTTTTCCCTCAGGTAGTCTGCATAAATGTCCAGGTGGACTAGTGTAATCTCGGATGGTTCACTCAAGTTCTTGACCACCTGGTTTCCTGCAACTGAGATAATGGACATTATCCTCGTCCCTTCTTTCGTCATTCCAAAAGTTCTACCAGATATGATACTCAGTTTTAGTCCCTGCTTTCTGGGTTCCTGTTTGTCCTCTTCTTCCTTCGTTTTACACAGAATGTTAAACTTTTTCCGAAGATCTGTGCATTCCAGTTCCGACCTTACCCACTGCTCCACTTCTTTCGTGGCTAGCTCCTGTTTGACATTCTGTAACGCTGTTCTTGCCGTCAAACCATAATCTTATTTGAGTCGGCCGGCCGACTCTGCCTCCAGGTTCGAGGCTACCACCTCGTCAGGCAAGGTCTTCACCTTCTTGGTCATAAAGGTGCTCGGTGTCGCCTCTTTTCTCCGAGACTCGGCCTCGTTCATCAGACGTGCTCGACTGGCCTTGACACCCGAAAGCGCCTCTTCGTGGCGGAGGTGTTTCGCGTCCGCCACTGCATACCAAAACTGAGTGCAGTCCGACTTGAAGTGTCCCTCAAAATTACAGAAGAAACACGTCGGACCATATTTCATGATGAGCCCTCTAACGTACTCGTCGGTCGCATCGACGTCGTCGAGAAAGTAGCGTATTGCCTTCATGTTCTGTTTGTAAGCAGAACACGCGGAAACATGATGGTCCATCGAACCACAATTCGCACATGACCTCCTCTTATCCATGTCGTCGCGAGGCTTGTACCAACTGGAGCTCGCGCCAGTGTTTGTCCCGCTGTAGTTGCCATAATTGCTGTAACGGTTTTGTGCCCTTGGTTTTATGAGCAAATATTCACATGACTTCATACGCAAATTATCATGCGTGGGTACCTGGTCAAGAGACAGGGTGAAGTGTGTGGCCAACAGCGTTTTCAACTCCTCACTTTTTACTCCGTCCATGAACTTCGAAGCAATCGCCAAGTTTCGCTCGCATATTCTCTCTTCGGGATTGCTTCTCCTCCTAAGCAATTCAAGGTCGTCCAAAAATTTGTCTATGGTTTTGTCATCTCTTTGATGCCTCTTTTCGAACTTCACTATAACCTGATGCCCTTTGTACTCCAGAGCCGAAACGATTCAGCAGGATGTCGAATATCTTGCGAGCGATGTCTCTTTCATTGTCTCTTTTCGCCATTACAAAATTTAGGGCAGTACCCTCCAGGTTGCTTGTTAGTGCGCTACATTCCTGTTTCTTGGAGAAACTCTCTTCTTCAAAGTGCAACTCCATCACCTCTATCCAAGTATCAATGCAGCCGTCTGACTCGTCTTTGTATGATTTTGGCTTCTTCAATGTCCTTCTTGACCTCTCTCCTCTCTCGGTTGGCTTCGAGAGCTTGGTGATGAATGTTTCGAGGGATCTATTCAGAGGTTCAAACATCGAGGCATACATCGTTGTGTCCTGCGACACCGTAGTCAGATCTGGCACTGACCTGACCTGTGGCACAGTGGGCAACCTTGTCTCCAGGGTAGCATCTGCTTCCGGCGGGACTGGATTCGTCCAGCTAGGCCTCCAGGGGGCTGCCCTGGGCCGCTCCCTATTCCTAGATGTGTAGTTCGTTCTCGAACTTTGCTGGGCCCCGGCATAGATGCTTGTACCATCTCCATCTTTCGCCTGGCGTGAGCGCTCCCTTGGGTTGGAACGCTCCTCCCAATTGCTCCCATTTAAGATCTCGTCAAGCTTCCGCATCATTAGGTCAGATTTGGCATCTAAACTTTTTTTCCAGGCTAGTCATCGTATGAGCGTAGGTATTGTCATGATCGTTCAACAATCGCTCGATCTCTCTTGTCATCCTAGCCTCTCTTTCCTCTGACTCCTTGTTTGCCTGTGCCAAGCTCTCCGCCAGGCATTGATCGGTGTTGCGAATCATTTGAGCCTGATCAACTCTCGCCTGCGATTTCACGTGCGTCAGTTCATCTCTCAAATTCTCTCGACCCTGGTGAGCTCTCTCGTCAATTTGATCTATTCTTTTAGTCATCTCCCGTCTCGGCTCATCCAGACCAGTAATTACGC
Organism: Symsagittifera roscoffensis; assembly: GCF_963678635.1. NCBI lineage: Eukaryota > Metazoa > Xenacoelomorpha > Acoela > Convolutidae > Symsagittifera > Symsagittifera roscoffensis. The sequence continues at coordinate 83,067,803 of NC_087064.1, read as the reverse complement.
CAGCAAACATGTCACTTATATCGCCAGCTGCCCCCAATGGCGTGGTTAGCCCCAGAGAAGATGAGGTCAACTGCGATTGCAGCCTGGTACTTGATGACGCGCCGCCCTTTTGCTTGCCCATCGACATCATCAACCTGTCGAACGTTGATGACGCTCCCATTGTTATCCCATCAGACATGAGCCTGGTCGGCGATGCGGACGACGCCTTCCTGCTCATGTCGTTCCTTGGGTACGGTGTGAAGTTCACATCCGGATGGGTTATCTCCGGGTGGTCATAACTGGAAGACAGACCTTCAGTTCGTAGTGACGCCATGCGCTCATCGTACAAAGACTTCCAGCTTTTCCTGGCCTTCGAACCCGGTTGTTCTTCACTCGGGCATATACTCGACATCATCGCGTTGTTGCTCTGCTTGGCCAGAGATGAGTGGGTATTGGCTGGATGTGAAAGTCTTCTTCTCCACTTATGACTCTTAGTCTCCGATTTGAACATTCCCCTGAATAACACTTCCTCTCGCGGCTCGACCTCGGAACGCTCCGAGGCCTCCTCCGTCCTCTCGACTTCCTCCCGTTCGAGGTCCTCGCTCGGCTCAAAGTCGGGTCGAATAAGCGTCCGTTCCCCTTCGTCAAAGGGGTCCACAAGCGTTTCACTCGCCGGCCCGGCCTCGGCGCTCCGCCCTTGATCGCCATCGAGGTTCTTCTCGCTCCTTAATTTCATTTCGCTCACTGAAAAATCAGCTTGACCTTTAGTCGATTCGTTTTCAGCAAAAACGTCGGAAGCGCTGCTAAACGAAGATTGGCTACGCCTAGTTTTAAATTTTGGAGTGCTTCCCTTGCTCAGCCTGGGAATCTTAGTAATCGATCCTAACGAGTCCCTACGCTGCATTTTTTGTAATAAACAGTAATACTCGCACAAATTAATGGCAATGCACACGTACCGCAAACAAGTTCAAGTTAAATTACTTAACGATGCCTACTCGATCTCGTAATGTCAAAAATGTCTATTGGATTTCTCAATGATAATACTAGTGACTTAGCTAAAGTTATACAAAGGGCCTACTCAGTATTGATATAATGCTAAGTCAACCCCGTTGTAAAGTATAACAGTATCACAAAATTTTAACAAGATATAATCAACACACAAAACACAATTGAAAATCAGATAAGAATATCCTACAGGTGACAGCGACCTTTCGTCAGTATCAATTTACCGCAAACTCTTATCAAGTCACTGCTTTGTTAAAATCAAACAATCTTTTGTAAAAAGCAGTGATGATTCAGGAATAGATAAATAAAACATAGTCTTACAGAAATAGGCTTCCCTCGATCGGAACACTCCAAAAGAACGAAGCCCAGGACACAGTCTTCTGAAGTGAGTGTGTATTTGCCTAATACAACCACCGAGGTCTTCTTTTAGTTGTCCTGCGATTGCCCGAGCTGTCCTACTAAGTAGCTCAAGGCAACCTCTAATCGAAAAATTTCTAAAGTCTATGAAAAAGCTCCCTCACACCCGGAACGCTCCAAGTGCACGAGAGCAGGGAACAACTTTTCTTCTCAAGTGAGTGTGTATCTGCCTAATACACTCACCGAGGTCTTCTTCCATATGTTCCCGGTTTGCCCGAGCTTTCCTATTAAGTAGCTCAAGGCAACCAGACAACAAAAATCACAATCAAAAAAATTTTTGGATCGGGTACTTCTGATACACCCAATCTAGAATCCAAAGTTGATCACGAATTTCTGGGTCAAATGGGCTCCTGTGATCCTAATATGCACGCCCGTTGTTAGTTGACCTTTTATCCCAACCCTAAATGGATATTTTCCGTTTCTCAAATTGCCCCAAAAGGTTTCCCTAAGTTTTCAATAGGGAGGGTTGCTAAGAGGTTTAAGTCACTCCGGAGGGTTACTTCGGAGGGTTGTTAAGACACCTAGCCTACTTCGGGGGGTTACTTCGGAGGGTACCTTAGTCACCCAAGAGACTTCGGAGGGTCCCCCTAACCTTACTAAGGAGGGTTAATAAGGGGCTTAATATCAGTTTTGAATATCACTTGTAAGGGTCTCCTACTAGTCTCAGGAGGTGTCAACACCAGCCGATTTCTCCGTGGGGGGGGGGGGGTTAATCTAATCTCTTCGGAGGGTCTCGTGGAAAATTTCCACTAAGGAGGGTTGCTAAGGAGCTTAGCTGACTCCGGAGGGTTACTTCGGAGGGTTCCCCAAAAATCAAGAAAAAGGTTTTTTTTTACCGCAATAAATCCTCCGAATGCGGTGTAACTGACTTAAAACCAGGTTGGCTGACACGGTCTACCTTCCCAGTAGGATAAAAAGGTGATCTTATAAAATTTTCTGCCGCTCGGAGGGTTCCCTAATATTTGGACCCTCCGAACCTACAAATGCTTAAAAAAAATTTTTTTCCGAGATTATCAACCCAAAAGCGGTTTCGGTCCGGAAAAATGGTCAAAAACGTCGACTTATGGTACCAAAATTATCCCGATCAGTTGGCTAGTCTTTGAGAAATCGCCAAAAACGCGTTTGTCAAAATGGCCTTTTTTCACCACCTATATAGGTTCTGAAAGACTTTTTTCCGCAATTCTCAGTTAAAGTGCCCAAAAATAATTGCAACGAGCGTAGTAACCCCGTACGGCACTGGAATAATGCAAAAACCTGGACCAAAATTGGTTTGGAAACAAAAATTTGGCCAATAACTATCAAATTTGGACCCTCCGATTCCTTCCTTTTCCAATCTTTAAGTCGTTAGCTCTATCCACAGAGCTAATCGGAGGGTTTCTCAAAAGTTTCTCTAGTAACTGAGCACTTTATGCCAGCACGCTCCTAACGCAAAAATTTTTTTTACTCTAACTCTAAAAACTCAAAAACTCGATCCCCAAAACAAGTTGACAAAATTCGGAAAATTATCAAAATTTTGATCAAAAAATTTCTGTTTTTCCTGACTTCTACTGAGTCCTTTTTCACGTGAGTTCTTTAGTCGGGGGGATCGAACTACGTAGCAACTCCCTGTATAAAAGCTTTTTGCTGTTCGGAAAAGCTCGGATATCCAAAATTTTGGGGGTCTGCAGTTTGGTCGAAAATCAGTAATTTTCGACAAAATTGGGTGTTTTCCAGGTCTAAATAGGAGATAGGTAATATAAAATATGGATAATAACCTATTAGTAGTCGTTAATGAATATTACTATACCCTCCTTTGCACCAAAATACCCGAATTAAGACCCTTAACTCGGAAATTTGTGATCGACGGAGGGTACAATCGGACCGCGCCAGTCGTGCCCCCCACCACTTAAGTTTTAATGAAGTCGAACATATCTGGAAGTTTGACCTTGAGAGACACGAAAAAACGTAATTTTGGAGTGAAGTTTTTATTTTCAAAATTTCGAATGGAGCCTGTCATGCTCAGTTTTCTCGCACCAACCGAAAACACAAAGTAAAAAATCAGAACGACCGAATTTACAATTGCGGGAAAATACTTAAGAAAAAAGCGGGAAATTGCTATTCGCAATTTCCAGATACAAAATGAGACACGAGTAGAGCTTTCTTATCCCGAAATAGGAGGAGAGATAATAAAAAGAAGAGAAAACAACTATTCGAAACGAACCAGAGTGAACCTTCAATGGAAAGGTGGACAGCTTGAGTGTCCCAATGGTTCATACAAAAACTCCAATTCTAGAGTCAGAACTTACTTCTGTTATCAAGACTGATTAGTATTGAACTTATCTAGTTATATTATCCAATTCTCGAGTTGCTTATCAATTTAACTACTCCTTGCACTCGAGTGCATCAACATGTGAGTCCCTAATTTAATTTTCTCGAGTGTGTTTTATAATTGTTATGTTGAGTTAAGGCGAGTTTTAGGTTGATCCATCTGAAATGGATCAAAGTTCCACTGTCCAATAAAAAGTAACTTAACGGATTGTTCCGACCCTGTTTTAAACGGCGTTCGTGTATTTTGGGTTTTTTGAGACCTAAGTATTGGGACGTTCTTATTTTCTAGAGTGGGGGGATATTTTGGTAGTAGCCTTTAAGCTGTAACGGGTTCTAGTCTCATGTCGCAAACGAACCGAATTGGCTCCGACCGTTCTTGAGGTAGAAAAACACAAGAGATAGTGTACCTGACTCTTGAGCCAATGGTTATAGGGCCTATTTTTCTTAAGCCTCATATGTGACCGAAGTAGGCGACTGTTACACTCGGAAATTTGTGATCGACGGAGGGTACAATCGGACCGCGCTAATCGTGCCCCCCACCACTTAAGTTTTAATGAAATAGTACCCGAACGATTCTAAAATTGTTTCAACGATACCCATGAGTCGTTGTGGATGTCGTCCCTGATGCCCCTGTTGAGTGTGGAACACGTCGGTCAGCTTGCTTGCCACTCTACCCTCCGACCACCGGCCAAATCACTATTAACATGCTTAAATACTCAAATTACACTCAAGGGAGGGTACCCAACCCGTCACCAAAACACACAATCTTTCTATAAAAAATGATATAAATCAATCTGAAACAACAACAAATAGGAATGTCAGATCACATCTCGTCCGGAAATAACATATAAACTGTCACTTTATGTTTTTTGTTTTTTTTTTTACCTTTTTTGGATTTTTTACTGTTTTTTGTACTTTTTTATTTTCAAGTAAATTTATTTTTGGCTTTTTCTTGGTTATAAACTATTTTTGTTTGGTTTTACGCTTTCTCTTTACTTGTTTTTGGTCCCGGGACCTTGGGACAAGCGGGCTCATGACTTCCCGCCTAACCCTCCGGCCCCCGGAATTTTCGGTGTTAATTCGAAACCATAAAACAAAAAGACAGTGACTTTGATACCGGATCATTTGGATCAAACCTTTATATTAATTAAATAGTATACCCATACTGTTTTATAAGACCGATCGTTTCGATCAATCTAGCAATTTAAACCAGTGACTTCAATAAGGTGCACGAGTGGGGGGCGTTGTTAAGGGTTTTCAGATAGATTGCAACCTAGCCGGACCACTAGGAGACTTGACTGGAAGAGGTGACCAACCGAGTGGGAAAGTGGTTCACAAGGATCGAACCGGACCACTAGGAGACTTGACTGGAAGAGGTGACCAGCCGAGTGGGAAAGTGGTTCAGAAGGACCGAGCTGAACCCACTGGAAACTTGACTGGAAGAGGTGACCAGCCAAGTGGGAAAGTGGTGCTGCTGTCAAGTGCAGAACAGAGACAACCAGCACAGGATCACTACAAGATGACGCACAGGGGTGTTCTCAAGTTGGGCAACGGGTATCGTTAGAATCCACATTACATTATAGGAGATAAGTGTAAAATTGGATAAGCGGAGCCCCATTGTTTTGAGGAAGTTTTTACACAAGCAGGCCTGGAAACAGGTCTACGGTTTTCTCTCGAGAGGTTTAGCACCCGGCGCTTAAGGGGTTTTTCGACTTAAGAGGGGAGATAAAGAAGGGGGGAGGTTAGCAGTGGGGCTGGTTAGGTTAGAGGTTAGCGGTTGTAAATTGTAAAAAGGGGGGACACGTTAGAGTAACTAATTGTTCGGTATCGTTGATTTAGATACATTCGATATTTACACGCGTTGGTTATAAGAAGCGGATATCCAAAATTAAAATCAGGTTAAGGTAGGTACCCTGGTCAGATCGGTAGGGGGGAACAGACATAGACAGTTTTTTGTGATACCCCATAAGATCGCTAGCAGGGGGGAGGAAAACGCGTGGCAATCGGGTACCAGACAAATTTTTTTCGGACAAAGATTGACATCGGTCAACCTTGAATTTCAGGAGAATTCATCCATCTGTTTTTGAAATTTTTCCAGTTTAAACTTTTACGTTTTGGTGAAAATTTGTTGTTGGTATTTTAACGAACAGGTGATCACAAGATACCTGCGGGGAATTTAGGGTTTCAAATAGCCTGAAACATAGAGATAGAGGCAAATACAGGGGGATAAGTATTTGGGTTTTGACCATTAAGATAGGGATTTTGGGAAAATTTTTACTAGAGCTCAAGTGGTGGTAAAAGGTACAGTGGTTCAATAGTCCCTACAACGAAGAAGAAGAGACCCGATATCCAGACACTCAGTGACGACTCTTGGGACAAGTACCGAAGAAGTCTTGAGACATTGCAGTCTGGGGACAGTCTTGGAGCAACACGGTCTTGGGACAGTCTCGGGACAGAGCAGTCTTGGGACAGTCTTGGAACAGTGCAGCCTTGGGACAGTCTTGGACCAGAGCAGTCTTGGTACGAAACAGTCTTGGGACAGTGGTCTTGGGACATTGCTCTTGGGACAGTGGTCTTGGGACAGTGGTCTTGGGACATTGGTCTTGGGACATTGGTCTTGGGACATTGGTCTTGGGACAGTGGTCTTGGGACATTGGTCTTGGGACAGTGGTCCTGGGGCATTGGTCTTGGGACAGTGGTCTTGGGACATTAGTCTTGGGACATTGGTCTTGGGACAGTGGTCTTGGGACATCAGTCTTGGGACACTAGTCTGGGGACATTGGTCTTGGGACATTAGTCTTGGGACACTAACAAGAAGTACTGGGACAACACTGAATAGTCTTGAGACGGTAGAGAGAAAGTCTTGGAACAGCATAAAGAAGGGGGTACTAAAAGAGTACTAAGTCAGGGTGAAGTAACCAATTGTAAAATCAAATTCTCTATCCAATCCTAACATATAGAATTTTCAAGAGCTTTGGAAAAGTTGTTTTTAACAAATTGTCAATTTCTTTTTATAAAACTTTGTCAAAAGAGGTTTTAACCTTAGAGTAGAATTTTGTAGATAGTAATACTGTAAATAGGAACAATTGTAAATAATGAGGCGGAGCAGGGTACCGGTAGCTGAAAAAAGATCTTCCGAGGCGAGAACAAAGTATAATTCGTCGCTACGTAAAACAACATCAATGGGTCCGAAGGTAACAAAGAAGAACTTTTCAGTTAGTATGGTCAACTCGAGGAGTACTAAGGAGAACAGAGCAAAGGAGGGCACGGAAGGGGAACGAGTAGAACCCACCATCGAGATTGATCTAGAGACACCGGATCAAAGTGTGGATGAAGTGGGAAAGAAAACGACAGAGTCAACTCCGATGCCCAATGCGGAAGAACCTGATCCGAAGCCCATGGAGTTCTCACCGATAGACAACGTGGAAGACACAACAGGCAACACGCCAGAAATAGTGAAGGATGAGTCTCAGAAGAGAACGTCTTTTACTGAAAGATTAGCGATGATGGTCGGAATGAGATCGAAGGACGCAGCAGTGGAGGAGACGAAAGTCGAGAAAAGCAAAACATTTGGAACAGTATCCACGAGAACGACAGAGACCGATCAGAACGAGGATCAGTAAAAACCGGGTCCAGCGACCGACTACAGGACAACAACGGACCATGGAACGACGACTCTTGAGCTAAGCGACTTGATGGCGAAGCTAGATCAGATAGATGAGAAACTGAAGCACAGCGAAGTCGATAGAAATTTGATAAGGAAGGAAATGAGAAATAACAAACATGAGTACCTGGACAACTATTTCCATCTAGCAAGAGCAACGGAGGAAAAGCTTCAGCAGATGTCTGACAAAATAGAAACCACTGATGGAGAGAGAGACAAGAACATCAGAAAAGACATGCTAGAAATGAAGCTGCGATATGACGCAGTGAATAGCCAGTTGGGAAGTTTGGAAACGAGAATGGATACGATGAGTAGGGACCAGGCTGAGAGCTCAAGTGCTATACAGACAAAGTTAGATGCAATCTTGAGGAATTCAACACCACAAGACAGGCCAGCGGCAGAGCGGACACAAGGTAATAGAGTTGACTTCGTGGAACCACAAAGGAACAAACGACAGTCAACGCCGTTACCAGCAACCCGGGAGGCCGCGATTGCGGCACCGGTAGGGGCCAGGGCTATTATAAAAAATGGAACAGCGAACACAACTAGTGGTCCAGGAGACTCCACGACTCAGAACAACGTGGGACCGGATGCGATGACATGGGCAAGCATCTGGGAAAGGATGAACAGGACACTAGAGGCCTTCGCTACAAGGAACACCGATTCGAGTGACAGAGGAAGCAACAAATCCAGAAAAACTTTCAAGAAACCAAAAGAATTCAAAGACGATTCAGATGGATGCATTGACACTTGGGTAGAAGTCATGAGGTTGCACTTGGAACAAGACAACTTGAACGATGAGAGGCAAGCATGCACAGCGATACTGAGCAATCTGGAAGGCACACCATTGAAATGCGTGGTTGCGAAGAAAGAAGAGGAACACGATACAGCGGACAAAATCTTTGAAATATTGTTAAATCGATTCGGCTCAGGCATGAAGGGTCATCAAGCGATGATGCGATTTGAAAAGAGAAGACAAAGGGACGATGAATCGATAGACAGGTTCCTAGATGATCTTGAGAGCTTGAGAAGAAGGAGTGACCCGGAAGAATCTACCAATCGAAGGAACTTCAGCATCGCCTCAAAGTTCATTGATGGGGTAAAGAGTGATGACTTGAGAACGATGTTAGCAACATACTATACGTTGTCGAAAGACAGTACACCAACTCCAGAAGAGATGAGGCAGAAGTTAAGAGAGTACATGCTGATGAAACCCAAGAAATACTCGTACTCAGACAACAGGAATACACAGGGGGGAGTCAGCCACAAAGGTCGTCATGGTACAAGCCCAGAGATGACATGGGGGGTGCCTGGTGACCCCCATGTATTAAAATAGGCTATAGAGTATCCGGTCACCAGGCTATGTATTAAGATAGGGAATAGATTTCCTATGTATTAAGATAGGGAATAGGTTTCCCATGTATTAAGATGGTAGGTTTCAGATGGTAAGTTTCAGAAACATTTTTTAGAAACTGTACTCAATCTAGCTTAAACTATGCTGAAACCTACTGAAACTTTTAAAAAATTTTCAAGTTTTTGGAGAAAAATTGCAAAAATTTCAAGTATTTGGAAAAATTGCAAAAATTTCAAGTATTTGGAACAAACTGCAAATTTTTGGAAAAAATTGCAGAAATCTCATAATTTTGGTTAATGTATTGTTGTTTTTGATCTAATTTTAAACATACTTTTACGTATTGGTTATAAAAATAAGCTAAGATTGTATTTTAATTGGCATTATGTTGAGACAATGATACAAAATTTTGAATAAAAAAAATGACTTTTTCCACAATTTTTTCTCAATATATTGAAATACAATGAACTTTACCTTAATTTGAGCTAAATACTTGGTTATACAATGCTCTAAGCACTGAAAAAAAGGTTCATAGTAGCAGAATCAATATTGAAACTTCCGGAAAACAGTGAAATTAGTTGTAATTTTTGAAAAGGTAAAATGAAAATTAATCAAATTTACATGAAATTTTCCATATCGAACTTTTTATTTTGGTTTTTAACAAAATGTTTTTGTCCAGTTCAGGGATGATTTTTAGTAATCTCAATTCAAATGAACATTAAGCGCAATATTCTATGAAATTTCTAAATCAAACTCCATGATTCAACTCCTCCTCACTTTTTTCTCATTGAATTACCCAAATTTGTACAAAAATTAAAATTTGTGGGAAATTTTTTATGTTAAAATTTAGAAATTTCAGATTATTGATAAAAATGAACAGTTTATTGCTAAAATTGTTTAAAATGGTATAAATGTTTCTTAGAAATTTATTCGATATTGGGTCAAATTCAACAAAAAAAATTTTTCATAACTGATGATTATCTCTCTGTTGCTTCTGCAACATAACTTTCAAGATTTTCCGTAGAGTTTTTCCATGTTTTAAAGTTATTCTTGCTTTCTGTTTAATACATGTTTTCGCTATTGAACACACCCTACTAGAAAATTTAGTCAAAACTGGAGTATTTAGGAGGAAAATAGTATCAATTGAACAAACAATTTGCTGGCAGAGATGAAATTAGAACTGATACCGTATGATTATTACAATAAAAAATGTTAATATCTTCCTCAAGGTTCCCCTGTTCAGTTGCTATCGTAAACTATTTAAGCAAAAATACACATTTTGGGATCAATAACTATCACTTTTCTTGCAAAATAGTTATTAACTCGCTTTTTTTCTTAAATTTTGACGGAAATTTTCTCAAAAATATCCAAGTGAGGAAGAATTTGTGCTAGTTAAAGCATTCAAAAATATATGTACAAAATGAGAAAATAAAGGTGTATTTTTACGATCTAAGAACAAATTAGGAGCAGCTCTATTAGTTATAATCTGAAAATCTCCGGAAATACGCAAGAGAAACTAGTTCCTAACATATACAATATAAAAACTTCTGAAAGAGCGAGTCTCAAAAAATTGATTTAGCAAAGCATATCAAGGTGCAAACTGGAATAATTGTGTAATTTTCCGATTTTTATTAAGAAAAAAAATTCTATGTAGTAAAAATGTAGTAATGTATTGTATATAGTGTTGTATATTCTATGTAGTATTGTGTATGTATGTAGCAAGGAAAATTAGATCTTGAAAGCAAGTTTTCGATTTATGCTTTATGTATCTTCTTCCAAAAGATGCCGAATTGGGTTTGCTTCTCAAAAATTATTCTCAAAACATTTGATCTTTCATATAAAGTACCCAATATATCAAATGATAACAATTTTTTCTAATGAATTACGCATAAATATAAGACTTTGAGAATTTTTATGTCGGATTTTTTCTCAAGACATACTTTATAAGCTAAATTTTAGTAAAATTATCTCAAATCTCTTAAGGAATAAATTGAATTTCTATCTCATTTTAGCATTTTCTCAGTTTCTGCTTCATCTACTATCTACCAAATGAATCCAATTTGAGCCAGTTTTTACTTGAAAAATGAATTTTAGATCGAAAAATGTATCGTTTCAACGAACGTTCAATAATCCGAAGCTGAATTAAAACCATAAATCATTTACTAAAAAGCTTTAAAAAATTTTCTCAACCTCATAACTGTATAATGCTGTTTTAAATCTGAATTTCTCTTTTAGACTAAATTTTTATTTGGAATGATGTATATCATTATCTTGAAACTTTCAAAGTTTAGCAAAATATACATTTTTTCCAGGTCATTTATCAATTTCTTTTCTGAAATTATCAAAAAATCAATAGACTAACGTAATTCTTAATAAGTCAAACCACATTATCTGCTTAAAAAGCTCTGCTCTATGAACACTTTTACAAGCACTAAACAAGGAAAACTTTAAAATAGTAACTACAAAAAAAAACCTTTCAATTAGTTGATGTTTTCCAAACATCCAAGTTTTACAATTTTAAGGCGAATACTTAAATTCTCATTAGCATATGTTATGCACTTTACTACAAATTGATCACAACAAAGTCTCCACAAGCTTGCAACCAAGGGAGTTTTTACTGTTGATTAAAAGTTTTCGGATCGAGTTCCATGGAAAGCTTCTCGACGATTTGAACTCGATTTTTGCTGTCTTTAACATCAATCAAAACCTTTGAATAAAAAAATAAATGACAGTTCAGGTAATGTAATGAAAACACTGTATAATTACTGACTAGATTTGTTACAATTGCTGAGACTTTTCAGATTCGGCAAAAACTAATAATCATAGTAATTTCTAAGTTTTTCAAACAAAACTTAAAAATTTTATCTTCTCCTGAAGTGTGTTTGCAGTCTGCTGAGCACATAATTTAATATTATGCTGAGAATGGTTCTTCTTGAAATGATTATCGAGTTCCTCGCTGCTATAAGTATAAAAATTACAGTAAGAACACTTCAAAACACCACATGTTCTACGATGTCTTGATGCATCTTTGTGAGTGTATTCCCTGCCACATTCAAGACATGCAACTCTTTCGTTTCTATTGAGTGAAGACATCTCAATAGTAATGAAAAATTAAATGGGAGATTTAAAATGTACCAAATTTTTAGACAAGGTGAGTTGAATAGCCTCAAAAAATGAATAAAAGTAACTAAAAACAGCAAACTTATTAACCAATTGTTTTCAACGAAAAGAAAATCAGAGTGGACATGCTATTTAGCCTAGCTGAAATAAAAATAATCCAATCTAACCATGGAATTTTTAAAAGTATCAACCAATCAGAATCAAGCATTAATTACAAGGAAACTTTTATCTTTTCTGATATCAACCAATCAGAATTGAGCTTCAATATTCATGTGATTTTCGACAAATCCAATGCCCACCAATCAGAATTGAGCTTCAAAAGTCATGTAATTTTCAAGAAATTTAATGTCAACCTATCAGATCAGAATTGAGCTTCAAAAGTCATGTAATTTTCAACAAATTCAATGTCAACCTATCAGAATTGAGCTTCAAAAGTCATGAAATTTTCAAGAAATTTAATGTCAACCAATCAGAGTTGATCTCCTCTTCTCATGAATTTTTTAACAATTTTTTTAAAATTTGTAGATTTTGAGGATACTTTCACAGACATTATTTGTGTTAATAACCAATCAGAATGAAGTAATCACAGATTTTAAAAAAACTTTGTAGATCAGAACCAGACTATGTTTATGAAACTTCTTAACCAATAAATTTTATTGAATTTTTCCAACATAACTAAGATTTGAAATTTGATACCCTAGTAGGATAAATGAGATTTCTTGTCTAGTTTATATTGTTTTTTCGATATTCAATTCAAATTTTGAAATTTCGTTCAAAATTTTTTCGATTTGTTCTATTTCTAACCAGTGAAAAGAGAAATTACCGAAATATAAATTTTTGTTGTTTTCTTTCTGGTATATTGTAATAAAAACAACCGGAAATCTATTAAATTTGGATAAACGATCAAAAGATTTTCTGACAAATCTGGATTTTGTATTTGTATCAAATTCAAAACAGTAATCGAATTGATGTTCCTTATCTCTAATTTCTGTTTCATAGGCTCTTCCAATGTTTTGTTTTTTACTGATCTACCATCCAATCTGTGTTAACTCTTCTAAATAAAAACATTGTTGATAAATCTGACAGTACTCTTCTTTTTTGTAATCTCCTCTCCATCTTTTTAACAAAACTATTGAACTTTCTGTGTTTCTATACAAATTAAAACTAATACAATCTCCATCAACTTCATCTGCCCACCACTCTTGTAGTTTTTGTAGTAGTTTAATTTTAAATTCTGATAAATGTTCAATTCAGATATTGAAAACGCTTTTGATGGAAACATTTTTCTTACTGAAATATATGAAGAAACTTAAAAAACTCGAATTGTTTTATCATTTTTAAAGTATTTTGTAGTAACAGTCGCCGTAAATATTTTTTAATTATTTAGAGTCTAATTAGTTTCAAGGAAATTCATATAGCCAATAGAAACCTCAAATTACAAAAAAAAATTGAAAACAACCAATGAAATTCAAAAAATCTAAAAAAATAATGATAATGTTTTCAACTGAATATACATTCTTGTTTGTAATTTTCTTAAATTGAGGCAAAATTTAGCTAAATTTTGATGAAAACAGTTATTAAATAAATTTATCTGAATTTCATAAACAAATACTGGAAAATTATTTCATAATTGGTTAGTGTTTTATGTCAATTTCGATTAAATTGTATGTTTTGTCTGACTTTTCCTCAGATATTATAGCTCTAAATATACACTTTAGTGAGAAAAAATAGTTTTGAACCAACAATTTTTCAATTAACCAACATACAAATCATCACAAAGCATTCCTGAGGCTTACAATTATCAACAAACAAAAAGTCTCCCGATATTTGGGACAGTTCTTTGAATTCGTTCAAAGTAAAGTTGACATAGGCAACTTGTTTCATTGCTTCATTCTCTTTTGTGGTGAACAGTCGAATCTGAATGTAGGGTGGCTTGCTCACGTTGTACTTCTTGATTGTGACACACACCCTCCTCATGTTGTACGTTGCTATTTCATATACTCTATTACAGATCTCCAGCTCCTGATCCATAGTTGATTCTTCGCCAGGTTTGGCTTCATATATAGGTACGAGTCCAAGGTTTTCAGCATCGTGAATAACAGTATTCCGCATTTTCGATAATGCTTGGCCTTCTTTTTCACTAAGATAGACTTGTTGGGACTTTTCAAATTGTCCCAAATCGTTAATTTTTAATAGTTGAAAGCAGGGCTCAAAATAAAATTTCCCCTTGTAGGATTTTTGGAACCAAACAAATCTCCCAATTCTTGTTTGATTTTTTGAAAGCTCAATATAATTGGTACTAGTGTCTTTTCTTGAGTACATTTTGAAGAACAAACTGATCAGATGAGGAGAAATGAGAGAAATGACTTTGAGATTAAATGAAAATGGAAGTAAGCAGTATGAATCATTGCCATTTCCATATCTGGAAGTAGTACCAAATATGGAAGGATTTCCCTATATGGAAGCTGCGTAGGCGTTACTACTACTATATAACTCCCCCATTTTCTGCAAAAATCATTTTTCCCAATGGCAGCTGCTATGTGTCAAGCTCTTCCCAGCTTTTATTCAGATTATAATAGTAAATCATTGTTTATTTCTGTTTCCAACGTTTTTTACGAAAAATACATAGTAACCCAAGATTATTGCGTCTCTACTCATGATTCTTTCTGTTCCTTGGGAAATTGCAAATTTCATATAATTTTAATTGGAACTTCCCTTAGCCAAATTCTTCAGAGATTAGACAAATATCAATATATATATATCAAGAAATTGATTGTCTTTACACTTTGTACAAGCACAGATTCTTTTCGAGTATTGTCACGTCAAGTGGGGAAGTCTTCAATCAGCTTAGTTGTGGAGTGCAGCATAATTTACGATGGAAAGGGGCAGAAAAAACACCAAGCATATCAAGGAAACGACTTGTTCGCAAAAAGTTCAAAAAACATTATCTAAGTTCTAATCAAAAACTTGCATCTACGCAAACTCTTGGCTCAGCATTTTTAGACAGAATTTGTAAAGTACAAAACTCAAAATATGAACATGATTTGTTAAAATTAATTGACTGTTTTATTGATGGTTATGGATTTGTAAATAGTGATCATGTTAATTTTTCATTAAAAAACTTCTGATATTCCATCTATTTTCTCTCATATGTTTACAAAGTTACCATTAATTACCGAAAAAAAAATCACCGTTGTCAAAAACATTTGCAAAAAAATTTTCAAACATGTAAGAAAGATGTAATATTTGTTTTGATTTTCAAAAAGTTGAAAAAACATTTCAATTTTTTTAACAAGTTGTAAAAAGTGTTTCAGTTTTTTTTGACATAATGCGAAAAGTGTTTCAACTTTTTTGAGAAGATGCAAAAAGTGTTTTACTTTTTTTAACAAGATGTGAAAAGTGTTTCACTTTTTCACTACAAATGCGAAAAATGTTTTATTTTTTTCGACAAAATGCGAAAAGTGTTTTACTTTTTTCGATAAAATGCGAAAAGTGTTTCAATTTTTTCAACAAAATGCGAAAAGTGTTGTACTTTTTTTGACAAAATGCGTAAAGTGTTTTAATTTTTCGACAAAATGCGAAAAGTGTTTCAATTTTTTCTATAAAAGGCTAAAAGTGTGTACAAGGGGCAATATGGATTAGGTAACTTTTTACTTGTGTACAGTTTTTCTAGTGTTTTTCCGAATTTTTGTGTAAAAATTAATCAAATTTTTTAACATGTGTGCGAGTTCGGAACTTTTAACTAAGTTCTAATTGTTTTTCAATGGTTTACCTTGAACCTCTCATCTATTCTCATAATTAAAATGAAATTGAAGAAATTAATTACAGAAAACGAAGTCAAAACCAAACAGCCTTTATTTACAAAAACATTTAATCAAAGAGCTGTCGAGCAGCAGAAGAGTTCTGGAGGTTCTCTATAGAATGCAGAGCTGGACGAGGTTCCATTGCTGGTGGTTGTTGTGGAGCTGGAGGCGTCATTGTTTCTGAGAATCCCTCATCTTCATCTATTGTGATGGGGTTTTCGACTGATCCTTCCTCCTCCCAAGGAAAGAGGAAGTCGTCGATTGGTTGAGCCACAAATCTTGAGTCCGGAATCTCGGGATAGTTCATTCCCACATGCTCGGACACTTCCTCCATCATTTGCATTTCTCCAAGTTGATTCTCTGTAGGGGGTACTTGTGTGATATGATGTTCGTTGAAATCCCTTCGCATCACTTCCACCATATGCCAGACTTGGATTGGGACTGGATGCCAGACTTCCATTCGTGCCAGAAAAACTCCAGAGACTGTTTCTCGCACTTGAATTTGTACTAGATCAGGCGAAAACTCTACAGAGTACATGAGGTTGCTGTTTTGCACTCAGAAGGCCAATTTGAGCAATAAGATGACTAAAAGAGCAAAAACAAGAAAGAACTGAGAGGAGCGTGAACTTTACAAAAAATAAGTTGAATTTAGGATGTTTTGAGCTGAGAGAGGAGGTAGTGGACGGCGGTTTAGTTGAAAATAAAATGATTTTTAGATAGGAGTTTGGGTTACCTTCAACTCGACTGTGTGGGTTTGACCAATCAGAATTGATTTTCGCATCACTTCCACCATATGCCAGACTTGGATTGGGACTGGATGCCAGACTTCCATTCGTGCCAGAAAAACTCCAGAGACTGTTTCTCGCACTTGAATTTGTACTAGATCAGGCGAAAACTCTACAGAGTACATGAGGTTGCTGTTTTGCACTCAGAAGGCCAATTTGAGCAATAAGATGACTAAAAGAGCAAAAACAAGAAAGAACTGAGAGGAGCGTGAACTTTACAAAAAATAAGTTGAATTTAGGATGTTTTGAGCTGAGAGAGGAGGTAGTGGACGGCGGTTTAGTTGAAAATAAAATGATTTTTAGATAGGAGTTTGGGTTACCTTCAACTCGACTGTGTGGGTTTGACCAATCAGAATTGATTTTCCTTATTTGGATTGAAGTCGTGTCCAATCAGATTTCAGCTTGCTTTTATTGCGTTCTTGGATAAAAGTCGTGTTCAATCGGAAACAAAGCTCAATTTTGATTACTGTCGTTTTCAATCACAAAAATGTTCACTTCTGTTCTAGTTATCGTATCCAATCAGAGAAATTTTTAAGGACCTAAATCTTCCAAATAAGTAAAATAATACACAAAAGCAATCGCAAAAATAAGTAACCAAAAGTTGTTTGCTGTAAAAATAAGAAATATTGCCGATATAAGTAACAAAATAACGAAAATTAATAAAAGTAGCATCTCTGCAATTTTTTCATTTCTGATCAGGAACTTGCGTCCACTCAGACTCTTGAATCAGCTTTTTTGGAAAGGATTCGAAAAGATCAAAACTCAAAGTATGAGACTGATTTGTTGCAAATTGTTGATTGTTTCATTGATGATTATGATACTGTAAATAGTAGCGTATCAATTTTTCTATTAATAGTTGAATATTTGTTTATAAAAATCTTGTCAAAATTGTTTTTTTTTAAATCAAAAGTTTTTTCAACAAACAAGTTTGCAATTTTCAACCCGTGTGCAAAAATTAACTCAGAGTTTTTTCGCAAGATGCAAATTTTGGTTTGCTTTTTTCAACACCTTTGTAAAAATTTAATTAAACTTTTTTACAGGATGCAAAAACTGTTTTAGTTTTTTGCAACAAGTGTGCAAAAATTTTCAACAAAATTTTGTGTTAGATGCAAGTTTTTTCGTGGTTTTTTTGAAAACAAATGCAAAAATCTAACTTATTTTTTCTTATTCATTTGCAAAAATGGCAAAATTTTTTTGTAAAAAACTTGTTAAATTAATGCTAAAATTTTTTCATAATTGCTGTCTTTGAGTACTATTCCCTATCTTAATACATTGTTTTTCCAATATTTTTGATCAAAATACATGCAAAAAAGAGATTTTTTTTATGATCAAAATTAAAACAAAGATTTTCATTTTCTTTAATTATTAACAAAGCAAGAAAATCCTCTTTCAGTTTTCTTTAAAATGCGAAAAAATTTAATGAAATTTTTCTTAATTTGCGAGATTTTCTTTGATTTTTTTAACAAGTAGGCAAAAAATTATGAAAAATTTTGCATGGTGCAAAAATTAATGTAAAGTTTTTAACATGCTTGCAAAAATTGGTTTAATATTTTTTGCTATCTTTCTAGCAAAATTTTATAGAACAGTTTACCAGATGCTCAATTAGTTTCATTTTTAACAAAGTTTTACCTTTCCCAAAACGAAATTTCCCAATAAACTTTTCTATGATCTCTTTGCTCCTATCTCTTGAAAATAAAATTTCTAGATACAAAGAAATTAAATTACAAGGCACAAGATAGTAACCAATTTATTTACAAATCAAAGAGCTGTCGAGCAGCTGAGTTCTTAAAACTTTGCAAGTTCTCAATGGAGCGCAAAACTGGTCTTGCCTCCATCACTGGTGGTTCGCTGACTGGAGTTCTTGGCTCAGAGAATCCCTCATCCTCTTCGATTGTAATTGGGTTGTCCACAGATCCCTCTTCCCAAGGAAAGAGGAAATTGTCGAATGGTTGAGCCACATATCTAGAGTCAGGAATTTCGGGGTAGTTCATTCCCACATGCTCGGACACTTCCTCCATCATTTGCATTTCTCCAAGTTGATTCTCTGTAGGGGGTACTTGTGTGATATGATGTTCGTTGAAATCCCTTCGCATCACTTCCACCATATGCCAGACTTGGATTGGGACTGGATGCCAGACTTCCATTCGTGCCAGAAAAACTCCAGAGACTGTTTCTCGCACTTGAATTTGTACTAGATCAGGCGAAAACTCTACAGAGTACATGAGGTTGCTGTTTTGCACTCAGAAGGCCAATTTGAGCAATAAGATGACTAAAAGAGCAAAAACAAGAAAGAACTGAGAGGAGCGTGAACTTTACAAAAAATAAGTTGAATTTAGGATGTTTTGAGCTGAGAGAGGAGGTAGTGGACGGCGGTTTAGTTGAAAATAAAATGATTTTTAGATAGGAGTTTGGGTTACCTTCAACTCGACTGTGTGGGTTTGACCAATCAGAATTGATTTTCCTTATTTGGATTGTAGTCGTGTCCAATCAGATTTCAGCTTGCTTTTATTGCGTTCTTGGATAAAAGTCGTGTTCAATCGGAAACAAAGCTCCATTTTGATTACTGTCGTTTTCAATCACAAAAATGTTCACTTCTGTTCTAGTTATCGTATCCAATCAGAGAAATTTTTAAGGACTTAAATCTTCCAAATAAGTAAAATAATACACAAAAGCAATCGCAAAAATAAGTAACCAAAAGTTGTTTGCTGTAAAAATAAGAAATATTGCCGATATAAGTAACAAAATAACGAAAATTAATAAAAGTAGCATCTCTGCAATTTTTTCATTTCTGATCAGGAACTTGCGTCCACTCAGACTCTTGAATCAGCTTTTTTGGAAAGGATTCGAAAAGATCAAAACTCAAAGTATGAGACTGATTTGTTGCAAATTGTTGATTGTTTCATTGATGATTATGATACTGTAAATAGTAGCGTATCAATTTTTCTATTAATAGTTGAATATTTGTTTATAAAAATCTTGTCAAAATTGTTTTTTTTTTAAATCAAAAGTTTTTTCAACAAACAAGTTTGCAATTTTCAACACGTGTGCAAAAATTAACTCAAAGTTTTTTCGCAAGATGCAAATTTTGGTTTGCTTTTTTCAACACCTTAGTAAAAATTTAATTAAACTTTTTTACAGGATGCAAAAACTGTTTTAGTTTTTTGCAACAAGTGTGCAAAAATTTTCAACAAAATTTTGTGTTAGATGCAAGTTTTTTCGTGGTTTTTTTGAAAACAAATGCAAAAATCTAACTTATTTTTTCTTATTCATTTGCAAAAATGGCAAAATTTTTTTGTAAAAAACTTGTTAAATTAATGCTAAAATTTTTTCATAATTGCTGTCTTTGAGTACTATTCCCTATCTTAATACATTGTTTTTCCAATATTTTTGATCAAAATACATGCAAAAAAGAGATTTTTTTTATGATCAAAATTAAAACAAAGATTTTCATTTTCTTTAATTATTAACAAAGCAAGAAAATCCTCTTTCAGTTTTCTTTAAAATGCGAAAAAATTTAATGAAATTTTTCTTAATTTGCGAGATTTTCTTTGATTTTTTTAACAAGTAGGCAAAAAATTATGAAAAATTTTGCATGGTGCAAAAATTAATGTAAAGTTTTTAACATGCTTGCAAAAATTGGTTTAATATTTTTTGCTATCTTTCTAGCAAAATTTTATAGAACAGTTTACCAGATGCTCAATTAGTTTCATTTTTAACAAAGTTTTACCTTTCCCAAAACGAAATTTCCCAATAAACTTTTCTATGATCTCTTTGCTCCTATCTCTTGAAAATAAAATTTCTAGATACAAAGAAATTAAATTACAAGGCACAAGATAGTAACCAATTTATTTACAAATCAAAGAGCTGTCGAGCAGCTGAGTTCTTAAAACTTTGCAAGTTCTCAATGGAGCGCAAAACTGGTCTTGCCTCCATCACTGGTGGTTCGCTGACTGGAGTTCTTGGCTCAGAGAATCCCTCATCCTCTTCGATTGTAATTGGGTTGTCCACAGATCCCTCTTCCCAAGGAAAGAGGAAATTGTCGAATGGTTGAGCCACATATCTAGAGTCAGGAATTTCGGGGTAGTTCATTCCCACATCCTCGGACACTTCCTCCATCATTTGCATTTCTCCAAGTTGATTCTCTGTAGGGGGTACTTGTGTGATATGATGTTCGTTGAAATCCCTTCGCATCACTTCCACCATATGCCAGACTTGGATTGGGATGTCCATTCAAGCCAGAAAAACTCCACAAACTGTTTCTCGCACTTGGATTTGTACTAAATCAGCCGAAAATTCCACCGAGAACATAAGGTTGTTGTTTTGTACTGAGAAGATCATTTTGAGCAATAAGTTGAGTTAATGAGTAAAAACAAGATTAACAGTTGAGGGTGAAAGTTGACTGTGGTTAAGTTGAAATTATTGTATTTAGAGCTGAGAGAGGAGGTAGTTGACGGTAGTTAAGTTGAAAATAAAATGATTTTTAGTTAGGAGTTAGGGGTACCTTCAACTGGAAATAGTGGTTTTAACCAATCAGAATGGATTTTCCTTATTTGGATTGTAGTCGTGTCCAATTAAATTTCAGCTTCCTTTTATGGGATTCTTGGATAAAAGTCGTGTCCAATCGGAAACAAAGCTCCATTTTGGGTATTGTCGTTTCCAATCACGAAAAATTCATTTTTGTTCTAGTTGTCGTATCCAATCAGAAGACCCTTTTAAGGACTTCCAAATAAGTAAAAATATACACAGAAGCAATTGCAAAAATAAATGACCAAAAGTTGTTTGCAGTAAAAATAAGAAATATTGCTGATATAAGTAACAAAAGAAAGAAAATTAATAAAAATAACATCTCTGCAACTTTTTTCATCAAATTAATTGAATTTTTTGTATGTAATGAATGAGAAATTGCTGATTTTTGAGTAGATAGTCAAGTTCTTTTATTTTGATGTAAATTTGGGAAGATAACTCAAAGTTGACGAATTTTTCAAAGCAGACTTCTGGAAATCTGATTCCAAACCGAATCAAGCAGGATTTTGAACTTTGAAAATCTTTAGAGAAATGAAGGAATAAAGAATTTTGCTGAGGGGTTTTTACAATTTTGGGATTTGGATAGGGGATAAAAAGAGTTTTTGATATATTATCGTACGATTTTTTGATCAATTTCAAATTCTCGAGAATAAATAAAATTTCTTTCCTTGTGAGGTGTAATTCCGCCGTAAGTTTAAAACTTTGATACGCAATATGTGAATCAAAAGTAAACTCTTTGATTGAGTAAGTTTCTCTGAAGAGACCTTTACTTAGTCGGATAACTCTACTTTGTACAATAAAGACGTCCAAAAAATTATCAAAAGGTACACGGAATATTTTCTTTTTTTCCTGTAGAGTAATTCAAGGAAGTTCAAATGCTTTTTAATTGACATTCTTCAAAAATGAGTATTTTGGATCCAAAGTTATGTCTAGAAACTGCTTAGTTCTGATTGGTTGAAATTTTTTCTGGAAAATTCTAGAAATTTCGAAGGAATGACGTCATTACCACGAAAAAATTTTGATCGAAATTTCAAAATTTGAATTGAATATCGAAAAAACAATTTAAAGTAGACAAGAAATCTCATTTATCCTACTAGGGTATCGAATTTCAAATCTTAGTTATGTTGGAAAAATTCAATAAAATTTATTGATTAAGAAGTTTCATAAACATAGTCTGGTTCTGATCTACAAAGTTTTTTAAAATCTGTGATTACTTCATTCTGATTGGTTATTAACACAAATAATGTCTGTGAAAGTATCCTCAAAATCTACAAATTTTAAAAAAATTGTTAAAAAAATCATGAGAAGAAGAGATCAACTCTGATTGGTTGACATTAAATTTCTTGAAAATTTCATGACTTTTGAAGCTCAATTCTGATAGGTTGACATTGAATTTGTTGAAAATTACATGACTTTTGAAGCTCAATTCTGATCTGATAGGTTGACATTAAATTTCTTGAAAATTACATGACTTTTGAAGCTCAATTCTGATTGTTGGTCATTGAATTTGTCGAAAATCACATGAATATTGAAGCTCAATTCTGATTGGTTGAGATTATGAAAAAAAATTTTTGTTGAATTTGACCCAATATCGAATAAATTTCTAAGAAACATTTATACCATTTTAAACAATTTTAGCAATAAACTGTTCATTTTTTATCAATAATCTGAAATTTCTAAATTTTAACATAAAAAATTTCCCACAAATTTTAATTTTTGTACAAATTTGGGTAATTCAATGAGAAAAAAGTGAGGAGGAGTTGAATCATGGAGTTTGATTTAGAAATTTCATAGAATATTGCGCTTAATGTTCATTTGAATTGAGATTCCTAAAAATCATCCCTGAACTGGACAAAAACATTTAGTTAAAAACCAAAATAAAAAGTTCGATATGGAAAATTTCATGTAAATTTGATTAATTTTCATTTTACCTTTTCAAAAATTACAACTAATTTCACTGTTTTCCGGAAGTTTCAATATTGATTCTGCTACTATGAACCTTTTTTTCAGTGTTTAGAGCATTGTATAACCAAGTATTTAGCTCAAATTAAGGTAAACTTCATTTTGTTTTACAAGCACTAAACAAGTTTTCCTTGTTTAGTGCTTGTAAAAGTGTTCACAGAGCAGAGCTTTTTAAGCAGATAATGTGGTTTGACTTATTAAGAATTATATTAGTCTATTGATTTTTTGATGATTTCAGAAAAGAAATTGATAAATGACCTGGAAAAAATGTATATTTTGCTAAACTTTGAAAGTTTCAAGATAATGATATACATCATTCCAACTAAAAATTTAGTCTAAAAGAGAAATTCAGATTTAAAACAGCATTATACAGTTATGAGGTTGAGAAAATTCTTTAAAGCTTTTTAGAAAAGATTTATGGTATTAATTCAGCTTCGGATTATTGAACGTTCGTTGAAACGATACATTTTTCCATCTAAAATTCATTTTTCAAGTAAAAATTTGCTCAAATTGAATTCATTTGGTAGATAGTAGATGAAGCAGAAACTGAGAAAATGCTAAAATGAGATAGAAATTCAATTTATTCCGTAAGAGATTTGAGATAATTTTACTAAAATTTAGCTTATAAAGTATATCTTGAGAAAAAATCCGACATAAAAATTCTCAAAGTCTTATATTTATGCGTAATTCATTAGAAAAAATTGTTATCATTTGATATATTAGGTACTTTATATGAAAGATCAAATATTTTGAGGATAATTTTTGAGAAGCAAAAACAATTCGGCATCTTTTGGAAGAAGATACATAAAGCATAAATCGAAAACTTGCTTTCAAGATCTACTTTTCCTTGCTACATACATACACAATACTACATAGAATATACAACACTATATACAATACATTACTACATTTTTACTACATAGAGTTTTTCTCTTAATAAAATCGGAAAATTACACAATTATACCAGTTTGCACCTTGATTTGCTTTGATAAATCAATTTTTTGAGACTCGCTCTTTCAGAAGTTTTTATATTGTATATGTTAGGAACTAGTTTCTCTTGCGTATTTCCGGAGATTTTCAGATTATAACTAATAGAGCTGCTCCTAATTTGTTCTTAGATCGTAAAAATACACCTTTATATTCTCATTGTGTACATATATTTTTGAATGCTTTAACTAGCACAAATTCTTCCTCACTTGGATATTTTTGAGAAAATTTCCGTCAAAATTTAAGAAAAAAAGCGAGTTAATAACTATTTTGCAAGAAAAGTGATAGTTATTGATCCCAAAATGTGTATTTCTGCTTAAATAGTTTACGATAGCAACTGAACAGGAGAACCTTGAGGAAGATATTAACATTTTTTATTGTAATAATCATACGGTATCAGTTCTAATTTCATCTCTGCCAGCAAATTGTTCGTTCAATTGATACTATTTTCCTCCTAAATACTCCAATTTTGACTAACTTTTCTAGTAGGGTGTGTTCAATAGCGAAAACATGTATTAAACAGAAAGCAAGAATAACTTTAAAACATGGAAAAACTCTACGGAAAATCTTGAAAGTTATGTTGCAGAAGCAACAGAGAGATAATCATCAGTTATGAAAAAAATTTTTTGTTGAATTTGACCCAATATCGAATAAATTTCTAAGAAACATTTATACCATTTTAAACAATTTTAGCAATAAACTGTTCATTTTTTATCAATAATCTGAAATTTCTAAATTTTAAAATAAAAAATTTCCCACAAATTTTAATTTTTGTACAAATTTGGGTAATTCAATGAGAAAAAAGTGAGGAGGAGTTGAATCATGGAGTTTGATTTAGAAATTTCATAGAATATTGCGCTTAATGTTCATTTGAATTGAGATTCCTAAAAATCATCCCTGAACTGGACAAAAACATTTAGTTAAAAACCAAAATAAAAAGTTCGATATGGAAAATTTCATGTAAATTTGATTAATTTTCATTTTACCTTTTCAAAAATTACAACTAATTTCACTGTTTTCCGGAAGTTTCAATATTGATTCTGCTACTATGAACCTTTTTTTCAGTGTTTAGAGCATTGTATAACCAAGTATTTAGCTCAAATTAAGGTAAACTTCATTGTATTTCAATATATTGAGAAAAAATTGTGGAAAAAGTCATTTTTTTTATTCAAAATTTTGTATCATTGTCTCAACATAATGCCAATTAAAATACAATCTTAGCTTATTTTTATAACCAATACGTAAAAGTATGTTTAAAATTAGATCAAAAACAACAATACATTAACCAAAATTATGAGATTTCTGCAATTTTTTCCAAAAATTTGCAGTTTGTTCCAAATACTTGAAATTTTTGCAATTTTTCCAAATACTTGAAATTTTTGCAATTTTTCTCCAAAAACTTGAAAATTTTTTAAAAGTTTCAGTAGGTTTCAGCATAGTTTAAGCTAGATTGAGTACAGTTTCTAAAAAAGCATCATCTAATATAATAGTTATTATTATAAAATTATATCAAATCATATCGTGTTTTGAAGTTTTTTGAAAAAATATCAATTTTTTTTACAAGCATTTCCAAATTTCCAGGCACCCCCCCCCACTCTCCCTCACTCTTCTACTACTAACGATGTTAGCAACATACTATACGTTGTCGAAAGACAGTGCACCAACTCCAGAAGAGATGAGGCAGAAGTTAAGCTACCGACGAAAACAGTGAAAGCTGTAACACAATGTAATAGTGCAATAGAGGCCACGGCAAAGAACGCCCTAGAAATAAATTATGAGAAGGCGGCAGCGGAGGCTATCAACAAAGTGAAACAGGACCTGGCAGCGAAAGAAATAGAACAACGGCTGAAGCAGGAAATCGAAAGACAGAAAATGAACGAAGCATTAAGTTGCTCACAGACGATACCAGAAGCAGCTGAGGGGTCGACAAAAAATGGAAACTGCAACACTGTAAAAATGGTTACAGGAAAGCCATTTGGCATAACAAAGATTGGGGCAAGAATAATGTCAATAATCACTGTGGGCGGCCATGAAATAACGAGAAACTTGAGCGAACCAAGTGACCAGACAATAATGCACATTGATGTGTACGCAGATTACTTGAGTTGTATAAGCGCACAAACGACTTCTAGAGCATTGAGGGCACTGCTCACGAGAGGGGGTAGCAAGTCGGTACGTGTTGATAACAGGTACACAGAAGCTTATGGTCCACATGAGGTGATGCTAAATATAGATGGTATCAACATCTATACGAAAACAGTGATAACATGTGATGAAGATTTAATTGGGCAAATCTACGTGGGAAAAGAAGAATTGAAAGTGAGATCGATTGGACACTGCGCCATGCTTGAGGAAGATGCAATGCACATCGGGACAGAGGCAGATGTGACAGCACATGTGCTTGACATAAATGGTAAGAAGACTCAGTTACGCGGGTTACTTGATACGGGAGCAGTCTTGAGTGTCATACCAATCGAAACTTGGGAACGAATGGGCTTCAACAAAGATGATTTGATAGATTCAAGAATACGGTTGTCAGCTGCAAACAAAGGGGCCCTGCGGGTGTTAGGCAGAACGCCGATAATGGCACTCAATCTGGGGGAACGTAACCTGTGGATGAGCTTTCTTGTGGTAGAAAACCTAGATGAGAAAACCCTAGATGAGAAAACCCAATTCATTTTAGGCAGAGACTTCATCAGGAACTTTGATGTAGCGATTGATCTAAACAATGCAATGTTCAGAATACGGAACCCGGATAGGAGGTACGCAATCAAACCGGTAAATTTAATAATGGCAAATAAAACCAAAGCACCGGTATTCTTGAGTAGGAGGGTGAGGCTAAAGGCGAACGAGGCGGCGATCGTAAGCTTACGAATGAAAAATTACAATGAACTAAGTGACAACAAGCAGGTATGCATAGTCCCAAATCCAAATAGTCAAAATGCTGCTGTTTTAGGAAGATCCTTCTCGATCACGAAGAGCGGCCTCTGCGTGAGTGTCTTGTTGAATACCCTTGACATGCCAATCACGATACAGAGGGGGATGAAACTGGGATATGCTTTACCTGTAAAAACTCGATATGAAATGACTGAAAACCATAAACAAAATGAAGTTGTTGATTGTCCCAATCATAGGGACAAAATTTGTATCTTGAGACGATTGAATAAAATAAAAAATTCATCAGGTCTTGTGAAGTCACTTAAGTCAGAGACAGACGATGGACTATCGAGCTGTTCCAATTTTCCGGAACGGCCCACCAGAGACGAAATACAGAGTGATAAACCAGTCTTACCGGAAATTGAACACTTAAGAGGCAAGTTAACGGACGAACAGCTCGAAGCCATCAAGGACGTACTAGAACGGAACGAAGAGGTTTTTTCAAGACACAAGGCAGACATCGGGTGTTGTAATTTTGTTGAGCATGAAAAAGAACTTGAGGAAAACGCAATACCGCACAGGGAGGGGGCGAGGCGCATGACCCCACACAAATCGGATGCGTGTAGAAAGGAGATTGAGACGCTACTAGAGTATGACATGATAGGACCATTCAAATCACCGTGTGCGTGTGGAGTAGTGATGGCCAAAAAGAAAGGCGACCAGTTGAGGTTTTGTTGTGACTTTCGATACCTGAACTCCGTCACGGTGAAGGATGCCTATCCCATACCTAGGATTGATGAGAGTCTCTCAAAGTTAGGTGATGCAAAATTTTTTACGACTCTTGATTTAGGCTCGGCCTTTTGGCAGGTACCACTCAGGAAACAGGACAGGGACAAGACAGGGTTTGCCTGCGAGTTCGGTCTGTTTCAATGGAAACGGATGCCGTTTGGACTATGCAATGCCACTGCCACGTTTCAGCGGCTGATGGCACACGCGCTGACAGGCGTGACGAAAAAGTACGGCAATCTGGTAATGTGCTACGTGGATGACGTGGTAATAGCGACACCCACACTGGAGGACCACATTGAGAGACTTGACGAAGTATTTGCGTGCATGAAGGGGTCGGGGCTGAAGTGCAAACCATCAAAGTGTGAGATACTCAAGGACTCGATAAAATACTTGGGCAGGATGGTGGACAAACACGGCATCAGACCAGATCCAGACGCAGTAGAAGCAGTTTTAACTTGGAAATCGCCAAAAACGGAACACCAGTTGGTGAGCTTCCTGGGTTTTGCAAATTACTACACAGGATTCGTCAAAGGATATGCAGACAAGGTTTATCCGATGCAACAGTTAATGAGGCACAAGGGCAAGAAGTTCACGTGGAACAACGCAGCGGAAGAGTCATTCCAGAGAATAAAGAAAGAGTTGTGCGAGGCACCAGTACTAGGGATGCCAACGGAGAAAGGGATGTACGTGCTGGATACGGACGCGTCGGTAGTAGCGATATCGGGAATACTCCACCAGGAACAAGAGTGGAACGGGAAGACAGTCTTGAGACCAATAGCGTACGGGAGCAAAGCCCTAAGTGACACGGAAATGAAGTACGGAGCACCGAAAGCAGAGATGTTCGCGGTGGTTACCTTTGTCGAGAAATACAGGGCATACCTAGGCAGCGAGCCATTCAAGCTGCGAGTCGACAACAGGGCACTAAGCTGGCTGAAGACGTACTCAATGGACCAAAGTTACATTGGGAGGTGGATAGTTCGCCTAAACGGATACAATATGATAATTGAGCATAGAACATGAGATAAACATCAAAATGCTGACAGCTTGAGCAAGAAGACGGAGTTCTACGAGAGACAAGAACAGAGGGAGGCAGATAGACCTGAGATCAAGGATGGCTTCTCCTTCATGGACAAGGAAACG
This sequence comes from Symsagittifera roscoffensis, assembly GCF_963678635.1. Lineage (NCBI taxonomy): Eukaryota > Metazoa > Xenacoelomorpha > Acoela > Convolutidae > Symsagittifera > Symsagittifera roscoffensis. The sequence goes on along the minus strand of NC_087064.1, from coordinate 83,039,093 downwards.
TATGACAGTCTTCCTCTCACGAGATGGTTAGACAAATCAGGCACACCAATAGAAGATCACCCCGAGTTACCAAAAGATACTACGAAAGAAACAATCTTGAAAAAGAACCGAGGGATGCGGATAGGAATAATGCTCAAGTCAAAGATCGTAAGGGAGCCGCTCAAAGCAAAAGGCTACGATCTCAACCAGGTAGAGACGGGGGAAGCACAAATAGACGAAGACTTAAGGGGGTTACTCGAGAAACTAGCAGATGATAAGCCCGTGATTCAAGAAAACTGTAGGGAGGAACCTGAAGTCACAATACTGCAAAAAAGCGGGACAGCTAGTGATAGAAATACCTCGAAGGTGACTAATCTTGATGGGAAGGAAGTGGTGCAGTCACTGGTTGAAAAGATCCCAGCCGAATTACTGGAACAGACTAGAGTTAGGAGAAAGAGAGTGGGGTTCAAGGAAGAAGCTGAATACCTGGGACTAGGTCAAGAGTCCGGGGAGCGGTCCACGTCCACGGAAGAAGAAAACACTGAAGGAGAAAATTTGTCCGGGGAGTGTGAAATGTGGGATGAGGACTCGGAAGCGAGCAGTGACAATCAAGATAGTCTCTGCATGATATTGGCAGAAGAAAAGATTAGACACCACGACAGGGAATTACAAACAGATCCGTCCTCAGGAACCTTCAATTTGGACGTGCAGGAAATACGAGGTGGTGAAGAACTTGAAAGGATTGCAGTTTCGAGGAAGCCATTCAGGGAACTATCATGCAATTCAAATGTGAGAACAAATCTGGTGCCAGAAGATGACATGAAGGTAGTAAGGAGGATAGTATGCGTGAAGCTGAATGACGACGTCCACAACCCTGGGGAGATGAATGGGCAGATCATGGCGCTGAAGGAACATGTCAAGGCGAGATATAGGCTGTCGGACCTGATAAGAGCCCAGAAGAATGACAAGATGACAAGCAATCTCTCCAAATGGATCCGAACGGGGTCCAAGGAGAAAGGGGAACTTGAAGAAGACAGCTACAAGATCCTGAGCCAGTTCTACAAAGAGAGGAAAGAGTTACTCTATCACACGGCTGACGGGGTGATAGCATGCAAGAGAAAAGACGAGGACAAGATACTACACAAGCACAACCTCATCATATTACCACAATTGTACCAGACAGAGGTGCTGTTCAGATCACATGACCAAATGGGGCACCAGGGGATAGACAAGGTGCAACAAAGAATACTTCACAGGTTCGATTGGCCAGGATTAAGGAAAGCCTGTGAGAGGTGGGTGAATGCATGCCTGGCATGCTTGCAAGTGAAAGACCCAAGGAAGATGAAATTCCCACTCAAGTCGGTGGAAAGCTCGGAATTTAATGAAGTGGATCAAATAGACCATCAGAAGATCTGTATGACGGAGTCGGGGTATAACCAGATACTGGTTATAATTGATCACTTCACAAAGCTGGCAGAAGCGGTGCCGTGTCAAACAGCTTCGGCAGAGGAGACTTGTGACCACTTGATAACCCATTGGATATCAAGGTATGGTTGTCCAATGACTTTTCAGTCAGACAACGGCAAGGCCTTTGTGGGGGACTTGACTAAGGAATTAATGAACAGGTCACACATTGCTCAAGCACACTCAACGACTTACCATCCTCAGACCAACGGGCTGGCAGAGAGACAGAATAGAACGTTGGTGAACATGCTGAGGGTATACTGCTCTAGGTACATGACAGACTGGGATAAATATCTGCCGCAAGTCGTAGGGGCATACAACAGTACTCAACACTCAACGACGGGAATCAGTCCATTCATGATGTTGACAGGCAAAGAGAGAGCGATGCCCCTGACGTTCTTTCACCCGGAGTATGAAGGGAAGAGCTTGAAAGAAGCAATCAGGAGACAGCAGGAAATAAACGAACTATGCAGGAGGAACATTGCGCAGGCACAAATGAGACAGCACAAGAAATATGATGAAAAGATATTACAAGCGAAACCATATGAAGTGGGCCAGTATGTGTGGGTTTTCCAGAATGTGATACCGCCCAAAGGGACGAAGAAACTACTCAAGAAATGGAGAGGACCATTCATGATAACTGAAGTACATCAACAAGGACGGTTCTACCGCTTGAGTACTGGGCGAGCAGCACATTATGAGAACCTGAAGCCTCATGTCCCATCCCCAGAGGACTGGTGTATACCAAAGGACATAGAGGGACTAGAGTACCTACTGGTGGAACCAGCATGTGAAGTGAACGAAAAAGGCACCAGAGATAAGAATGATGGCAATGAGAAATTGAGTTTGGATGACAATGAAAAAATAGACGCGGACTCTGAAGCGGAATCTTTTTTGGAAGAAGATTGGAACGATCCGGAGCAAGGTGAGGTGCCGAGGTGGACTGAACCAGACTTGTCAATACCAGCGGGGACAAGGAGTGGCAATCGCAAACGCACAGGCATGAGGTACAACAGGTATGGGGGCGACTTCCTGATCGACAAGATACAACCCGATGACATAGGCAAAGAACTAATAAGTGTAGGCGAGCTGACGGCAGATGGTGAATGGCAGATCATCGATGATAATGAACACTACCCACAGGAAGACTACTCGACACTGGAGCGGGAGACGGATTTAGAACAGAGCGAGATAGAGAGGAGGGAGAATACGAACTTGAGGATACTAGAGTGGATGCGCGATGTCAAAGACGAGAGCCGAGAAGGACAAAGCATTCAACAAGTCGATGTATCAGCGGCAAATTACATGAAGACAGAGGACCCTCTTTTCGGATGGACGGCAACAGACAGGCCACTGGACATTCCTCAGGACAATTCAGACCCGACAACATCGACGGGGACGTCGATAAATATTTTTGTCCGGGGAGTGGGGTAGGACTTACCCACACCGAAAATTTGATGATAAAGAAGCTCGGAGAAGTGAGAGAAAAGTGCGGACTGGAACTGGAAGGGGAGGAGGCCGAGCCTACCATAGGACGGAATTTCAAAACGAAGTTTGAAATACCAAACGAATACTCAGAAAATATCCTGATAACGGATAGTGACTTCATTCTGTCAGACAGGACTAGCGCAATCTGTATCACGGCGGACATGAGTTTCAAATCAAGACTGGAAGCTGACTTCAAGAGAGAGTACCAGAACGTGGAGTTTCTGTTTAGACAGAGACCAGGACTGGGAGGAATGGCAGCGCTTCCACCATCAGTAGCACAAGTCACGGGCAAATACCTGTGCTTCCTAGTGACGAGGGTCAATGACAGGAACACGATCGATCCCGAACACGTGATGTTGGCACTAACAAGACTAAGAGACTTCATGATTGAAAGAGGGATAACGGAGGTCTCAATGCCGGTGTATGACCCAAACAGGGGCAAATTGAGCCCAAGTGAATTGTACGCTATCCTACACCTGGTCTTCGCAGAAACTGAAATAATGGTGCATCTTCACAAGAAATACTACTTGAGCATCGCCTGAGTCGGGTACACGGGGGTCTTGAGTTGGGCATGAGGCAAAAATCTCGAGTTAGGTGTGGGGGTACAAAACAGGTAAAGAATCTTAGAGGTGATTGGCATGACAATTAATATTTTAAATGATTGATGGTGCTAAAACATAAAGTGAATCTGCATGTTTTTAGAAAATTTCCAATTGAACTATTTTAGTAGGACGAAAAGGAAAGGGTTTTAACCATAGTAGTGAAAGGGGTTTTTAGGTTAGGAACACAGCCTGTTGGTCTAAAAATCGGGTGTTATTTTCAGATTGATTTGGTAAAGTCGAATTGACTACCCAACTGTATTCAATTGAAGAAAGAGAACGTAAATTGAACGACACCTCAAGAAGTAAACTCAAGTTGCTCAGGTAAAACTCAAGTTGCTAATACTCAAGATCACTTGGAAACTACGGAAATGGCAGATCGATTCTGGAAGTCCATGCCATCGGCTTTGAAAAAACCCACACTCGACGAGTTGTACAGACATCTGAGGGACCTGGATTATACTCAAGTGGATGAGAGAATGGCAGTGATGTTGAATGCCATCCTCCAGTTGGAGGAACAGGGCGAGTGCCGGGAGTCTGCGACAGAAGCGGTTTTGATGGTAGGCTACACCACCGATGGAATATCCAATCAAGAGCAAACCAGGTGGCTGTCCTGGAACGTGGATGGAGCAATAAGGGGGTTCGACTTGGCAAGAAACCCTGGCTTGAGTAACAATACTGAGTATGGTGCAGGGGAGTTCCCACTTCCGGTCAGACCATCAGTCAGATCCACGGGCCAGAGCACGAGTAAGACACCGTTGATAACACGGGCGCAGCAAACGGGGGAAGCGTATCCGGACGTCAGTATCAAGAAGAGAGAGCTTGAGAGGACTCAGCGGGAGAGGAACAAGGCGAACCCTCGACCGGGATCAAGCGAAGCTCGAGAGAGATCAGGCAAAACTTGAGAGGGATCAAGCGCGGAGGGAATTGGACATGTTAAGAGCTGAACAGCTACAGGCAGAAAGGGTGCGAGAGAATGCCGCGAATTGCGAGCAGTTGAAGTCGGAGCTTGAAAGGATCCAGCAACGACAACGCGAGCTCGACATGCAGAAAGGGGCTAGGCCCAAAGAGCGGGTGGTGACCGGCTCAAGACCAGAGTCACGTATGGAGGTGGATGAAGCTCCTAGGTCGAAGGGACGATTTAACCTCGATCGCGCGGCTCAAGAAAATATGAACGAAGGGTTGGAAGTGTGGATACCGACTGAATCAGCGTTCTCCCTACGTGGTCTAGAGACACAAGTAATACGCCCGTTGATGGACGTCGCGCTGCCTGGATATACACCAAGTTCGACCCCGGGTAGTAGTCAGGTGAGTGGTAGCTCGTCACGACTGAAAGAGTTGCACGAGCGGCTACAGCTAAGGAGTCGCGAGAGTCCAGCAAGAGTGGAGCTACCCTCGACGTGGGGGGAGCAACCTGTCAGGAGTGTGGTGATCTCAAGTTACAAGAAGAATACGGAAGGTAGATACCACAGGCACAATCGGATGGACTGGAGCACGGCGCAGAGAGACAGAAGAGATTGCTTCCATGACGCGGCTTGGGTGGAATAACTCACGCAGCCACGTGTGCCCAAGGGGGCGGTCCACCTGATCATAGGGGACAGCTTGTTGCGTGTGCTGACCCGGATCCAGTCCCATTGGCAAACGGGGATCTTGAGCCGCAGATGTTAGCAACATTTGAGATGCTAGGGATGGCAAGAGTATACACGGTGACTCTGATGGTCGGGACGAATGACGTGTCCAGGGGGGAAGCAAGGAAGGTGACGAGGCTGCACGATAAGATGAGCTGCATTCTTGAGGAATTGCGAATTCAAATGGATCCGGCCATTCTTACGGTGTGCACCATCCCTTACAACATGAAAGCGGACCAACATGCAATGGAGATGAACACAAAAGTGCGAAACCTGAACGAAATAATCAGGCAGATACACCAAAAAAGCGTCCTCCCCGTTGGGCTGTTGGACGTGGCCGAGCAAATGGAGCTATCTGCTTTCCCTGACGATGCATCTTCGGATGGGATTCACTTTGATAGGCCCAGAGGGGTGGAGTGGTTAAATGACGTCTTCCAAAGGCACATAAGCGCATTGGAGGCAGAGTTGCTAGAGACGGCACAGGTCACATTCGGACCACCCCCAAATCCACCCTTCTTCAACCCGAGGGCTTTGTCCAGTCGCTTTGGTGCGATGGCCGATTCTAGAGACAGTTCGAGGAACAGCCGGACCAAGTTGCCGGGCGCCGCGCCCATGGAGGCTGAGGAGGCAACGTCATCAACTCCTCAGGGATCAGTAATATCCTCGGTGGTGGTGGGGGAGAAGAAGAAACCGGAGAGGCCAGCGGAGACCAGCAGGTCGAGATATGTGGAGAAGGTGAAGGAGCTGGACTTGGAAGACCTGGAATGCAGGCTGTAGTTAGCGAAAGCTTTGGGTCTTGAGCGGGTGTCGCACGAAGACTTGGGTAGACACCAGTGCGTGGAATGGCTGAAGGCTCACGAGACACATTTCTCGAGAGCGAAAATGATGGAGACGGCGGATCTGACTGGGATTCCCACAAAATCGGTGATGGTACCTATCAACTACAGACCTCTCAAGTCATTGGGGAGTCCGGGACTCGTGGTGGAGCCTCCCAAGCACCAAACCAGCATTGCCAGGATTAGGGTGGCCACTCCAGCACAGTTGAGGGTGGTGGACAAACTGATGGATCCGAGAGAAATGGAATTACCAGACGCCGCGTATGAGGGTACGAGATTAGCCAACAACCTCAGATACGGTAAACCCTGCGGGAATACGCAGCTGGCTAAAACCTTGGCAGTTTATGACAGGGCAGACCCAGCCGCTGCGAGGGTGGTCATCGTGGCGGGATCGGACTTTGAGGGAACGTCTCCCAAGTTATTTTGGCCGGAAACTCTGATATATTCACTGCCGGGAGCGGAGCTAAACCAGATGTTAACCCTGGTGGTGGCAATAAAATCGGAGATGCCTTGTGAGCCTGAGCTACTGCTGTTTGCAGGGATGAACGATCACTTGCATGCGACGGGGTTTCTTGAGCAGCTCAAGGGTGATGAACCGGCACCGAAGAAGATCTGGGAAGCCATCCAGACATTATTTGCAGCCATGAATGAAGTACAAGAGAACGTTGCCTCTCGATTTGGCTCCAAGACAAAAGTAGCGTTCACGACGTCCCCAGGGTACGCGAGCATGCCCCCCAGCTCTGCAATTTGTGTATGCGATCTTGATCTTGATAGCAGAAGGGAATGGGTGGCGTATTCTGATGGCAGCTCCTAATCGGGAGCTGGAATCTACGAACTTGAGGCTTCGCAGATCAGAACTGGCGGCGGCGTGGGCGCATGTGTCCCACGCGTTGAGGGGCTTCTACGAGTTGGCTGACATCCTCATCGTATTGGACGAGGTCCTCTTGCTAGAGATATCCAACTTCGCTAGGCAACTCAAGCTCAGTCCGATTATAGGGGATGATCATCCAGTGGTGACTCACCTGACGGCCAGTCTGTGGTTTCGAAGCATGGAGTTGACCATCACAAGCTCCACCAGTAAATCTAGAGGGCCGAGCAACGAGAGGAAGAACGTGGCCGCAGCGGAGAAGCAGCTGCAGTCGATGGTGTATCGACTGACACAAGAGAGAGGCAGGTGGCCCTTCCTGACACCAAGGCTGGAGAACGCCACGGAGAAGACAAGAGAAGGTGCACCACTTCTGGTGAAGCAGATCTGGGATTTTCTTGAGGAGCAGCTGGAAGTGGCCGAGAAGAGGGAAATGACTGTTGGCAGGTTCGTCACAGCAGCCAACGAAGTCACGATTGGAGGATTCTGGAGGGAGCACGCAAGGGGTGAGCTGAGGACGAGGAGGGATCACGAGATTTTTGAGTTTTTGAGTCCTTGTTGGGGAAAAGAGTTCCTGGCTGGAGTGTACAGCGCGAAGGAGACCATCTTTGGAGCCTTCATACAGGAAATATTGAATATGCCCATCAGTCTGTTGCTGGCACTGTACCTGGTTTACCCAAGGTACCTGTTCAATATGGGCCCAGCATACATGTTCAGTCGGGGCGTGGACACACTCCAGATTGACGGGTACTTGACATTGGTGCTTCTAACCCACTGGGAACTGGTGTCATTTCACCGACTGATGAAATACGGAGAGCCTCTGTCGATGGGAAGAACACACTCGAGTATTGACACCTATTCGTATAAGTGTGCTGCCGGACTAAAGACGCTGCTGGTGCAGTACCTGCTGATGCAAAACCGGCACCTGACTGGTGAAGAAAAGAGCCCGAAGACAAGAGATGAGTGGAGGAAAGTGAATGCAGGCATGCCTCTGTTGACGGACCTATGCCTGGCCATGAGATCGGACCCCATGGAGATGATCCGGGGGCTAGAGGAGGTCTTAACCTGTATCTATGGACCGGCCGTCACGTTCGCGTTTCCAGATCCTCTGGTGACAGCTTATCGGTACTCAGTGACCCACGTGAGCCTCATAAGCATATTAGATGGGACAACACCAGCAGGAGGTGCTAAGGGCACAGATGAGCAACACGGTGCTCTTCGGAAAGGTGGAGGATCCGGAGTTGGTGATATACAGTTTCCCAGGACAACTGCAGTGCAGGATGGGAGGCAAGCGCGAAGGCCCCATCGAAACCTATCCCAAGTTCTGGAACCTAAATCCCCTGACAGCAAATGGACAAGAGATCTTGAGAATTCCCGCATGGAAGAAGAGCTTCAAGCTGGTGAAAAGGGAGCTAGAGGCGATATTGGAGAAGGAAGTCCTGCCAGCAAGCATTCCAGAATTTCCAACAGTGAGGAGAATGACCCTGGGGATGAACAGCTCCCTGGTGGTCCCGTCCCTCTTTGCGAGAGCAGCAACCGAAGATCAGCAGAAGGAGTTCATTGACGGCTGGGATCCTCTCTTCATCGGCTACTCTGCAGCGATTTATTTTCATACCAGCGATGCGAAAATAAATTCATGGACAACTCAAGCCAAGAAAACGAGAGGGTCGATGCCCCCGAAATTCGAGGTACGAGATGCCTTGAGAACACTTGAGCGGGCAGGTCTAGAGAACAAGTTGCCGGTGTGGGACGATGGCAGGATGATCGTGAATGAAGGACATATCCAACTGAAAGGAGACGAGATGGTGTTTGCCACAAGGAGATACCGGGCACCTTACGGAGTAGAGCAGGTGGAAATGAGACAGTAGGGAAAGGAGCTGGATGCAGCAGGCCCATTGTATGTGGCTCGGACAGAGTATAAGAAAACGGGTCCAGCGACACCATCACCCCTGTCAGTGGACACCCCTGGGGATAAAAGGAGTGGTCCCATAGAAGATCGATTCAGGAGGATTCTTGAGAGAAGAGAAGCAGAATCGGGAGAGGAGAGCATGGATGAGACTCTCAGTGAGGCAGGAGAGGATATGGAGGTGGGAAACATACCGGAGCAGAAGCCATCGGAGGAAGAGTTCACCACGCAAGAACTGTTGAAAGATCTGAGTGGAGAAAATTGGGCAGACACACCCACGCCACCTCTGACCTCATCTCCCCGCAAGAATCTAGAGTTGCCACTGACGAGCGAGAATCCCAACATGGGAATGATCTTCCTGAGTGCGATGAGAAGGGAGAAGAACACCTTCGAGGGAAACAGGGATGCCTTCCTAGGCACTCTGGATGAGGATGCTTGGCGAAAATTCTTGAGCGATTTTAATCGAGAAGTGGACGACGACACCACATTGGACGACTTTAAGGAGGAGCTGTGGGACACAGTGGTGAAATTCGGAGAGCCTGTCCTGATGGGGACAGGCCTGGAGGAGAAAGCTAGAGGAGAGCTGCTGAGCAAGATGGTCGAGTTGAGGAAGGCATCACGAAAGAACAAGGAAGACAAATGTAAAAACAGCTCTACTCTGAAACAAAAAACTGACAATAAAATAATTGAACATGTAAGGGGGGATAAGGTCGGATCTAGTAATATAATTAAAAGTACTAATATCCTTAAGGCTCAAGCATGGGGGAGGCAAGAGTTGGAAGGGTTGGATGGAGACAAGGAAGTCGAATCAGTGATGATAACGACAACGCCCTCGAGTAAGGACGTGAGGTCTCGCAAGAGGAAGAGAGACGTGGAGGGATTGGGCAGTCCTTCAGCGGATGCGGTTTTGGAGAGAAAATTGAGAGAGACAGCTTCCATGATTCTGGCACGATGGAAGACAGCAGCCTACAAGAGTAGCTACGAGCCGAGGAAACTGCTCGACGTAGAAAAAGAGATGGAGATCCCCACCAGCTCAACAACGGAAGAAGACTTCAAGCCTCAGAGGATAAAAATGAAGCGAGGTTCGACGAGCGGGCAGACCTGGGAAGTGGACGTCGGCAAAGAATGGGTCTCGAATGGACACCAGGTTACTGGGAAGCAAGTGACTAGCGATCCTCTTGAGAAGAATAAAACGAGGAACACCTCCCGACCGTGGTGGGTGGCCCTGGAAACATTGCAGGAATTGGAAGACTGCCTGAAGAAGCTCGACAGTGAAGTGTCAATAAATTGGAATTGGGGAGCCAACTGAAGAGAACTTGGCAGAACTTGTTAAAAGATCATTTTGAAGAAGCGATGAGAACATCCTCATCGGCATCGCCGTTGATGGCGAATCCCTTCATTAGGACCGCAGGACAACTGATGTTCGCGTGGAGCCTGTTGGGGATAGAGTTAGTGACACTGACTTCATACGACAAGTTGAAGTTGGGAGGCAAGAGTCTAGAGGTATATCGAATGCTGATGCAGCACGTTGCTAGGGATAACTCAGGCTTGAGTCTGGCAAGGAGGAAAGATGCTACTTGTTTCTTGAGATGGACAATGTCGATGATGACTGACAGTACCATCCTAGCATGTCACCAGAGAGCAATTGGAAGCAAGACGCTGGAAAGGAGAGTCTCCACAGTCATCTTGAATGTGTACCAGAGTACTGGGATAGAAAAGGAGGATGGTTCTAGGCAATCTCTAGAGAGCCACAGGAAGTTAGATGAGATACGGAGATTCTTCAACAAGAAGTTTGAGGAGAAACCGTAACTTGGCTTCGTCAAGAGAGTACTTGAAACCCAACAAAAAGGGAGAGTACCAGTATGTTTCTGGAGTGATGGGGATGGCGAACAACCCTTTCTTGGACTTAGAAGCTGGAGGTGCCCACAGAAACTATGAGGTGGCGGAGCTGCTGAAGTTCTGGACAGAGAAGATAATAGAGATAGACACTGTGGAGAGAGAGAGACCTAGCCTGGGTTTGATTCTCGAGAGAACACCGGAAGTAATAAGTGTGCCACGCTCAAGTAAAAGAGTGGAACTAAAAATGGGTAACGGGAAGGGCATGTTGACCACGAATCTGGGAGTAGTGTGGAAATTGCTCAGGCCCTCCTGGTGTCCACATCCCCATGCGAGCCTGATCGAGGAAGTCACTGAGCGAGTGAGATTAGCGCCGACAGAGGATGAAATTTGGCGACCTTGAGTATAGTACATAGACTGATCCTGCCTCATGTGAGGGAGTCAAGCGAGATGACGAGTGGAACAGGGTCGGTAAAGAAGATGGAGCCGGGCAGTTGTCTTGACTCGACGTGTGGGAATAGCGAGCACACCTGCGATGGACGATCATGCGTCAGGATACAGTCTTTCCAGAAAGAAGACCTAGTCACCTGGTTTGAGGACATCGCCGAAAGGGAGAAAAGTGAGATACAGATAGTGGCTGAGTGTTACGCGAGTACCACGGTGAACCTAGCAACAGCTCTGGGATTCTTCTCAAGAATGTGCAGTCTCCAGTCACTGGAGAGGCTAGAGTCAGAACACCACTTGGTGACCGCGTTGAGCGTGGAGTCATGGCCCGGAGTGTTGCAAGTGACCCAGAAACACATCAAGAGTTGGAAGGTTGGACTCGAAGCGGAGATGGGATTCCCCATGAGCGAAGCCTATGGTCTGCCTCTAAATGCGAAGTCCCTAGTGGGGTCAGTGATGGCCAACCTATGTGGCAGCCACTACCCATTACACATGGCGATGGTAGAAGTGTCTAGCCAGAGGGTATTGATAGACAAAGCCTTCTCAGTGCCCAAATGTGTAAGACTGGCTCGGATATCACATCATTCACACAAGCTGTTGAGGAAGATCCGAGGAACAGTGCCGAATGAACAAAGGGACGACTTGAGTGAAATCTGGGGTGAAGAACTTCTAGGCTTGGAGAGCGAAAATACAAGTGACCACGAGAGACAAAACGTGATCGGGAAACCCATAGTAGGTGCTCCAAACTTGGAAGAGATTGACGTGATACACGAGAAGATGATGGAACTTGAGCCTCTCCTAGAAGCCTCGGGAGAACGCAATCTTAGGAGCATCGATCTCACACACGGGGATTGTCCATGCCACTGTCTGGCGCAGACAGTGTGGTACCCAGACCACGCCAATCTCTGCCTGATCTGGGATGTGGAAGAAATCAAGTCGTTGGGACTACCCGAGCATCAACAAAAAGTGACCATCTTGGTGGTGAGCACAATGCTGGCTCTACGATGGATGGAAGAAAACATAGCAAAGTATCGGGAATCGAAGACGCCAACAGCTGAGTCGATTCACGCGATAGATTACAGCAGGAGACTTGAGTTGTTCGAGACCGCATGCAAGGTCTTCGCCATACCAATGGAAGTCAGACACATGTGGAGCCGCTTGAGATTCTTTCCTTGGTTTCGCGCGACGTTAACATCCTGGTTATATGTGGTGGAAGGATCACATGAGGGATCACATGAGGAAACATACGAAGGATCACATGAGGAAACATCAAAAGGAATATCGACAATTCCAGGCCGAGATAGGACCAGATGCCTTCAAGAGACCTCTGCTGACCCATCGAAATGCAATCACGACGGGGTGGTCAAGAGTGGGTAGAGTATCCAGAGACAACACTAGAGCGAGGGAGTCGATACTGGAGGAGGACCTGGCGAAGAATGTAAGCCTGAGTCTTCACAATTCCTTCTGTTTGAACCGGGAGTCGAAGGTGAAGAGCTTACCGAATCAAGCGAAGGGATTGCAAGAACAAAGGGAGTGGATGCGATCCTATGAACAGCTGAAGGCTTGGGAGGAGATTGTGATCAGCTCCGACGACGAAGAGGCACAATTGAAACAGATCACAGTGTCAAATATATCTGGGTCGGGTACCTCGAGGGCGAAGAACACGAGGTGAGCCGGTGGCTCAAAAGGAAAAGTCTAGAGTCTTGAGTCTTGAGAGGGAGCGGGGCTCGAGGGTGATTTCGGATGAAATCTGGGTTCACGAAAAAGAAATTTTAATAAATGAGATATTGTTATTAATATGCTATATCGATTATATAAATCAAAATGCTGCATGACAATTTCCTGATTGAATAGGACAAAAGAAATTTTAAATTACCAGCTTAAAAAACGAGAATTCATAGATGCAGGTGTGTGCAGATTTTGATTGCTGTTTAGCGATAGTGTGAAAATTTTATATGGTTGTGAATTTTGGAAGGTAGATAAACTTAAGTCTGCTGCAAACTTCTGTAAATGACCACTGGCACTGTATTTGAGTGACACTCGGGCTTCTGGGGATTCACTGACAGAGACAGCACGCGATGAGGACATCGATCTTGAGTCCGGGGAGTATGTGCCAGTCGGTCATATCTGGAAGTTTGACCTTGAGGGACACGAAAATACGTAATTTTGGAGTGAAGTTTTTATTTTCAAAATTTCGAATGGAGCCTGTCATGCTCAGTTTTCTCGCAGCAACTGAAAACACAAAGTGAAAAATCAGAACGACCGAATTTAAAATTGCGGGAAAATACTTAAGAAAACAGCGGGAAATTGCTATTCGCAATTTCCAGATACAAAATGAGACACTAGTACTTCTGTTGTCAAGACTGATTAGTATTGAACTTATCTAGTTATACTATCCAATTCTCGAGTTGCTTATCAATTTAATTACCTCTGGCACTCGAGTGCATCAACATGTGAGTCCCTAATTTAATTTTCTCGAGTGTGTTTTATAATTGTAAGTTTGAGAAAAGGCGAGTTTTAGGTTGATCCATCTGAAATGGATCAAAGTTCCACTGTCCAATAAAAAGTAACTTAACGGATTGTTCCGACCCTGTTTTTAACGGCGTTCGTGTATTTTGGGTATTTTGAGACCTAAGTATGGGGACGTTCTTATTTTCTAGAGTGGGGAGATATTTTGGTAGTAGCCTTTAAGCTGTAACGGGTTCTAGTCTCATGTCGCAAACGAACCGAATTGGCTCCGACCGTTCTTGAGGTAGAAAAACACAAGAGATAGTGTCCCTGACTCTTGAGCCAATGGTTATAGGGCCTATTTTTCTTAAGCCTCATATGTGACCGAAGTAGGCGACTGTTACACTCGGAAATTTGTGATCGACGGAGGGTACAATCGGACCGCGCCAATCGTGCACCCCACCACTTAAGTTTTAATGAAATAGTACCCGAACGATACTAAAATTGTTTCAACGATACCCATCAGTCGTTGTGGATGTCGTCCCTGATGCCCCTGTTGAGTGTGGAACACGTCGGTCAGCTTGCCACTCTACCCTCCGGCCACCGGCCAAATCACTATTAACATGCTTAAATACTCAAATTACACTCAAGGGAGGGTACCCAACCCGTCACCAAAACACACAATTTTTCTATCAGAAATGATATAAATCAATCTGAAACAACATCAGATAGGAAGGTCAGATCAGATCTCGTCCGGAAATAACATATAAACTGTCACTTTAGTTTTTTAATTTTTTTTTGGCCTTTTTTGGATTTTTTACTGTTTTTTGTACTTTTTTATTTTCAAGTAAATTTATTTTTGGTTTTTTCTTAGTTATAAACTATTTTTGTTTGGTTTTACGCTTTCTCTTTACTTGTTTTTGGTCCCGGGACCTTGGGACAAGCGGGCTCATGACTTCCCACCTAACCCTCCGGCCCCCGGAATTTTCGGTGTTAACTAAGTTAAAAAGCTAAATAGTAGTAGGCGGAGGGTACGCACCATCCCCCTAGTACAATAACGGTCATTAAGGCCTCTAACTCGGGCATACGCCCGGAGCGGAAGGTTCGTCGCTGAAACGTTTGCTGATCATGATGGTCTCATGCCCAGGAGCGCCATAAAAACGTCTCTGTAACATTTGCCCAAATACTACACAGCGACGGAGCGTAGAAAAAGCACCTATTAACGACTGGCGGATGTCAGTTACCTTCATTCTACTCGTTTTTCACCGTCTCGACCTTGCCAGTTGATTTTCTGGTCTGTTTAGGGCTAAGTAAAAAGTTACTATTTTTAGGCCATAAGTCAAACGACTTTTGATCAGCTTTCGTTTACATGCGAACACAACCACATAGCTGAGTCTCGGATCCTCAGACTACGTGATTGCTCTGAAAAACACGGCTCGAATACCCTATTTTATTATGTTTTTGGTGACAGTTCTATATTAAATCCATTGGAGATGGATTGACCCTTTCCTCTTCCTTGCTACTCATATTCTGAAATATCAAATAATACCGGTGTCATTTCAAAGTTCTATGGCATCAGAGTAGCTAAAAAGTTAGTTTACTACAGTTTTTCACCATATATCAGTCTCTGGGGGACCAAGCCTCCGCTTCCGTGTTTTCCTCGAGATAACGTCGTTATCTCTCCCAATTCGTGGCACGGGAGGTTACTGCTCTTCACCACTTCCCCGCCGAAGCCTCCTTTCCCATTATCTTCTTCTGCTAAGGGTCTTATCGTGCGTGATCACCACGATAAGAGACTTCGTTTTTCTGTGTTCTCGTGCGACTGTTTTCTACTCTTTTTGGTGTTGTTCTGTTTTCTCAACTTTTTCGGTCAAAATGGCCGTTTTTTCTCTAATTCGTGCTTCGCCGGAAGGTTGCGCTGTGCCAATCTGGCAGAATAGCACAAAGCAAACTCTATTGGGATTACTATGTCAGAAAATTCAATTATCTAAACAGATGCACTTGGAGAATTAATAGTTACACAATAGTTCAGTAGCAATTGCTTGTTTTTCTACGAAGCAAAGTTTGATTGAAGTTTTGTCTTTATTCACCTACAAATTTAATCGAGACAGTTTCACAAGTTAATGTATACAGAATGATGTTTCAATCATTGATTAGAAGGAACAATGCACGATCTTTTCACATGCAAACTTGAGTGCAAGACAGAAATTTACGTAGTTTTGCAAAGAAATCAAAAATCTGAAAAGAAATCATATGGAGTGCCAACAAGTTCTGATTTGGCCTCATACTTTTCCTCGTGTAATTTTTTTTATAGGAAATCCTAGAGAAAAAGTCATCCCAAGTTTTGAGTCAAGTTTTTTTTGAAAATTTTTAGATAATTGGTTCATTAATTGCGGTAAGACAAATTGTTGGAACTGGCTGTAACAAAAAAAAATAGTATTGCCAATGTAGTAAAAAATTTGCTTGTTAAAACGTTTTTTGAATCTTTTTGACTTTCTCGAAAACTACCTTCCTAAACTTGAGATTTTGGGTTCATCCAAAGAAAGTCTTGTCGGAAGATCTCCTGTATTTGAAGCAACGCCCAGGTTATTTGATACAAAAATTTATGGCCACCAGAAAAGTCATTTTTGATTTTTTGAGCTTGATTTTTTTTCGACTTTTCTGGATAACTACTTTCCTAAATCTGAGTTGGGTTCATTCAAAGAGTGTTGTAGGAAGCTCCCCTGCATTTGCAGCAACGATCAAGTTTTTTAATACAAAAAGTATTGGCCACCAGAAAAGTCAAATCATTGATTTTTGAGTTTTTTGAATATTTTTGATTTTTCTCGAAAACTGCCTTCCTGAGATTTAAGAACAGAATTGGTCCCATCCTGGACCACAACGCATTTCAATTTTTGTTCAGGATACCGATTAAGAACTTTCAGTTACTCTTCATCGGTGTTAACCCTGTTTGAATGTACTATACTATTTTGTTGTTGTTGTTGCTCTATGTTAGTCGAAGATTTCTGGAAAGCTTTCGACCACTTTGTCGGGTTTGTCCAGCGGTCTTCTACGGTACAGTTTATGACGTTCTTGGGGCAGTTGAAGAAATGGAAAGTGTTTTCGATGTGTATGTTGCATTTCGGGCAGAGATTTTGATGTTCGTTGGGATAGAGTCTATTTCTGGTTTCTGAGCGCTTCCAGCTTAAGCCAGATCTGAGCTGGCTGAGGACTCGGCGTTGGCTTCGAGTGAGTTCTTATTCTTTTGGACTGTTTTCGGCGGGATGTTTGCCGAGAACTCTGTTGTGAGCGGTTCTGGCGGTTTTATTTACGTACGGCGTCGATATGCAAGGCTTTCAGTGTGTCTTTGAAATGTTCTTTTAGGTTCCTTTTTACAGTTTCTTCGACACTGGTCTGTTTTCTACTATTATTAGGGAGGGTTTCAGTGCCTATCCGAGATGTTTTACTTCACCCTAGATTAAATTTGTACTTTTCTGTTGTACAGGGAATGCGGGAAATCTGTAACGGTTTCGGGCATCAGTCAGTTTGAAGGTTTATTTTTAGCATTTTGAAAGCTCTTTGTAACGTTTCTAAAGTTGCATGTTATCTATTATCTATTATATATTTAAATGCGGGCTTCACTATCTCGCCATGTTTAAGCCTTTTCAACGCATTATTTTTGCATGTTTAAGCTATTTCGTATATTGCAATGGTTAAGAATTTTTTTCGATTTTCCAATTTGATTTTAGTGGTTATATTACCGAGTTTAAATTAAGCAGCCCAATATCGAATTAGGAGTTGTGAATTTGGCCTCCAATTTTGAATGCCCGAATCATTTTAGTTAACGAGATAAGACGATTTTTGAGATTTTTTCAAAAATTTTCAGAAATGTCAAATAACTAAATAATTTACAAAACTTGAAGTTCCCAACCCTGTAGTTGGGTGCTGTCAGAGTACTCTAAGGAGTTACAAATCTTGCCTCCAAATATGTAGTTTTCCTTGTAGTTTTCGAGATATGACGTTTTTTGTGATTTTTTCAAAAAGTTTTCAGAAAAATTATATTTATTTTTTTTTCGCAAAATCTGAAAATCCCAACCTTGTAGTTGGGTCCTGTCAGAGTAACCTCAAAGATTGCGAATCTTGCCTCCAAATATGACTGCTCAATTTTTTGTAATTTTCGAGATATGACGTTTTTTCTGATTTTTTCCTAAATTTCAGGAAACTTAATTGTTTGTTATTTTTTAACAATCTGAAATTCCCAACCCTGTAGTTGGGTACTGTCAGAGTACTATCAAGGATCGCGAATCTTGTCTCCAAATATGACTGCTCAAATCCTTGTAGTTTTCAGGATATGACGTTTTTTGTGATTTTTTATAAAAGTTTTCAGAAAAATTAAATTATTTTTTTCGCAAAAAAAATTGAAAATCCCAACCCTGTAGTTGGGTCCTGTCAGAGTAACCTCAAAGATTGCGAATCTTGCCTCCAAATATGACTGCTCAATTTTTTGTAATTTTCGAGATATGACGTTTTTTCTGATTTTGTCCTAAATTTCAGGAAACTTAATTTTTTATTATTTTTTAACAATCTGAAATTCCCAACCCTGTAGTTGGGTACTGTCAGAGTACTATCAAGGATCGCGAATCTTGTCTCCAAATATGACTGCTCAAATCCTTGTAGTTTTCGAGATATGACGTTTTTTGAGATTTTTTCTAAAAGTTTTCAGAAAAATTAATTTATCTTTTTTCGCAAAAAAAATTGAAAATCCCAACCCTGTAGTTGGGTCCTGTCAGAGTAACCTCAAAGATTGCGAATCTTGCCTCCAAATATGACTGCTCAATTCTTTGTAATTTTCGAGATATGACGTTTTTTCTGATTTTTTCCAAAATTTTCATAAAACCTAATACATTATGATTTCTCAAAATTTGAGATTCCCAACCTTGTAGTTGGGTGCTGTCAGAGTACTCTAAGGAGTTACAAATCTTGCCTCCAAATATGACTGTTCAAATCCTTGTAGGTTTCGAGATATGATGTTTTTTGTGATTTTTTCAAACAGTTTTCAGAAAAATTATATTAATTTTTTTTTCGCAAAATCTGAAAATCCCAACCTTGTAGTTGGGTCCTGTCAGAGTAACCTCAAAGATTGCGAATCTTGCCTCCAAATATGTAGTTTTCCTTGTAGTTTTCGAGATATGACGTTTTTTGTGATTTTTTCAAAAAGTTTTCAGAAAAATTATATTTATTTTTTTTTCGCAAAATCTGAAAATCCCAACCTTGTAGTTGGGTCCTGTCAGAGTAACCTCAAAGATTGCGAATCTTGCCTCCAAATATGACTGCTCAATTTTTTGTAATTTTCGAGATATGACGTTTTTTCTGATTTTTTCCTAAATTTCAGGAAACTTAATTGTTTGTTATTTTTTAACAATCTGAAATTCCCAACCCTGTAGTTGGGTAGTGTCAGAGTACTATCAAGGATCGCGAATCTTGTCTCCAAATATGACTGCTCAAATCCTTGTAGTTTTCAGGATATGACGTTTTTTGTGATTTTTTATAAAAGTTTTCAGAAAAATTAAATTATTTTTTTCGCAAAAAAAATTGAAAATCCCAACCCTGTAGTTGGGTCCTGTCAGAGTAACCTCAAAGATTGCGAATCTTGCCTCCAAATATGACTGCTCAATTTTTTGTAATTTTCGAGATATGACGTTTTTTCTGATTTTGTCCTAAATTTCAGGAAACTTAATTTTTTATTATTTTTTAACAATCTGAAATTCCCAACCCTGTAGTTGGGTACTGTCAGAGTACTATCAAGGATCGCGAATCTTGTCTCCAAATATGACTGCTCAAATCCTTGTAGTTTTCGAGATATGACGTTTTTTGAGATTTTTTCTAAAAGTTTTCAGAAAAATTAATTTATCTTTTTTCGCAAAAAAAATTGAAAATCCCAACCCTGTAGTTGGGTCCTGTCAGAGTAACCTCAAAGATTGCGAATCTTGCCTCCAAATATGACTGCTCAATTCTTTGTAATTTTCGAGATATGACGTTTTTTCTGATTTTTTCCAAAATTTTCATAAAACCTAATACATTATGATTTCTCAAAATTTGAGATTCCCAACCTTGTAGTTGGGTGCTGTCAGAGTACTCTAAGGAGTTACAAATCTTGCCTCCAAATATGACTGTTCAAATCCTTGTAGGTTTCGAGATATGATGTTTTTTGTGATTTTTTCAAACAGTTTTCAGAAAAATTATATTAATTTTTTTTCGCAAAATCTGAAATTCCCAACCCTGTAGTTGGGTGCTGTCAGAATACTCTAAGGAGTTACAAATCTTGCCTCCAAATATGACTGTTGAAATTCTTGTAGTTTTTGAGATATAACGTTTTTTGTGATTTTTTCAAAAAAATTTCAGAAAACTGATATTAATTTTTTTTGCAAAATTTGAAATTCCCAACCCTGTAGGTGGGTCCTGTCAGAGTAATCTCAAAGATTTTGAATCTTGCCTCCAAATATGACTGCTCAATTCTTTGTAGTATTCGAGATATGGCGTTTTATGTGATTTTTTTCAAAAGTTTTCAGAAAACTTAAATTATTATTAATCTTTAAAATTCTGAAATTCCCAACCCTGAAGTTAGGTCCTGTCAGAGTACTTTCAAGGATTGCGAATCTTGCCTTCAAATATGACTGCTCAATTCTTTGTAGTTTTCGAGATGTGACGTTTTTTGTGATTTTTTCAAAATTTTCAGAAAGTTTAAATTAATTATTTTTTTAAATTTGAAATTCCAAACGCTATAGTTCGGTGTTTTCAGGGTACTCTAAAGAGTTGCAAATCTTGCTACATGCGACTGCTCAATTGCTTTTAGTTTCCGAGATGTGATGTTGTTTGATTTTTTCAAAGTTTCTCAAAGAACTTATCTACAAAGAAATTCAAAAAATTTAAAACTACTAACTTGATGAAGATACAACTTTATTGTCAGCGTACACCCAAGCGTCTCGAATCTTGCCACTTAAAATGAATGCTCAAATCCTTTTAGTTTCCGAGATAAGACGTTTTTTTCATTTTTTTTTAGGGAAATTTAGGTTTAAAAAAATTCACAAAATTTTGGATTCCTAATCCTATAGCAGGGTGCTTTCAGTGGTTGCAAATAGGGCCTCCAAATTTCTCCAGAGGCACATTAAGTTTTCGAGATGACGTTTTTAAAATGGGAATTAAAAAAACTTAAAAGTTCGAAATTACGAACCCCGTAATTGGGTGCAGTCAGAGTACACTAAAAGTTTGCAGATGTTGTTTCCAATATATGCGGTTTTTCATGAGTTGTCGAAAAATTTCAAAGCACTGAAGGTGCGTTAAACGCTAGTTTGTTTTATGAATTTTTTGTCCTTTTTTGCAACTTTCATAACTTCGACAAATAAAAAACGTTTTTCTAATTTCTAATTTATCTTTTCTTTTTGCAAAGAACGTGTTGGGAGAAGCTCCCCTTCATAATCGACTACGCCTAATCTGTTTTTGACACGAAGTTTTATGGCTATCTGAGAAGTCAACTTTTGGTTTTTACCGTTATTTGATTTTTCTTAGTAACTATCCTCGCATATCTAAGTTTTTGCGTTCAATCGAAGTAACAGGTTCTTTGAATATCTTTTGCATGAGCGGCTCTGCCCAAAGTTTTCATACCACTCTATGGTTCTTGGACAAGTCAAACTTTCGGTGTATGGACCGTTTTTTGTAAACTAACCTGCGAATTCATAAATTAAAGTGTTCAATCGAGAAACTTAGTTTTGGGTTTTTTCTCTGCTAAAGAGGCCACAACCTTTTTTTTCGGTGAAAAAAAAGACATGGATTTCGGAAGCAAGCTTTGGTCTAACATGTTTCTGTCGAGACATACACCTCGAAAAGTACCCAACAAGTCCATGACGTTAGAGTATTCCACATAATAGTAAGCAAAACTAAAATTTTTGAAGATTCGGTTTTTATTTCATTTCCCTCTTGATTACAAAGAAGCAAGGAAATGACGTTGGCAAGGTATGTTATTTTGGAATTTTTGGACGACAGTTTTTTGAAGGAGACTTCAAATTTTTGTTTGATTTCTCGTTTAGTTATTGGAATTAATAAATTTTCAAGAATAAGTGGATTTTCATGATTCTGGTTTTCTCTAATGGCGTAGGTATTTTATTTATTGTGATTTTTTTGAGTAGAATTTCATTGCTATGCACTATTAATTTTCCCTGTATACAAAGTGCATGGAAACGTAGTGTAAACGGTCCAAGACTAGGTTATGAAATATCTAATTTTTTGACATATCTGTTTACCGTTGTATAGAGGTCCAGTTCTTGAAAAGTTCCTTGCACGCTATGGAACTACTTTTGATGCTTTTTACTTTTTGTCTTTATTTTCTGTTTTTTTTTTTGCACAATTTTGTGTTTTTCTTTTTCGTCTTCATTTTATAGCAAAAATTTGAAATGAAAACATGAAGAACTTATTCGGATACTACTTATTTTTAGTATAACGTATCCGGAAAGCCCATAATTACCGGAAACAAAAAATTTGCTACAGTCTTGAATAATAATGCTAAAAGAGCCTCGAGTTACAAATCCGAAGATCGAATTTTACAAATTTGAAAAAATTAAATCAAACGGGCAACAAAATAAATGGGATAATTCGGTTTTTGTACGAATGAAAACAGCTTTGATTATTTCAAAATGAAACTGGTGTTTTGTGCTTACGGGTTGAACTAAAGCTAATTAATCGATCCGTTGTTGAGAACAAATAAAATAAAACAAAATGTAAGTCGCGGGTAAATCAGAATATCAAAAAGCTAAAACGAAAATTGTCTCAACGAAGTGAACCGAATGTTAGAAGATTGGCTAATCAGATAACCGATGAATAAACTGATATCAAGAAAAATTTCCCAGAATGATGAAAACAGTTTGAAATGTAACCATAAAACAGTCAGTTGAACAGTCCGGTCTATCCACAAATTAGTTGAATTTTTACAGAAGAGGATTAAAGTCGATAATTAGCTCAAGTGCTTGAATCTGTTGTGATAACACAAAAATTGGCGCAAAACGTTTTTTTGAATCTGCTAAAGAATTCTAGCATATAAAGAATGCCAGCATAATCTTTTTCATAGAATTCTAGGTAGAATATTATTGTATCAATAATAAAATTGATGAATACTATGCTTACCTCTTTTTGACCCCGTCGATTCAATGCGCTTCTGTAAAACAATTGTTTTCAGTACTTCCATTAGTAGTAGTAGTAGTAGTATAGGATTTAGGACAATTGTCCAAGGGCTTTCACCCCTCAGTTTTCATCTGGCACAAAATTGAGTTTTTTCAGGGTGTTGCAGGTTCCACAAGTGCATAGCACTCGCCATGTGCATGAGTTAACCTCGTTGAAGTTTTCTCGGAACAATGTTTGATATAGCTTAGTGATTGTAATTTTTTCGTTTACCCCATCTGTTTTTACACTCCTCTGTATTATGTTCAGTAGTTTGGGCGCTCGGATCCAAAAGTTTTTGTCGCATTTTCTTATGTGGGGTCGAGACACGCTGAACTCAGTTTGTTGTCGTGTTGAACCTCCACGACTGGATATTGCAGCTATATTATCAGATGCGTAGTTTCCTTGTACTGAAATATAGTAAAGCACATCATGCAGTTCCATGAACATAGCGGCAGGATTTTGTACGGAGCAGTCTCTCTTTGTAGTCGGTGCAGCCGTTGCATATCCATGAAATCTTTTTCTCTGAATTTTTTCGATCTTTTCAATATCGATTTTTAAGGGGTACTATTTGTGTGAGGTATATTACATAAGCATTGAGTTTTGTTTCCATCGTTGCTTTTTAGGATGTTTTTCTCATCAAGAAGTACAGAGATCGCCAACCCTTCAGAGTTCGCCTGCTGCAGTTCTCGCTCCATGATACGTTGCAGGACATCTTGACCCCCAGTTCTTTTTGAACATTGCACTTTTGATCTGACTGTTTTTATCGTCGGCCTTCGTCGTTTGCTTTATGCAAAGGACATCGGTTTTGCTCAAATTCAATTGCATTTTATTTTTGCTGCTCCAAGTTCATGTATGGATCACGACGAAAAGGGCATGATAAATCACTCGACCAATACCGATGATAATTTGTTGTACCTGATTTTGAATAAGAAATTGAAGAAAAAACCAAAACGCGCCAGTTCTTCCTTATTTTAAATAATTTAATTACAAAAGTCAATTAGTTGAGAAAACAGAATTAGGGCCCTCGATCTAGAATCCTTTAAAATCAAAGAATCGTTGAAATGTCTGAATCGTTGAAATGTCTGAGAGTAAGAGTGTTTCTGAGTGCATTTTTTAAGTTTCATGACAAGCTAAGGGGGGTTAGAAACCATATTAGAGACCGGATGGTCTCCTGCCACTTGTTTCAATTGAGGAAAAGGAGTAAATCCTATTTTTCGCCTTAAACTAACGGGAACTTACGATAATAAAATAAATTGGTCCAACTAAAAAGTAGACTATTTTTTTGAAAATATCTACTCGAGAATATCTTAGTTTCACTTTTGCTTTTTGTTCGAAATATTGCGAATTTTTTTATTTCATATTTTAATGAGTTTTGTTTAATACGTATTTCATTAATTCACTTTCTTATGCTCTACAATTATGATTTCAATTTTTGTACCGCATGTTCTTTTTTTTTTGTTTTTCGGTCCTAGTTCACAATTGGTTCGAATTTCGGCTGCATCTCTTGTGTGACGATAAGTTTCCATGAAAAGGTCTCCATTTTTGAGCCCGTGAACAACTTTAATGCTCTTCAGCTGCGGTTGCTCTAAAAATAAATCAATGGACATAAGAGGTCTTGAGTTTTTCAAGCTTTATTCTTACATCATAAATTCTTAAGAACTGATGTGGTTAGATCGAAGGCCATCTGATAAGTAGCTTTTGTTAGAGTGCCGTTGCCGCGCATTTATTAGTTTTTTTTCTCAGTTCGATGCAAGTATTTTTGTATTAGACCCCTTTTTGGTGACTACCTAGAGATTGTTTGCACATTACTTCTTGTCTGAGCAGTTTCATTGATAACTGAGGTAGCTCACCTTTGTGCAACTATTTCCTCCCCCTCTAATTTCAAAGAGTTCTGCTCGAGCTGCAAAGTATGCTGCAAGCTTAAATTTTCCGACAAAGCTGCATCAATCAGTTTTCAGTCAAATTTTGGCGCTAAGGGGTCTTTCTTCTGCCAGAAAACTTTCTTTGATGATCCTTTTTGCAAAAAAATACTGTTGCAAAATTTTCAAAAAAGCTGCCAATACACAAATTAAGTTTGAAATGAGCGCTTTTTACTGTAGTCTTACACCAACGGTGTGATGTGAATTCATGCAAAAGTGTTCTGCTGTAGTTTAATTATAGCTTTAACCGAAGATTGACAAAAAACACAATTGTGTTATAACTACATCGCTTCAACTTTCGTTAACTTGCAAACGTCTTTGCTAGATTTTCAACTAAATATAATCAACCAATTGTTAAGCGGGCTTTCAATATTGTCTTCGACGTGTCCAGTTCATCATCGAGTATCTTGTTGATTATTCTGATGCTCATGTTGAGATCACTTACCATATTTAACCCTGTTACTCGAGTTGATTGTCCAAAATTTCTTGTTTGTCCACAAAACGCATCAAATAAAACAAATGCATCTCTGGTTTGTTTAAATGTTTGCCATTTAATTTGCGGCCACAGCCAAAGTTTGATTTGATTTGAAAATTCATCTTTCAAAAATTTCCGAAGGTTTTTTGTTTTCTCGTTGGTCAAATTAGTGTGAGAGAAAGCAATCGTAGTATTTGTTGACACTGCATTGATTGGAGCCAAAAAGAAATCTTTTTTGGCCGTCTGCTGCTGATGGTTGTTTTATCTAACAGTTTTCCTTTTATTTTCCACTTTCATTTTCCATGTCTCAGCATATAAAATAACACAATCGCACTTATTGTTATTTACTCAATCATTGTTGAGATTTTATCCATCTCTTTAGCATATTTGGTGACGTACCTGCTACCTGCTGTATCACTGGACCAATAGTATCTTGGCAAAATTATCGGAAGGCAACACCGTCTGAGTGAGATAGTAAGCAGAAAGAAAGTTTTCGAAATCGCAGCTTTTAAATATCACCAACTAAGACCACCTGCCTCGCGTGTTGTGAAGTCTCAATAGTCTTTATTATTATTAGACTGCACCTTAAATTTGGTAGTCTGGGCAGTTCTTTCAAGTTTGTATTTCTGACCAGCAGTTGCCGAAATTTGTTGTTGGACTAAATATTTTTGAATTTGGGAAATATCTCAAATCCGCCGCAAATCCCTTCAGTTCTAGATCCCCTGTTTATCGATTGCCACCACCCTCGATTGAGGGAAATAGACTCTGTCTTCAATTACCCAAAGTTGTTTTCACAGCGTAATTCAGTAGAATCTATTTTGCAAGTATCTGTTTACCCAAATTTTTATTTGATTTTACTTGCTTCCCTCTGGTTTTATCATTAAAGCAGCACCAGCGATAGACCCGGTTAAAGCGGGTTCGCCCTTAAGTCAACTGCAATGTTTTCTTCAGTAATTGAATGTTCAGACGTGTTTTCACTCTACAAAGTCGGCTCATGTGAGGTTGTAACGACGTCTCTTTACAACTTCGCATCCACGCACACGTGCTTGTCGTGTTGTTACGCTCCTCTCCCTCAAAATGAGGCGCGGAGTGAGATCCCCCGGAAAAGACGCGGTAGCCAAAAGTTGCCCAAACGACAACTTACAGACGCCGCAGACAAGAAAACGACGTCACCAACAGTCAGAAAGAACCGAAACCGACAGCCGACACTATTCCAGCAGCTCCTAGGAGTGCCAGTCAGTACCAAAACAACCCCATTTGATGCCAATCTATTTTTTATCATAGTTGCTTTATTCTTTTTCACCGCCACCTGTGCGTCTGCCGAGTCAACATTACAAGCTCACAGATCGCGTAGAGGTTCAGTTATGAGTTGCAAGTCCGATCCGAGTCCATGCAAGGAAAATATGAACTGTGTCCCACTTCGCTCCGGATATCGCTGCGAGTGTAAGGAAGGTTATGAAGAAGTAGGGCCGAAATGTGAAAAGCCGATGGAGAAAGCGTGCGACGACATTGATTCAAAAACATTCTGCTATCACAACGGAACCTGCTCCATGAAATGGACCGGGTTTAGCTATGAAAAATCCTGCAAATGTGACCCGAATAAAAACTACGTGGGAAAGTGGTGCGAAATAATCAACCCCTCTAAGTTAATAAGCAACGGGACTGTGGAATTTCATTCGGACGATATAAGAAACGCGGGGATTGTGGTGGGAATTGTTGTTCTGGGATTTGCAGTGGTACTTGCAACAAGCGGTAGATTTCGGTGCTTGCTGAGAGAACGAGCAATGGAAGGCATTCATTCGAATAATGGAATATTTTACACAAGTAGAGATCCGAACAGCGATTCATATTCGAATAATAATTCAAGATACGTTAGAGGCGAATATGTGCCCCACTTTTGGCCTCCAAAAAGACAGGAGCAGGACGTTCCAGAAAGAGTTCCACTTTCCACCCTGTCTACATTTATTACTCCGCTCGACATTCCTCAAACCTCATTCGGAAATTTCCACGAAACTCAAACGGCTGATAGCCAATGCTGAGAGCTTGATTGCTCATTGAACACCGAGAAGCTTCAAATGTTTCTGGGCTAAAATGATTCTGTGAAAACTATTGTAAAAACTTAATTTCTTCCGAATGTCAGTGTCTAGAAGACAATTCCGTGTTAGCCATATTTGCATTAAATTTCAGTGTCTAATATGACCCCAAATGGAGCTCTGAAAAGGTTGGAATCCTGGATATAACTTGTTATTATCTCTGTGCAATATTTCTTTCAAATGATAAAGTTCTGCTTCGATGAAATTATAATGCTGCCGTTATATTATTGAATAGTAATTGGTTATTTAAAATTCGAAAATTTGCGTCTGTTGTCACAAGAAAAACGTATGAACAATCAATACATTATTCTAAGATTAAACTCATAGAGCTGTGATATATTGACGAAAACTGTTTTTACACAATGTAAAATATATTTTTCGTTCATTAAAAAACTCTGAAAACTTAGTTTAACCAACTGAAGATGATTGCAAGCAGAAAATTTGTTAAAACTTTGAATTGGGTTTCTGCAGCCAGAAATTTTAATGGGCTATTTATCTCGTCTTTGAGTAAAGTAAATTTGGACGTGTATATTAGGTCTCATGGTCAGCGCCTAGACTGGTTTTGCAGTGAGCGAAGTGGCTTTAAATATTATCTCGATCTGCGTTAAAATTAGACTCCACTTTTTCAACTCTCAAAAGCTTCATACAAGAAACATTTTGTCGGTCGATTTTTTAGAAATATGTTTCCAGTTTCAGTTGCACATAAAACATAGGAAAGTATTGTGGTGGAATTAAGTGGCAGCAATGGACTGTTTAATGAGCAATTGCGAATCCGAGACTGCCGTTTTCATGTAGATTTTTTGTCGGCTGAGTTTAACTGCAATATCCGAAAGAGGTTTTCTCGCTGCTGCAAAACTAATAGTGGGTAAGCAAACGAAAATTATCTTAGATTGGTTGGCGTAAACAACAAAATTAAGTAAAAAAATCTATGAATGTTTGATTTGGCCTAATTTTTTTTAAACAACATTCAAATGTCGAAGGGTACCTAATAGTTCAAAAACAAATGACAAATACAAGCTTTGCTTCTTTCATGGTAGCTGAACTTAGACATGGAATTTCAATTTCTAAGTTCAGCGCGCGTTTGTTCAATCAATTTTGTCTTTCGTTATAAGTGCTTTGTTGATCAAGTTATTGCGCTGGCGATAAGCAAGTGCTACTAAGTGATCTTAAGCACACTTGGCCTAGAGATAATGTCTATGCCAGAGACAACAAAGGTCCTGCGTTTGAATCCGGTCAGGAACTGTTTCTATTTGCAAAATGTGTTTGAAAAAATGTCGGCCCACCATTTTTCTGCGTATTTTTTGCCAGCTTAGTTACACGGCGTAGAGATGTTTGACATGTTTTTGACATGTTTTACCCTATTTGATTTTTTATTCGAGACAAATTTTTAAAAACTTTTTAATCAATTTATTGGCTATACGCTCTCCAATCGGTTACGCTCTCTTATACCGACATCAAAGTTAAAGCTTGACTTTCCTTTCAAAAATGGATTTGAGTCTTTTCAGTGGAGTAAAAAAATTACATTTAGCTCCAGTCTGCCTTAATTGGCTTCGTTTTTTTCAAATGGAGTCCATCAGAAAATAAATTCGAACTTCAAAGAGTTTCAATTTGATACATTTTGATCTTGTATCTTGGTTCATAATAAATTCAAACTTCTATTCCGTCCCAGCCAATTTAGCCTGGAGTTAACGAATATTTTATGCTACCCAATTATTTATCTGCTTATTCATTGTCGCTCTGCTCAGTTATCACTTCTTGGAATCGTTTTTTTTGCTGCGCGCATTTTTCTTTAATGTTGCTTTTATTGTTTGATTTTCTCTTACAAGTTGTAATTTAACTTACCTTGACTTCGTAATTCCTTCTTGGTTTTTTGTTTTGCTGAAGAAAAGTCCTCGGATCAATTTATTTCGGCCTCTTTTTATGTGCTTAATGAAATAATTTTGGGTCGTATCAAGGGAAACACAATTTTAACGTTCCCCTCCGCACTTTTCAAGTTGATTGTATGTTTAACAATCGGTTTCTTGAAAATTTTTTTTTGCGTTATTGAAAAATTTATTGAAAAAGTTTTTATCAGAAACTTCTACTGATTTTCAAAAAAGGGTATCAATTAAAAGACCGCCTAGTCTCCTGTGAACCTGCATACTCCCCTAGAGTCTCTTTTTACTTGACCCCTCTGTCTACAGCTTTGGAAAAAGTCTGTGGGGGGAATATTTGACCCATGTTTTTGTGGATTCAAATCTGAGTTTTTGGTTTCAATGAATAGAACGGTTTTGAAAAGCTACTTGCATTTGCGGTTACGCCCATTTTTTTACACAAAGTCATGACCCTCGGAATAGTCAAATATTTTGTTTTTTGACAGTTTTTTGAACTTTTTGAGTATTCTCGATAACTACCTTGCCATATTTGAGATTGTGGGTTCAATTCAAAAAACGCGTTGTGGGAAGCTCATTTGTTTATGCTACAACTCCCAAATTTTTTGACACCAAAAGTTTTGGCCCTCGTCGGAATAGTTAAATTTTTGATTTGAACAGTTTTTTTCTTATTGACTTTTCTCGAGAACTACCCTGCCAAGCCTGGGTTTTTTGGACTCAATCGAAATAGCAGGTTGAGTGAATCCCTTTTGCATGAACGGGTATGCCCTATTTTTCGCACAAAAAGCTATGATTCTCGGAAATGTCAAATTTTTGATTAGTTCACCGTTTTTTGGACTTTTCTCGTTAACTATCTTGCCAAATCTGATATCATAGGTTTAATCGAAACAAAAGGTTGTTGAAAGCCTGCCATTATAACTGGCTATGCCCAGTTTGTTCAAGAAAAAAGTTATGGCCTTCAAACAAATCGAAATTTTGAAACTTCGACAGTTTTTTTGCAAACTTTTTGACTTTTCTTGAAAACTACCAAGCCAATTCTCAGGTTGTGGTCAATCGAGAAACTCGGTTTACGGAATCTTCTTGGCTTGAGCGGTCACAGCATGCTTTTCAAAGGAAAAAAATAGTGGATGTTGGAATACTTTTGACCGTTTTTTAGAAACTTTTTGAATTTTCTTTAAATATAGACAATCAAATGTGAGATGAAAAGTTCAACTGAAAGCACCGGTTGCGATAATGGTTCCTGCAGAAGCGGCATATCCTTAATTTTTGAAAGAGAATTGTTATTTCTTTGAGAAACTTGATCACCTCAAATTTTTTTACTTTCGAAAGTTTTATTTCTAGTAGAGAAACTACTTTCGAAAGTAAATTGTATCCTAATTCGGTTTTCAATTCTATTTTTTAACTTTTGCAGGGTTGATTGTTTTTCTCAGTGAGCCTAAATGAACAAACTAAGTGATGATATTTTATTGATTTGACAGCTCGGAAAATTTCTCAGTGAGGTTTTGGGCAAAGTCATCAAACTTTTCGTGCTGCATCAGTATAGTAATTTCATTCAATATCAAACACATAGCTCTAGATTTAGCTGGCCCCTAGTTGTTGTTAATCTAAACATTCGAAAATTTTGGGTCTTGTTTTTTTTTCAAGATATACGATGCTTGTTGCAGAAAAAAACTTAGGGTTAGACCGATTTTTAGAACTTTTTACCGTTGTTCAGAAATTGCTTAAAATTTACTTAATCAAATCTGAGACGAAAAGTTCAATTTAAAAAACAGGTTCCCATAATTGTTCCTGCAGAGACGACGACTCCTTGATTTTTTAAAAGAGAAATGTTATCTCATTGGGTAAATTAGTTGTCTCTTATATTTATACTCCTCTGACTTATTTTAGTAGAGAAACAACGTCCAATTTTTGAAATCATAATTTTTGTGCCGCATCAGTAGCAAATTCATTCAAAATCAAGCACGTACCTCCAGCTTTATCTGGGCCACTAGTTGCTTTGTTTCTTGTTTTTTTTTTGGTTCTTGTTTTTGGTGCTTGTTTTTTTGGTTCTTGTTTTTTGGTTCTTGTTTTTTTTGGTTCTTGTTTTTTTTTCAACATATACGATTGTTTTTCGACTTGAGTATTTTAAATGCTTGTGTTGCATCGCAAGTGATGCGAAGCTCCGCATCCCCTTATGTTAAAAAATGTTTCTGCAATTAACTAGTTTTCTGCAAAATTTCAATGGCTTTCTTGTCGCAGATCTTTGGTTTGTTTCGACTGACTTGCCTTCAGTCATCAAAAATGTTTTCATGGAAAAATTGTATCCTAATTCGGTTTTCAATTCTAGTTTTTAACTTTTGCAGGGTTGATTGTTTGTCTCAGTGAGCCTAAATGAACAAACTAAGTGATGATATTTTATTGATTTGACAGCTCGAAAAATGGGACGCAACTCAAGAATTTTTAATCGCCAAATTTCAGGTACCCGAATAAAAAATCTCCCAAGGGCTGAGCCTTTGTTGGAAATCAAGTCCCTCAAAACTTTTTGTTATTCAGACATATTAAGTGAAAAACCTTTTCTTCATGTCAAATATGAGCTATTTTTTATTCAAATGCTCTAAATGCATACTATAATCTGGGGTTTTGTTGCTTTCAACTAATTTATTGGACAACGTCAAAATTTTTTGAAGTAATTCTGACTTTTGAGACAGTGAATTGGCGCTAAAACTGTAACAGAATGCTCACAACTGCATTTGAACTGACAAAAAAGTAATGCAGAATGATTGCACTTTTCGGAAAATTTCGTTTTGCCTTATTTCTAGAGCACAACTGAAAAAACCTTTTCATTCAACAACGATTTGTCGTGAAATTTTTCAGAGCTAAAAAACACATAAAATGCCGACAAAATTGCAAACGCGTAATTTCAAAGAAGTATTTTGATTTAGGTAAAATTTTAAGGCCAGAATTCTTTCAGAAATTTAATTTGTTGTGCGATAAAAACGCTATACCATCTCGATCAAAAAAAAAAGTGTTTTAGTTTTTTGCTGCAATAATAACATTGCACAGTAGCGGGATTGTTTTTGTTTTCTTATCTGCAAACGCCATTGAAAATTTGTTTGGTTGTTGTTTTCAGTTTGAAAGTATCGACAGTGTTTTCTCTTTAAGCATATTTTTGTAATATATCAATCTTTCCTCACTACTTGATTTTTGTCTGGCACTCGTCTTTTATGTTTTAGCGAGCTATAACACAGTTTATAGTATTGTGTGATATTTAGCATGGTCATCAGTAGGCTTAGGATTTGTCACCGTTTTTGGGCGCGAAAGTCTGTAATGAACAAGTTTGCATTAATTCAAAATGGTAAGGGGGCGTTCAACAGTGCCAAAAAACAACAGAGCCGAAACGGAAAATGTGTTCAACAGTGCCGAAAGTTCCGTAATTTGCTTGAAAATTGTTTTGTTTTCGAGTGAAACTGCGAAGAAAATTTAATTTGCTGAGTTAATTGTTTGTTCAGGAAAATTTATTACGCCGCACTTGAAAATTTTTGTTTGATATACAAGCGGCATTAATTAAAATGTCAATTTTTGACTTTTCAATTTCTATTGATTTGAATTAATTAATCTGTCTGCAAGGGGCCTAGGAAATAAGACAATAAGCAAATTAGACGGATGCTACAAAAACGAAATAAGACGAAATGTTTTTTACAGGTCTGGCATTTTAGACGTCACTGCTATGAAAAGGAAAGGGCCAACAAATTTTTTTAAGAGCTAAGTTTCACAAATAGAAAAAGAACATAAAATGACAATACCTGTCAAAGCAATTAGTTTAAATTAACGTAGAAGTCAAATCCGAATATAACAGGAGAGTTCTGAATTGAATAAATTTGATATGTTTTTTTCAATGATTTGGGATGATTCAAATCAGCGTTCAAAGCAATTTTCGGCACTGTTGAACAACATTTTTATTTTTGGCACTGTTGTACTTCCGCACTGTTATACTCACTCAAGGTAAGTTGTCTTCAAAGTTGGTATTTTTCTGATTTCCGCTTTCGTAACTGGTTTTTTGGGTTTGTTTTTCTGAAAAAGCGTAATTAAATACCAAATTGCCCGGCGATAATGCGATTGACTTTGTTTCAAAAGTAAATTTTTATTACATTGCGCTCCAGTTATCAATATTTAAAAAATATTAAACCATAAAAAATTTTGAAATTGAAAGAGCGTTGGGGAAATTTTTTTTTTTCTTCGAAACTCAAAAGTTGAAAGTTGCTCAGAAAAATTAATTGTGGTTTGGGTTGGATTTTGCGTTTATTTTCAATTTTGCAAAATTTTTTGGATGTAGGTTTTTTTAATACGATTGATTTGGGAAGTTTTTCAGATAATTGGAAAAAATAGTTTTTTTTTACAAGGAAAATGATAAGTTTCTTTGAAAGTTAAGTTTCCCGTTGCTAAAATTTTACGGCTGCAACAGTATAGGGGCTGCAAATTGATTTTGAAATTTCACAATCCAGAAACTGAAATTTCGATAATGGATTCTGAAGGAGCAATAACTAGTATTTGCGAAGACAGTAGTTTCCAATTTTTTATGAAGCTAATAGCTGTAAGATTTGAGATTGGATTCTTCAGTTTATGTTGATTATCTATAGAAATAATTGCACAAAACCTTACAATTTACCACACATGTGCGGAAATGTTTTTCTTTGTCTTGATATTTTCTCATTAGACTAACGTGTAGGGAAGCGAGGAGAAACTAATGAATATGTTCTGAAATTTATTGACCTTGATCAGAACTTGAGCAAATTCAATATTTTTACAGTCGCGAGAGCAAGTCTCTTGTAATTGGGAACTATACTTTTTTCCCGCAAACAACTTTTCTTACGACTCTTATTTGCTTTTCTAACTTGCGTGTTTCTTGAAGCTTAACAGTTTCAAGGTTCGTTACTTCATGGGCTAGAGGTGACCCCGTTGGTATTAAATGCAATTGAATTTTTTTTGGTAAAAATTGAATTGCCGGGCTTTTGTATGCTCATATTTTTTGGCTTAGTACCACGCCAAGGATTGTTCTTGTGCCAAAAGTTATTTCCATTTAAGTCGCATTTGCAAGAATTGTTCATTTTAGTTTCAAGAGGGACTTAGAACTTAATGATTTTTCATTTTAAAATTAGTTTTTCATCTACGGCTCAATTGGTGTCTGCTCGGATTTGTTTCCAATTTGTGAGTTTTGTTCCGTTGCTAGTTTAATTTTCAAATTTCTGGCATGTTTGCTTAGAATGAACTTCTATCGAGACCTACGAAAGTTTCGGTTGACCTTATTTGTTTTCAACATATTTATTTTTTAAAATTTATTTTGGTTTGTGTTGTATCGCTCCTCTTCCCCTTTGTATCAAAATTGGTGGGTGTAGGTCCTCATTTTTTGAATGTATATGAATAATACAAAATTATGGCATGCTGGTATTTTTTGAAGTGACTGACTATAAGGTCACTAGCAAGTAAGCTACAACACTATTTTTATATGAACTTTTATATTTTTAGGACGTAAGTTGAGTACGCGAGACGTGAGTTCGGCTTATGCTCTTTTTCGTGATATATCCTCTTCAAACTTTGTTGAGCTACCCAAGAGGTTCATTTATTTGAAATTTGTTTAACCATTAACCCTGTATCATACGCCAATTTTAGATTGCCCTAAAGCTAAAAAAAATATCCGTTTTTTTTGCGAATTTTCGCGCTCGATATCTGCAAAACAAATTTTCTGCGCATTGTTGTCCAATGTTAACTCAATTCCAAAAAATGCATTAACAGTTTCCAGTTTTGTCTGCTTAATTTAAATCTGAACTGCACCAAATTTCAGAAAAAAAGACAATTCAAAATGCCAGACAGCAATTTTCAAACGCAGATTCAAAACTCTGCTGTAGTACAAGTGCTAAGTAGATTAGTCAGTTCTTCCCGCTAATTCAAATTGTTGGGCACCAGAAGAGATCAGTTTTTTTTTTGTAGTCAAATTGGTATAGGTGTTTTTTAGTGGTTTCTCGTGTTTCGGAACTTTTTTGTTTAAAGAAGACGGTTAGATTCAACTGTTTAATAGAGTTACACCTAGTACTATTTACTAATGCGTTATTTGTCCGTTTACTTTTTTTTGGCGTGGTTGAACATTCAGAAAGTTCGTAAACAATGGTATATTTTGATAGCTTGACAAATTCCAGCATTCAGATATGAGCCCTTTGTCCATGCCATTCGTTCGAGACAGTCTGTGGGTTTGAGGTTAAAAGTTTTCAGATCCTGTTTAACACTGTCGATTCAGCGTTTTTTTAGGTCTTCCTGCTGGTCTTTTCCCTGGGACTGAAACATGCTCTGTTAGTTTAAGCGCATGGTCATTCTCTTCGGTGAACATGGCCGAAGCAGCGTAGCCGTGACCGCATTCGTAGCTTGTCCAGATCAACAAGACCTGTCATTTTAATTACTGCTTCGTTTGTAACTGTCTTCATAAGTGACACCGGTAATCCTACGCAGTGCCTTCATATCAGCATTTTTTAGAGAGATTAAAATCGCCTTGGTCTGCGCCTAGATTTCAAAGCAGTACATGAGAACTGGACGGAGACAAGCTTTGTAGATATGACACCTTGTAATCAAGTCAATTTCTTTATTTATTAGCAGAGGCTCAGTTTGCCGCCATTTTGTCCAGAAAGCTGCTATTTTGACTGCTGATGCACGTATTGCATCACTTTCAGTGGAAATCAAGTCACACAGATTGCGGAACTCTGTGACAGAATCCAGGGTTTCACATTGATCCTGATTCGAGCGATAATTGGAAGGATTTTTGCCTCTTGGAAAATTATAATTTTTTTAGGTATTTACCTCAGACCACTATGTTTTGTGTGCGCCTATTAATTAGAAGATTTGCGCTATTTTGATTCGGCACTGACTCCCTTCAAAAAACAAGAGCTTGGATGTTTTTCTGTTTCTTGAGGGATAAACTTCTGGCCTGAAATCAAATGCTTTGTCTTATCCAAGTTTACTTTCAAGGATTACGTTTCAGCTGATATCACAAGGTCATCTGCATTTAACATATCCTACTATACCTATTCGACCGTTTCACTTAACATCTGCTTTTACTAATATTATTTAACAATGGGCTAAGTGTTCGATCCGTGATGCACGCATACTACAATTTCGTAGTAAGCAATCACTGCATCCTTGGGGCCGGCGAACTCTGGTATTCGACTCCGTGTACAGACATATTAGCAGTCGTACCAGATTTTCGGGAACTCTGTTGCCTCAGAGCCTATGGGATTAGTTTCCTGGTAGGGTCAAATGCTTTTCCGAGATCAAAAAACATGTGATGCATGTTTTTTCTTTTCTGCCAATAGTTTTTTCAATTGTCTTATAAGAAAAACGGCATTGGTAGTTGATCTACCACCCATAAAGCCAAATTGTATGTCGTCTGTTTTTATCAATTGTCTCGGAAGTTTTTCTAATTTGGTTTCTTACTTCAAAAATGGAACTAAAGGAGATATTCTCGTATACAAGATGCCATCAGTATACTTCTGATAGCAAGTGTAGTGCAACCGCTACCTATTTTTTTCCATATATTTTTTTTCCTCCTCCCAGCTCTTTTCCACTGCTCCCATCCTAGATTTTCAATTTTGAAAATCTAATTTTACATGGCATAGTGAACAAACTAACAATTGTGAACTGATTTGTTTCGCATACTTTACCTCGAAACATCACGCATTTAGCCATAATAAGAGCTAAAACATTTATAAAACGAGATCAATCGAAAGTTTGGGGGAAATGGAAAACAGCCTGTTTTGTTCAGTTTTCTTCATGGGATGTCATAGTAGATGTAGACGTACGTGCTCTTTTCTATGTTCAACAGAATTTTAATTAGTTCCACTGTGGATCGCTTAATGATGTTTTTTTCAATATCCTTGTGGTAAAAATTTCAAATTGAATTTCTTGGTTGTTTTGCTAGGCAACTTCATTGCTTAGTTGAGCTTTTTATGGCAGAGTTGAGCGCCTAATAATTTTTCGAATGTTAATTTCATCAAATATTAAGTGGCCGTTTTTTAGCAATTTTTTGGCTGAATTTGCCGGCTTCATTGCTAGACGTTTTTTTTCTAAATAATTTTATGACAGTTTTATTTGTTAAATTGAGCAGCAATTTATTAGAAAATTGTTTGCGTATAGTTCTTAAGGTCTAAATATCTTTTCGGTCGTTTCCAAGTTGGGTAAAAACTGCTCTGGTTCTTGTTTCTGGTTCTTGTTCTTTGGCTTTTCTACATTTTTTTTTTTCAAATTCATTTTACAGTTGTTTCTGTTGCTTGTTTATAGCCGTTAATTTATTTGTTGTGATGCCATCAAACTGAATAATTCGAAAGTCGATTTCTAGTTAGAGGAAACTGAACTGATTTGTAAGCTATACGAAAAAGTAATAATAGTTAAAATAAAGCAAAAATTGAGTAATAATCAGATAGGAAAGTCAGTCTGAATTTATCAAACAAAGTGGTCGAAACGAGAAAAAACAATCAACCTTTTTCGAAGAGTAGTCACAAATACATTGGCAACATCAAATTTAAATAGAATAGCATAGATAGATAGATAGATAGATAGATAGATAGATAGATAGGTAGATAGATAGATAGATAGATAGATAGATAGATAGATAGATAGATAGATAGGTAGGTAGGTAGATAGATAGATAGATAGATAGATAGATAGATGGGGAGAGAGAGAGAGAGAGAGAGACAGAGAGAGAGAGAGAGAGAGAGAGAGAGAGAGAGAGAGAGAGAGAGAGAGATAGATAGATAGATAGATAGATAGATAGATAGATAGATAGATAGAGAGATCGTGTTTTTGAGAGAGGATTAACGTAGTGGGATATTTTAAAATTAGTTATGCGAAAAATTCTTGTTTCTCACGCTCAGTTTTTTTTGCGATTTGACCTTTTAAAGTTCAGTTTTTTCCTTTGTTCTAAAAGGAAGGTAAACTCACCTATTGACCAGCAAAAGTTTAAAAGTCAGGAAAAAAAGTGATCGACGTCGAATTTAGAAAGTGTATTTTTATTTCAGATTTCCCCGCGATTGATCCAATTGTCTCAAATTGATCCATATTGATCCAATTGATTACATATTGATCCAATTGTCTCAAAATGAGTTAATTTTATCGAAAATGTGTCAATCAGGGTTATTGATATGCAGCTCCTTATAATAATTTTTTGGACGTTTGGAACTAGATTTACTAAATCGAATCAATAATACTTTTTGTTTTAAATAGAACATTTTCATAAATCTCAAGTGATCTGGAGCTCCGTCCGCATCGGCTCTAGGTTTACTAAAAAGTCATAAAGATCAATTTTTTTTAAAATTAAACAAAGTATTCTAAAATTGCGTGTTTTGCTTTTGGGAACAGGTGGGAGAATAGGGTTAGTGCCATTTTTTGAAATCTAATCGTTAATTATACTTGTGATCAGCAAGGGTGATGAAATCAGATACTAGAATCTTTACACCGTCAATCAGGTACTAGAATTTTTATACCGTTAATATCTTTGATCTCAGGACTCATCTCGTGGCTCCTGGTTTCACTCGTCTCCTGGTCATTTTTGTTGGAAATACTCCAACCAAAATATTTTGAGCATTGTAACATTTAAAATGTCCGTCCTATTCCAACTCAGCTTTGATCAACAAAAACAATTAAGTAAGACTACACAAAAAATAATTCGAATAGCAGTCACAAATACATTGGTAACCCCAAATTAAAATAGAAAGATATAGATAGATAGATCGTGTTTTTTTAAGACTGGATTACCGCAGGGAAAACTTTTAAGTAGGTTTGGGGTATTTTTTTAAATGTTTTTTTTTTTTCAGGAAAGTCTTATTTTCCACGATTAATTTAATTTTTTGCGGTTAGGCTTTTGACTTTTTTGAAGTTCAATTCTTTTCTTTTGTTTTAAAAGGAAGTTAAACTCATCTATTCAGCAACAAAAGTGTAAAGGTCAGGAAAAAACGTGATCGACTTCGAATTTAGAAAGTGGCTTTTGATTTCAAATTTTCTCGCGGAATAAAGCATGACCTATTGATCCAATTGTCTCAAATTGGATAAAAAAATCTAAAATTTGTGTTTGCTGGAGTTTGATTATCCGCGTTTATCTCCAATTACGATAGTTCAAATGGCGCAAAAAAACGTGAATAGCTTTTTTTGTCAAAACAGTTTGTTCATAGTTCCCAGCGGAATGAGAAATTTTTCTATTGACGATATAGTTTTCTCAAATTGGGTCACTTTTTTTTATCTTAGAATTACATTTATAGCTGTAACGCCATGTTTTTCTTTGAAAATGTTTTTAAAATAATCTGAAAATGTTTTTAAAATAATCGATCATTTTCTTTGGGTTTTCTGGTTCATTGACAGTTTCACAACTCTGTCGGCTATGTCTTTTGTATTCGTTTTTGTTTTCATTTCAATTTCTCTTCCCGATGTTTAGGTGCAAAATCAGTTACAAAGAGTTCATGGGCGAATAGTTTTTTAAAAGGAGCCCTGCGATTTTAAATAAAGTTGTTGACAGATTATATATTTTAAAGTTAGTCATATTGAGATTTTTGGTTGGCTGTTTTCTGACGTTTTTTTTTTTGCGTTATCAAATATTGATATTTCTTCAAACGTAGGAAAAAACTACTCACTGATTATTGTCCGACTTGTAGTTTTTAAAAATTATTAGAGGGAAGGGGGATGCAATCAGGCACTAGAGTTTTTCCCGTAAATAACTTTGATCGCAGGAATCATCTCGTGGCTCCTGATTTTCTATCGTCTCCTGGTCGTTTTTACTGGAAATACTCCAACAAAAGGGTTTTGAGCATTTTAGCATTTAAATTTATATAATAATAAATTTGTTTCAAGTTGTGCAAAAATCCAACAATATAGAATACTTATCATTGAATGAGCACCAGCTTGAGCAAACGCAGAAGGTAATAGAACCTGTTGAAAAGCCGCTGAGAACTTTCCATTAAGTACTATCTTCTAGGTACATTGACTACTATTTGTTAATCTAAATACCATTCAACCAGAAAAAAAATTAGATTAAAAAAATTGAAATTTTGAACTCTTATAGTTCGTTCATCTTGCATCTTTACCCTTGCGATCTAAGGGTATTGCAATCAGGAACTAGACTTTTCCCCGTAAGCAACTTTGTCCTTAGATTTCAGCCTGCATGCAAGGCACGACATGCATGCAGTATGTGCGTATATTTGCGTTCATTGGTCTATTACTCTCACTGTGCATCCTTACTATTGTTTTTCCAATAAATTCGCAGTTCGAATTTTTTTAATGATTTTTCTTTGATTTTTTTTTGATTTTTCGACTTGGTCGCATTCGGTTTTACCTTTTGTCGGCTTAGTTTCTGCTTTGTTTTTACCGTCCAACTAAATCGCTCATTTCAGTTTTTAACATTATAGATGCTTTTAGTGTTCTGATTTTTCTCTGCTGCTTGTTTGTAATTTTTTTAAAGTTGACTTCGTATATATTTCTTTTTTTTTGCACAAATGATTTCGGCCTATACTTTATCGACTTAGTGACCTAATTTCGAGTCGTTTCAAAGGAAACGTATTTTTTATGCTTAGCTCTGGATTGCTAAACATCTTAATCGGAATATAGTTCAAATTTTCCCATGACAACAATTTTTAATAGCCTTTTTCCCTTTTTTCCGGATTGATAGGTTTCGACCTATATAATATCGGCTTATCGGCCTCATATCGCGTCCTTCGATGAGCGAAAAAAAGGTGTGTGTGAGTGTTTTATTTTATTTTATTTTCCTTTTTTTGGGCTGAATAGGTTTCGGGCTAAATTATATCGGCTTAGTTGTCTCTCATTTAACGAGCAAATAATGTTTTGATTGTTTTGAAGGCGAGGGGGAATTTCCATAAGTGGTAAATCTTGTTGATTTTTTTTGGCTCAAATGGTTTCTGCCAAGGTATTTGTTACCGCTTGGTAAATTATGTTTCGATGCTACTTTCACATCCTATTGTCTTGGCATGTTTTTGTTTCAAAATAAGACATTCATTATGATAGTTGTAGTTTATTCGACATATTCGTTTTTTTTCGATTTCCTTGTGTTGTATCCTTTTTTCGGTTCAATAGGCTTCGGCCTATTTTATATCGATTTAGTGGCCTAATTTTAAGTAGTTTCAAGGGAAACATAATTTTTATGCTCGCCTCTGGATCGCTTAAAATGCTAAAAGTTTACATAGAATTGATAGTTTAAGTTTTTTATGACAACAATTTTTTTCGGCTTTTTTCTGTTTTTTTGCCGGCTTGATAAGTTTGTGATATTATATCGGTTTAATGGTCACATATTGCGCCTTTCGATTGGCAAAAGAAGTTTGTGTGTGCGTGTATGTGGTTTGAGGGGGAGGGGGACTCAATAACTTCTTATCTGTACTATATTTAAATGCGAGTGACAGCTATCTCCCATGTTTAAGCATAATAATTTCGCATGTTTAACGAAAGAATTTTTTCATTTTTAAGCTATATCATATATTGCAATGCTTCAGAAAATTTTTCAATTAGTTTTCCGCATGGTCGTTAACTTTTCAGTATTTTTTTTTTCGAGGCCAAAGTAAGTCTGTCTGTATACCTGTTTTTTTAAATTAATTTGATTATGTCTGTCTACCCGTCGCCTAATTTTTAACTTTCATCTCTTATATATTTAATTGCGGGCTTCACTATCTCGCCATGCTTAAGCTTTTTCAAGGTATTATTTTTGCATGTTTAACAAAAGAATTTTTTCACGTTCACGCTATATCGTATATTGCAATGGTTACGGTTTTTTTTTTATTTTCCAGTTTTAATTCAGTGTTTATTTCATCAAGTTTGAAATTAGCATTCCAATAGTAGGATATTGTCAGATTTTTCCCAGGTTTTGCGATTCTGGCCTCCATATATGAGTAACCAAATCCTTTTTTACGAGATAGGCAATTTTCGAGGTATTTCAAAAATTTCTAGAAAACTTAATTTAGAAAAGTTTCTCAATTTTTGAAATTCTCACCCTCTAGTTACTCTTTAAAACATTTTTTTAAATTATTTTTTTGCTTACCAGATTTCGTCTTATTTTGTATCGCCTCAGTGACATCACATTGCTCTATTTGATGCGTGTGTATTTTAAGTTTGATTTTTCTAGTTTCAAGTCTTTTTAAGTTTCAAGTCTTTTTAAAGCTCAGAGACTTATTTCCGCATGAAATAAGTCTCTGAGCCCGTGAGATTGGTTGGAATCTGGCAAAAAATTTGGAAGGCTCAAAATCAAGCAACTTGGGCTTCTTTAAAAAACTTAAAATTAATTTTAACAAAATTTAAGATTTTTTTCCCGGTTTTCTAGTTCTTTTTTCAACGGTTCTTTTCTTGAAGTTTTGAACTAGCGAAGTTTTTTTGCTAGTGTTTGAGCGTCATGCTGTTTGAATCTTATTTTTGTTGCATTGCTCAGCTTCGGATTTGTGTTTATATCTTACTCTTAGTTCAATACATAGTAGAATTCCTTTTTGAAAACAGCACAAGCCGACATCAGAAATTTTTTTATAAATTTCGCAAAACTAGGCTACAGAAGAGGCAAAAAACACAGCAATAGATTATAATAGCATAGTTAATTATACCATAAATGGTACACAAAGCAATTCTGAGAAGGAAAGTTCACCCGCTACTCGAAGTTTGAACCTTTCCGTTTACAGAAGTTTGATGACGTACGCCTAATAAAAAACTACGTGTTTGTAGTATTATTCAATTAATTCATGTGTTGGCATTTGAATTTCAGCTGAACTTGATTAAAGTTGTATTAATAAACATGATATGCAGCTTCGATCAACAAAAACAAACAAACACAGAAAGGTGTGCTTGTTTGTAGAGTTGTTTAATTATTCATAACCAAGCATCTTAAAGGATGTCATTGACGTGAATTCATTTTTATTGAAAAAGTCATTTAGAAAAAGGATGAATGTGAAAAGACGCTTAAAATAAGTCTGTAATGTTGTTTTTAGGCAAATTACATAAAACTACCATCATTTAGATAGTAATTAGGGGAAGTTCGTTTCAGCTAATATCTTCCAACAATTCGACTTCCAACAACGGTTATTAAAGATTCCAACAATTCGACGAACGGACGCAAATGAGAGATTCATGGCAGCATAGGTTTAGGTCCTGTAATTTTTTTCAGGAAAAAGTTTTTCAGGCTTAAATCTGATTTTTCTTTTCGGGGTTGGACTTCTGATTTTTTTCAATTCAAATTGATTTGAAGTTCAAATCAAGTTCGTTTGCTTTATGGAAGTCAAGTTACGCTTTCCAATAACTAGTGTGCACAACAGAATTGACTGTGAAATATAGGTTACCTTAAGACTTAAGAACCAGTCATATGTAATGGGTTTAGTTTTATGTGAAAAGCGTCAATTCTGAGAGATGCTTGAAGTTCAAAGAGGGCTAACGTGATATATTTTTTCGCCGAATATCGAAAGGTGAAAATTGCTGAAAAAAGTCACCATGAGTTTCTTCGGCTTCCTTGAGTTTTTGACATTTTTCTAAGTTGGTTTTTCTAGTCGTATTTTTACATCATCCTGGCTTATTTCGA
Organism: Symsagittifera roscoffensis; assembly: GCF_963678635.1. Taxonomy (NCBI): domain Eukaryota; kingdom Metazoa; phylum Xenacoelomorpha; order Acoela; family Convolutidae; genus Symsagittifera; species Symsagittifera roscoffensis. The sequence goes on along the minus strand of NC_087064.1, from coordinate 82,995,490 downwards.
TTTCATTGAGCTTAAAATTTTGTTATTGTACTGTTTTATTTTTATTTAACCAATGCGCCATTGCCTCTGTCTGAAAACGTAGCTAGCAGTGTATTGATTTATAATGAAAACCTGTTCAACTTAAAAGCGTATAGTTTGACTATCATAGAGCGTATCATCGCGTAGCTTTCTTATAAAATTATAGATAAAATTGTGTAGTTTCAGTTTCATTTGCACTCAACCTATCAAGGCTTATTGTTCCGACCATTTGAAAAATTGGGAGGAACTTTGTATTCGGGTGTGTTTTATTTTTTTCTTTTTGTTTTCCACGCAAAACCAGCTAACTCAAATAATCATCGAAGAATGCCCTTTCCCAATGTTGCGAAATAACGGTTTGAAATTTTCAGTTTTTCGTCCTAATTCGAGCGAATAAAGCGAGCGAACAGGCTAACAATAACTTGTAATCAAAAATTCAAAAGATGGCAAAAATGGTTTTATTTATTTTATAGTTTTTCTTGTCATTTTTTTTGTTCAGATCTTTTTATCACACCACGCTGAAAAACGACAGTAATTTGAGAAAAGTTTTGTTGTATTTTTCTAAGATTATGGTCGGAACATTCTTGCACAGTACTTGCACAGTAACCGGCTATCCTTGTATTGTGTCGCTGTTTAATTTTTGCAGAGTTTTGCTGATAACACTCATAAAAACATGGGTTTTCTCTGGAACTGCCCGGCATATCACTCAATTTTACAATGCTGAGGCAAAAACTATGATTTCGGCCAATAGGAATGACCAGTCATCAGTTCTGTTTCTTGTAGCTAATCGCATCAATTTAGACTTTTGTACAAGGGTGCAAAAGGCTGCTTCCAATTCTAATTCAGATTTTTTGAAACTAGTGAAAAAAATTGAACTGGCATAAAAAAAGATCCGGAATATATTTAACTCGGTGTCCTACAATTTAAGTGTGAAATTGTAGGGTGTTAAGTTGTTAAGAGTTAAAAAGGGGGGAACCATTTAACTCTGCCGTTTTTTGTAAGAATTTCGAATAAAAATAACGGATGAAATATGCTCGAAAAACAAATAAGTGTGCTTCATTACGGTTTCGGTTTTTAAACAAAAATGATGGAATTTCTGATACCATCTGAAAGATCAATGCTGCAACATGTAAATAAAAAGACGTTTCACCTGTGCTAATTTTCAAAAAGTATGGAGGTATTAAAGAGCGAAATATTTCGTTCGTTTGTTTTAATATGTAAGCTGCAAATTTATACGATGCAGTAATCGCTTATTTGAGCAGTCTTCTTTGAATACATATTCGAGTGCAACATACATTGTGTTATACAGTAAAAGTTTTGTTTTCGGGGTTCTTGATGTTGTTTTAGGTTTTGGTTTGCTTGCGTTGTTTCATGCGAATTGTTTTATAGCCGGCGCTTTAGTGAAAGCCTGTTTTTGGAATATGCAGGATTCTGTGGCTCACGACTGTATCTGGCGTTACGTTCTGCAGAAGTTTGGACAATAGTTCGACTCCCATCGTGTGCAAATTTTTCAACTTTTCGAACCGTTTTTTTTATTAGTGAATGTAATGCGAAGCTTTGTGATCTGCTTGGTATTCGAAAAAATACGTTTTCGAATTATTTGTCGGCTTTGTATGGTGTGAAGTGACTTCAGGGGAGCGGTGGTGAAGTGGTGACGTCTCCGCCTCTCAATCGAAAGGTCGGATGTTCGAGGCCCACCATGATGCGTGGTCGTTGCTTGCGGATGAGGTTACATTACCCAGACCAGAAAAATGACCTAATAAATTGCATTTAGTTCTTAAGTAGGGGTACAAAAGCCATTGGCCGTGATGAGCTGTGCAGCTCGTATGTTGTTCCGTTCCCTCATTGATAAATGGTGTTAAATATCGACAGTGATAAATGAATGGTTATATTAGTAGTGTGGCAAGGATGCCAAAACTGACTGAAATTATATGAAGAAGTCCGAAAGTTGAACTTGACTATCGTTTTAATACACAACTTATATCAACAAAAATTCAATATTGTTAGTCATATTTTTCAATGTATTGAAAAGCAATGATGGCATGTATAGGTAATCAAGATGTTTTCTTCCTTCTTCATCGCTAGGTGATTTCACAAACTCCTAAACAATTTGGCTAGTTTCGTTTCATAATTGCCCATTTGGTCTGCGTGAAATTGCACAGAAGGTAAAGAAGGGCTGCAGATTCGACAGTAGATCTGTGGTTGAATTCGACAGCAATGTTTTTTCTTCAATTTCAGTGAATATGGCCAAGAAATAACAGACACTGATCGGCCACGTGATTCAATCGAGAACTTGTTTTTAATAAAGAGATGATCAAATTCGAGTCTAGAACAATTGTGGCGTAAAAGCGAACTCTCCATTTGTGTGCAACATGAATATTCAGAAGAATCTTTTGTAAGTGTTTTGAAAATATCTTTTAATTGCCTAGAGTTTGCTTTTAACTGTTTAGTTTTTTTCAGCAAGACAGGTTTTGGAAACGAAGATACAAAATCTGGGAGTTCGACTGCATTCAATATGGGGTCCAAATTTTATGCGAGTAGGCTACTTGATTTTAAAAAAATGAATAATTGTTACTAAGGCTATGATTATTTAAATAAGAGAACTATATAACTGTAGTCCAAATATGTCTGCGCTATATGTGAGTTTTTATTTGCTAGTTCATTCACCATTTGTTAGTCTGAATTGAAAAATTTAATTGGACTTTGAATTTGGAATGTTTCTGGAAATCTTGGCACATCATTTTCCTTAGTATCTTAGAAAAAAGACATTAGCAGTAAGTTCTTAAATATTGGGTGCTTCTAGTGTCCATTATCTGCTAAAATGTCCAGGCGTTCCTCCGAGTGCGCGATCAGCGGCAGTTAAAGCCACTTCAAGTGCTTTGTCCTCTGCTGCTCAAAACGAAAAGGTGCAAGCGGCAGCCGCAGACAGGCTACAGTCCTCAATGAATCAGCAACTCCAGACTAGAGCAGGGATGAATGCGCAAACCTCGAACTACCTTGCTGGCCAAATGAGCAAAGGTGACTTAGTTTCAAAAAGCGAAATGACATTTATTCAGGGCTTCTTGCTAAAAAAAGGAAAATTGAAAAGAATTCAAAATGTGTCAGTCGTTTTAAGTTAAACGTTTTAACGGTCTGGTCTGTTCAGTATATTCGACATTTTGAATTAGTCAACTCTGTAGAAAAGCGAGAAAATTCAAACACAATTACTTTTCCCTACTTCGAAATAAGTTTCAGATGTAAGAAAGATAAATAGATAGCCAAAAGTAGGCAGTGTTGGTTATACATATAACGACCTCTGTATCCTTGGCCAAACTATCCACTGGAAAAAAATTAACATTTGTTACATCATCGAATCAAAATGGCTAAAATTTTGTAGTTGAATTGATCTCTCTCATAGGTGTCCCGGGAGCCATGAGTGCAGCGGGTAAAAATGAGACGATGATGAACGATCTGTCGAGTCGCATGGTCGACGGTTCATCTTCGGCTGTGTTTGGAGGAGCTTCGATGGCATCGGATTCTGGCTCAAGTCGTGGGACATCAAATGAAAAGTTAGATTAACTGTCTGTGGAAAGTTGTTCTTCTATTGAAAATCATAGCTGTTAAACGTGTTGATAGAATATAGGGATAGGGTAAGAGGTATTTTCCGATTTCTATATTCCAAAAAAAGCTAAATTATTTGAGTGAATATTAGACTGCATGACTAGCGCTGTTTACATATGTCTCATTGACTTAGACTTTTAGATGGGGTTTTGAATGAGTTTTCTACGCTTGGGATTAGCAAGCGTTATTAAACTGGAATATGAATTTTTTTCGGGTTAACAACTTGGTTAATGGAATCACTTGTATCTTGGTTCATAATGAATTCAAACTTCTATGCATTCACGGTCAACTTAGCCGGGAGGTAACGGATATGCCTGTGACGGCAAAAGTCCTGGGTTCGAATCTGACCAGGACCTGTTTTTTTTTTTTTCAAACGGTAAATAATCGGTTTCAAATAAAAATTGTCGGCCAATTATTTGTCTGCTTAGTTGTCACATCTTGAAATCGTTTTTTTTTGCTGCGAGCATTTTTCTTTAATGTTGCTCCTAGTGTTTGCTTTATTCCTACAATTTGTAATTTAACTTACCTTGGCTTCGCATTTTGTTCCACTTCATTATTTCGGTTTATTTTTAACGCCCAAATTATTTCGGTTTATTTTTTTATTATTTTAGTTTTTTTTTCAGAAACTTCTACTGATTTTTCAAAAGGGGTATCAATTGAAAGACTGCCTACTCCCCTGTGTGCCTGTATACTTCCGTAGAGTCTTTTTGTACTTGACATCTCTGTCTACAGCCTTCGAAGAAGTCTCTGGGGGAATATTTGACCCATATTTTTGGAATTTTTTTCGTTTTCTCGAAAAATACCTTTCTCAAATCTAAGTTTTTGGTTTCAATGATTAGAATGGATTTCTAAAAGCTCCCTGCTTGAGCGGCTATGTCCAATTTTTTTTACACATAAGATCATGGCCCTCGGAATAGTCAAATTTTTGGATTTTAGACCGTTTTTTGAACTTTCTGAATATTCCCGAAAACTAACTGCCATAATTGGTTAAAATTTTGGGTTGAATTCAAAAAACGGGTTCTGGGAAGCTCAATTATTTATGCGACCATTTCCAATTTTTTTCTGACAACAGTTCCGGCCCTCGCAATAGTTAAATTTTTGATTATTTTGATTGTTTTTTTTTTAAATCTTTTTGACTTTTCTCGAGAACTACCCTGTCAAACTCGAAATAGCAGGTTGAGTGGGTATAAGCAGGTATGCCCTATTTTTGTGCACAAAAGCAAGCTATGATTCTCTGAAATGTCAAATTTATGATTAGTTGACTGTTTTTTGGACTTTTCTCGCTAACTATCTTGCGAAATCTGATATCGTCATAGGTTAAATCGAAACAATAGGTTGTTGAAAGTCTACCTTTATAACTGGCTATGCCAATTTTGTTTCGGATAAAAGTTATGGCCTTCAAAAAAGTCGAAGTTTTGAAATTTTGACAGTTTTCTGCAAACTTTTTGGCTTTAGGTGAAAACTACGGTGCAAATTTTCAGGTTGTGTTTAATCGAGAAACCCGGTTTTGGGAATTTTCTCTGCTTAAGCGGCCACATTTTTCTGTTTGGAGGAAAATTTTGTGGATTTTGGAAATCTTTTCGACAGTTGTTCAGAAATTTTTTAAGAGTAATGAACGTATTAAAGACTCCTCTTATATAGGTCTTGATTTTTTTTGTTTTTCTTTTTTCAGGAAAAGTCTTAAAAGTCTCATATAACTACTACGTGCATTCATACATATTTGATGCATTTATGAATGCACTTAGGTATATATGTACTTTTTGAGTTCAATTGAAATTCATCTGCTGAAGTGACGTAAATAGCACTCTCCAAATACGAACGAGGAAATGGCGCGAAAAAAAAGTGAACGATTTTTAGTTTTGAAAGTGGAATTTGATTTTTAGATTTCTAGCGGAATAATAACTTCTCTTGTTGATCCAGTTTTGTCAAGTTGGGTTCATGTTATCAAAAAAGCGCCAATCAAAAATTATTCTAGAAATTTAAAGAGCTTAAAGGGCATCTATTTTTTCTTTGAAATTCGAAAGGTACGATTTTTTCAAGAAAGTCCGTGTTTTTTTAATGTTTTTATTGCGTTCATTACTTTTTTCCAATCTTCGATTGGCTATGTTCGAATTTTCTCTAAATTTAACAATCAAATTTGCGATGAAAAATTCAACTGAAAGCACCGGTTGCGATAATGGTTCCTGCAGAAGCGGTGGATCCTTAATTTTTTGCAAGAGAAATGATATATCCGTGGGAAATTTTTTGACTGATGTTTTTCAGGTTTGTGTTGTGTCGCAACGCTCCGCTTCGCCTCTTTTTAAAATGTTAAGCCTTAAAAATTGTTCACATTTTTTGGTTAGACTGATACCTTGTTAAATTCTGTACACATTCATTTGCTAAAAAGAAGCCACATTCCGCTCTCGACTAGGAAAAGTTCAAACAGCGCGAGAAACGTGAATGACTCTAAGTTTCGAAAGTTATGTTAATTTTCAAACTCCTAGCGTAAGAAAAAAATCAGCTACTGACCCATTTTTCTTGAATCGGGTTAGTATAACGAATAAAGTGAATTTCATAAAAGATTTTTCGAAATCAAAGTTCTTTAACATCGTTCATTTTTTCCAGCAAAGTTCGATAGATGAAAAGTGTTTACGCTTGTGATTAGCTAGCATTATCAAAGCGGAATGTAGACGTTTTTCGAGGTAACAACTAGTTTAACAAAATCAGTTGAATCGCTTATGATGCTGCTATTCAGCTGACATGGTCAATTTTTCGAAACTTCAAGTTAAAGTACTGGGTGGGTACTAGTTACTACAGGGTAGTTTCATGGGAGACTTAAAACTTTTTAAAAAATTTTTTTTACAAAGTCAGTTTTTTTTTCGGCTCAACTGGTGTCTGTTCAAAGTTTTTCGGCCTTTTTCCTTTTCGTAAGTTTTGTTCAGTTGCTAATTTTAATTTCAAATATTTTTCTTGGCATGTTTGCTCAGAGTTCTTGTTTGATAAAAATAGGTATGAGAATATGTGGGATTGGATTTTTTGTTTAACTTTTTTTGAGAGGCTTTGGAAAATTTTATTACTTTTTGAAAATTAGCGTAAAAAGTAACGATTTTCAAAAAGGTGTAAAGGTAGAAATAGTTCTTACATCCCCTGTGTGCCTGAATTTTCCCCTGGTGTTCGGGGGGCTGCATATTCCCCAATTTCTGCGGAGGAATATTTGGGAGGTTAGTTTTTAAAACGAAAAAAAAAATCAAAAATATCGTCAAAATTTTTTTGTCTTAAAAACTAACTTATCAAATGTAAGATTTTTGTTTCAATGAATAGAGCAGTTTTGAAATGCTTCTTGCCCTGAGCTGCTGCGCCCAAACTTTTTAAAATTATGGCCCTCAGAAAAGTTAAATTTTTGATGTTTACCGTTTTTTAAAAATCTTTGACTTTTCTCGAGATTATAGGTTGGGTGAATCTCTTCTGCGAAAGCGGCTATGTCCAAGCTTTTTAAGCAAAAGCTATGATTCTCGGAAATGTCAACTATCGGATTTGTTGACAGTTTTTTGGACGTTTTTCGATAACTATAGTGCCAAATCTGTTATCATAGGTTTAATCGACACAACAGGTTATTGGAAGCTTATCTTTATAATTTGCTACGCCCAGATTCTTGAAGAAAAAATATGGCTTTTAAACAAGTGAAAGTTTTGAAACTTGGATAGTTTTTGGATTTTTACTGTATTCGAAAAGTACCGTGCCAATTCTCAGGTTAAGTGTTCAATCTAGAAACCCATTTTTTGGGAAAGTTCTCTTCTTTACCAGCCACGGCCTGCTTTCAGCAGAAAAAAAGTGACGTATTTCGATTGGTTCGTATTTGTTTTACTGTGTTCAGGTCTGAGAATAAACCATCCAGTGGAGCTACATCAGTAGAGGAACTAAAGCGACGGTTGGGAACCTTATATGGCAGCTCATACACTCCGACATATACACCCACATCAACCCGATCTCAGCAACCTACCAATCAGAACATAGCATCAACATCAAATTCAACGTCTGCGTCATCGTTTATAACAAGTTATAACAGTAATTCTGCCTCTTCATATGGAGGTAGTGCTAATAGTTCTGGTTATATTAATCAAGGTTTTTCGAGCAATTACACTTCGAGCGGCAGTTCGTGGGACACTCAGTTTGAGTCTAAACCCAAAACACAGTTCGCAGACCCCTTTGCTGCCTTCAATCGTGCTGAAGAACCGTCATCGACATATACTGAGAACAGTAACAGTGGTGCTCAAGTTGCGAAAAATCATTCGGGGTTCCCTACTAGGTAATGCTTGTTGAATCTTGTTTGATTTATGTTAACAGAGTTACGACAATATTGCAATATTGACTATTGTCTAAATATCATCTTACATTCTCACTATCAAAGTATTCATTTCATGCAATTGATTTTGCATCTAATTATATTAATAAGTTTCTAATTCATCCATTTTTTCATGCCGGTTTTCAGATTGCATTTACATTTTCAAGTCTGTTTCGCGTCATAATAGAGTTCAATGAAAATTTCACTCAAAACGGTTGCCCGTCGGAAATTATTTGAAGTATATGTTTCTTCACATCTTATTATTTTTGTCTGCAAGGGTTGTTTTGGTTAAATTTTAGCTCCATCTCAACATCTGGGTCTACTGACGTGGGAGCAACAGGAACTTTGTACGAGGCTATTCACGACTTCGAATCAGGCGCATCTGAAGAGTTGAATTTCAAAGTATGAACTGAACTCTACGCAACTTGAATTTCCAGGCTTTTTCATTCCAAATGTTTTTGACTTTTTATTCACGAACTGCGGTTTGGGTTTTTTCGTTGTTCTCATCCTAAGAAATTGGTGAACGTTTTTTTAAAATGCGAGCTAGGAAGCGTTGCGTAATAGTATGGCTCTTCCTTTTTCCAAACTAGCTCGCAAATAAAGGTGTTCAATTGGCGCCACTTTTGCTATAATCACTATCTGTAGTATTGGAATTTTCATCATCTGGTCTCTGCGTTGTTGGTGGTTAGTGTTTGGCATTCGTCAAGCAACTGCGCAGCTGCGAGGACATGAAACTCGAAATATCGAGGTCACAGGATCGAATCTGACACATTGCAAAACTTCAACCTATTCGAGGCGTATTTATACTTTTTCTTATTTCACTTTTTAGAGCTGCTTTTTGTCGTTTTCTCGCTTTTTTCTTGTTAGTGTAGTGCAGCTTTGCCTCTGTGTCAAATTTACTTCACATGTTAAAGTCATGCTCTTAAAATCTAGATTTTTTGAGCCACCATTCCGGAGAGTGAGAATCTTGACTGCTAATTGAAAGTTTTGGCGTTTAGTTTTGGAGTTTTTGCAATTGCTGTTAGCAAGGTTGTTGCAACCGGCTACTAGTTTTTTTCCATCGTCAAAACTTTGTTCGCATGATTTTTCTGCTAGACTCCTCAGCTTACTTCATTGCTATATCAAGTTCAAGTTACTCTTTTTGCCCTTTTATCGTTTGTCTGCTTTTTCAAATTACTTTCCAAAGCATGGGTTTTTCTTCTGATGCGCAAAATGTTAAGAGTGCAGTCTCTTATGTAGGTCGCGACGATAACTGAAAGTAGTTTTGATTTGTTGCTGCAGTTTATTGCGCTCGCGACAACCAACCGTTATCAAATAAGACTTTTTTGAGTTAACTAGTTTTTTTTATAAAATTAGCGATTCATTTGTGCAGCTGAAATTTGTGCGGCATTCAGTTCTGCAGCTGGAAATTCCAATTTAACTACTGGTTACCAAAACTAGTAGACGGCTCGGACTTGCTTTTTAAATGGAAAATATTCACTTCAGTATGAAAAAGTTATCGGCTCATTATTGTCTGCTTATGTTTTTCGTTTTATTTGTACCAGTTCCTGCTTTTCTTGTACTCTAAGGTATTTGTATTGCAATTTAGGGACGATGAACATTACTCAGACTCTTATAGAGCTTCTGATGATTTTTTAAAGGAAAAGTCTCAAAATTTGTGCAGGCTCAAATTTATGTTTTTTACTGTTTGAATTTTGATTTCTTTTAATTTCAGTTCATTTCCTTTGTTGAAAGGAAGGCACATTCCACTATAGAACAGCCAAAGTGTATAATTCACAAAAAATTCGACCGACTTCTGATTTCGAAAATGGAATTTATTTATCAGATATCCCAGCGAAATAAAAAAAATTAACTATAGATCCAGTTTTCTCCAAAAAAAATCTTTTTCGAGAAAAAACGAAATGATTTTTTTTCTCTTAGCTTGCGTTCTCTGACTTTTTTCATTTGTCTAATGGCTGTTTAAAAGTGTTCTTGTTTTTTTCATGTTATCTTAACTTTAAATAACTCTGACTTGGTATGTTTAAGTCGAGCTCAGATTCTTATATAGGTTGCGATAATTTTTTTCAAATAGTTTTTTTCCGTCTCATTTGCTGTCCGCTTGTTTGGGCCACATTGCATGCGGCACGCGGTGTTTCCATATGAGTAGAATATTTTTAAGGACAATTTTCTTCCTAAGTGGTTATGTTAGCCTGTTTGTGAGTGCATTATTGATTCTTCTGCTCAGAAAGGTGACCTTATCGTGCTAAGTGGCACAGTGACTGAAGAGTGGTGGCTGGGAAGACTTAAGCATGAGCCTCCTACACAGTCGCCGCCTCGTATGTTCCCCGCCAACTTCGTCAAACTGAAGGTTAAATCAAATCTACAATTTATAGTTTTACTTCAGCCACGATATGTATGAGTTGTATATTCTTGTTCGAGAGGTAAAGAAACTCTTTGCCGGGTCTGCGAAATTAAAGCAACAATAAAATGAACAGCTTAAGATTAATGCTCAGTAAGCTAAAACTGAACCGTTGTCGTTTTAACAATTTTCAAAAAGAAAAGATTTTTCAGCCGGCGGGAGCCAAGCCGCCTCCACCTATTCCAAAGAAACCATTCAGCAATACCCAGCAGAAATATCTCAATGCCAGTTCTCTCAAAGATTCTGGGTAAGTTTTTGGCCAAAGACCTGTAGAGTTTATATAATCTCTTCAATTAGAATGGTTGATAGTAATTAGGTAATTTTTGCAGGAAAAGCAGAGAAAGGTGACTAATTGTTTTAGTTATATACGTAGTATTTGCATGAATGCAAGTAGAATTGGCAACCTTAGTTTAGCTCCATTTCAAATCAAGTTTGTGTTGGAACCAAAACATTTGGAGCTCTTTCATAGGCTGACTGAAATCAAAATCAGTCTTTTCTTTTCATGCCGAAGACTTTTAGCGAATGTTCTTCAGGGAATCACTGAAAAATCATTTTCTTATTTGAATTACCTTGCGATAAGCAAGGGTATTGCAATCGGGTACTTTTTTTCTCGTAAACAACTTTGTTAACAGGATGATCTCCAGTTTCAACATCTCCTTTTTCAGCACGTTGCACGGTTAATACCTCGAGTTATTGTGCCTATATTTAATGCGTTACTGAATATACTGGTAAAAAAATGTCATATGTAAAATTGTTTTTAGTAGACTTATTTGATTTCGGCCCAATTTCAGTCGGCTTATTTACCGTTTTTTTTGAAAATTCTATTCAATTGATTTTAAAATTCAATTCGAAGAAAGTAGCACAATGAAAGGAATTTTCATACAACTTTTTAACAGGTTTTTTCTATACACGCTAAAAATCTCAGTTTGGAAATGAAAAAACTTTTCAAGCGAATTTTTGTTTGATTTTTAAAAATTTATTTTCTGTTTACTTTCGAATGCATAGTTTCTGACTATAACTTCAAATTCAGCCAACCATCCGGCACATGTGTCGTAGAGCTTACGCTCTTGCTTGAGACGGCAAAGGCTTGTGAATCGAGTCCGAGTGGGAACTGTTTTTTTTTTAAAAAAAACTTGATTTATTGTGCTTTTTCAGGCTATCGCCCGTCTGCCTATTTTGTCGGCTTCATTCTCGTAACCCGATTTTTTTTGAAGTGTCAGCTTTCTTCGATGTTGCTGTAACACCCATGTTGAGACACCAGAGCCAGGGAGTTAGTTTCCAGTCGGGACCTGTTTCTTTACAAATTGAAAACTTTCCGCTATTTTTACACAATCCATGCGTAGTGTATTATTACGAAGAATTCTTTTTCTAACCTAAGTCGCAAATAAAAGTGCGCTTTGGTGGCACTTTGGTATATTTCATTTAAATCATATTTAAGCCTATTTAATCAGAAGCAATGTTGCTTTAGTTTTGGCTAGTGTTAGGTCCTGTTTGAATAAACAGGTATTAAAAAATGCATGGGATTTGTTTTTTTTTGCGACGCTTTCGAATTTTTTTTGCACTTTTCGCAGAAATTTCAATTTTTCTCGAAAACTACTGTACTCTTTTTTCAAAACTTGCTGCCAATGGACAAACTGGCTGCTCTTCTATGTGCCTGCATGGTTAATTTTTCGTTTTAGCCCACGTTCTACGGTCTTCGAAAGTTTCAGTAGAGGGATTTTTGACCATTTATTTTGAATTTTTTGATTTTCTCAAATATTAAATGTATTAAATGGACAAACGTGAGAGAAAGGTTCCAATCAAAAGAAAAAAACATAGGGATCTGACATTTTGGTTAATTTTAAAATTTATCCATAACTATCCTGCCAAATCGGAGATAAAGGGTTTAATCGAAAGAAAAAACCAATTATATGAATCTTTTCTGCACAAGTTGCCATGCCCTGCATTTTGAAAAAGTATATCGCCTTTGAAAATGTTCAATTTTTGAAATTTCGCCCGTTCTTTGAAAAATTTTTTTCCAAAAACTATCCTGCTGATTTTGTAGTTGATAGTTATAACTAACATAGTTCTTTGATTTTGCCTGCGTAATCTGTTTCACCCTATTTTTTTTGAAGAAAAGTCGATTTGAACTTCGGGAAAATCCGTTTTTTGAAATTTTTTCCGTTTTTTTTATTAACGAAATTTGATCACTATCTCGAAAACTACTTAAATTTCATATTAAGGGCCCAATCTAAAAATCTTCCCTGCATAAGAGGTTATTCTCATGCTCAAGTAGAGAAAAGTTTGGGCTTAAGATAAATCAAGGTTATGATTTTTTGATCGTTTTTTGGAATTTATTCAATTTTTTCGAAAACTACCCAGCCAAATTTACGCTAAAGATATCAAATGAAAGAGCTTGTTGTAGTTTTCTCCTTTAAATAAGCAGCTAAACTCTAGTTAAGCTGAGAATTTACTAGGGTTTTGCGTAAAGTCCAGTTTAAGAAAATTTGAAAATTTCGCAATTCTGTATCAATACAAAATATGAAAAAGTATATATATTAAATTAGGTACATCCAGCCTTAGCTGGGCCACTAGTTTTTTCCAAGTGACCCTGGTGCAGATGTAAGGATGTAATTATCAGGACGGAGTTTCAAATCCGGACCATTGAAATAATTTTTGATGTATTTTTGGTGGCTAGTGTTTAGAGCTCTTTGTTGCATTTTCCTTGCTTGTGTTTGCTTCGCCTCTGTAGATTTTCCTGTTTGCCTATTTTGCTGACTTAGTTCCCGCAGAAAGGAGGTTTTTGAAAGTTCGACTTCTTTTCTAGCATTCGGAAAGCTCTTTCGAAAGTTTTTAATGGTGCAGTTAATTTTGTTCCGGGTATTTCGGGCTTTGTTTGCATTTTTTTGTGTCAAAAAGTTGTTGAAGTTTTCTTTTCATTTGATTTAAATCATAGTCATTCATTTTCGAATCGCAAGTGGTGCGAAGCTCATCTTCGCCTTCGTGTTTCTGCTTCAAGGAAGCAAAAAGTTGGTCTTTTTTCCCGTAAATAACTTTGTTCACAGGACTCATCTCATCTGGACTCATCTCTAGTGGTGCCTTGTTCCATAATTAGTTGAAATGTGGTGCCTTGTTCCATAATTAAATCAAATTTTTTAGCGTTCCTGGCTTTTTAGCCTGGACATAACGAATACGCCTGGGACGCAAAGGTCCTTGGTTTGAATCTGGCCAGGACATGTTTATTAAAAACGGGAATTATCCTGTTTCAAATAAAATTGTCGGCCAATTATTTGTCTGCTGATCTTTTGTCTGCTTAGCTGCCACATCTTGGAATCGTTTTTTTGCTGCGCGCATGTTTTGAATGGTGCTTTTAGTTTTTGATTTACTTGTAATTTCACTTACTTTGACTTTGTGTCCTTTTTGGTTTTTTTTTTTCGTTTAATATCTGTGTTCGGCCCAATTTATTCTGGCTTTTTTTTTATCGATCAGTGACCTAATTGTTGGTCGTTTCATTGAAACACATTTTTTACGCACCCCATTGCACTTTTCAAGTTGGTTGCATTTTCACCTCTCGGTTCGTTGTAGCCTCTTTTTGCGTCGTTTGGTGCGCGAAATTTTTTTTATTTGCTTGTGTGTTATAAGGGAAAGGGCGACGTAAGAATTTTGAGTTAGTTTGAAAATCGGCTGGAATTAGTAATTAGAAATTCGGCTGGAAGGGTTTGTGCTCATATCTTTTCGGCTGTGGCAGCGCTTGGTTAATTTTTTTCCGATGCTGATTTTGCATTCTATTGTTTTGGCATGTTTTTTTTTTTCACAACTATCTTCATTCATTTTGATAGTTCTAGTTGTATCGCAAGTGGTGCGAAGCTCAGCTTTGCCTCTGTTTAAAAAATGAAAACCATAAATAAAAGCTTTTTTCTGTAATATTCCTTCTGCCTTTCATCGATTTGGAAAGTAAGATTCTCACGTTTTCAATAGCGACTGTCGACATTTGAAACTTAGTCCTATTTCAGTGAACCTTATTGTGTCGCACTGTACGACTACAACGGCCAGTGTCCAGGAGATCTCTCTTTTCGAGCAGGAGACGAGATAAAGCTACTGAAAACGATAGACGCCAACTGGAAAGAAGGGGAACTGTTTGGAAGTAAAGGAATATTTCCGTCAAACTTCGTCCAAGTCAAACGGGATATTTCTTTGTCGCCCTCTAGCGCTTCATCTTCTCGGCAATTCGAAGCAGTTGCACCTGGAAAGACTATAGGCAGTCTTACATCAAACAATGGAATCGGAATTGACAAACGCTGGGTGCTGTATGACTATCAGGCGACTAAACACGACGAGTTGTCGGTAAAGGTCAGTTTAATTCAACACAATCGTACTTTTGGGTTCAAAGTAATATTCCACGTACCGCAACAATTTTTTGGCTTGTTTCAGTCCGATTGGCTGCTAATTTTGTGTCAATTTAGGTCGGTTGGTAGCATGCAAATTTGATCAAGGTAGTTTTTTTGGCCTACCTTCAATTTTTTCTGAAGCTTGCTTACATGATCTAAATAGAGTTTAAGTTACGCGTTTGATAAGTGAAACTGGAAATGACGCAAAATTAGTTCTTCACCTTTTGTTTCAAACTGAATTGATTTATGGAACTAGAAGCTCAGCTAAAGCTGGAGGTACCTATTTGATAATTTTTTTGTTGTACTGATGTAGGATGAAAAATGTAATTTCAAAATTGGGTTCACACCTTAGTTGTTGCTCTATTAAAGTATGCGTGAAAATTCTTGTGATTTTGGAATTTTTCCAGACACATTGTACAGTTTTTTAGGCGTTGCAATTTATGCACGGAGGCTTTCCACAACCTGTTCCCACGGTCAAAAAAACCAAAAATTGGACTTTTTTGAGGGCCATAAATTTGCCTGTAATAAAGATTTGGCCGTATCTGTTTATGCAGTGGAGCTTACCGCGACCCTTTTTACTCGTTGAAATCGAAATCTCAAATTTGGGAGGTTAGTTTTCGAGAAAAGTCAAAATTTTTGACAAAACGGTCAAAAAAGTTACAAATACGACTTTTCCAAGGGTCATAACTTTTCTCGTTATGAAGTTTGAGCTTCGCCGCTAAACCAAGGGAGCTTCCCATAGAGCGTTTTAGGGATTGAAATGAAAACTTCAGACTTGGGAGGGTAGTTTTAGAGAAAAATTAAAATTTTGGGATGGTAGTTTTTGAGTCAAAAAGTTTCAAACAATTTGGGCGTAAACGCTTATTCAGAGGAGGAGCTTCCCCAGGACCTGTTTTATCCATTGAACACAAAATCTCGAGAAAACTGGGAGGGTAGTTTCGAGAAAATGTTTTTAAAAAATCCAAAAATGGGTCAAAATCTCCCCACACACTTCGAAAGCAGTAGAAAGTGAGGTAAGGTAAAAAGAGACTAGGGAATTATGCAGGCACACAGGGAAGTGGGCGGACTTCCCATCAGAAAAACTAAATTTTTTTGAAAAAAATTGATAAATTTTTTCATAGCGTCTCCAAAAAAACCGATCCCACGCATATAATTTTTCACATTATAGTTTCTTTTAGTGTTCTGATTTCACTCTGTTTGCTGTTTGTTTTTTACTAAACTTTACCTCGTATATATATGTATATCAAAGTGTTTCCGTTGAAACGAATCAAAACTAGGTCACTAAGCCGATAAAAAGTAGGCCTAAATCATACCGGCAGAAGAAAATTTTCTGCTGCTGGTATGATTTAGGCATATTTTTTTTATCGGCTTAGTGACCTAGTTTTGATTCGTTTCAGCGGAAACACTTTTTTAATGCTCATCTCTGGATTGCACAAAATGCAAAAATTCCTATAGAATTATAGTTCAAGTTTTTCATGCTAACAATTTTTTTCCGATTTTTTTTGTTTTTGGCTTGATAGGTTTCGACCTATATTATATCGGCTTATTGGCCTCATATTGCATCTTTCGACGAGCCAAAAAAAGTTTTGTATGTGCGTGTCTGTGTTTTGAGGTTGAGAGGGACTTTATAACTTTTGAATAGTCTTTAGTTTTTATTTAAAAAATTTCGGCTGTTTATATTTTCTTTTTTTGTGGCTTAATAGGTTTCGGCATATTTTATATTGGCTTAGTGCGCTCATACAGTTTCATTTGATGAGCAAATAAAGTGTTTTAAGGGTGAGGTGGACTTAATAACTTTTCAGAAGTTTGAAGTTTTGATGTTTTTTTTTTACTTTTGACAAGGTTTCTGAAGAGGTATTTTCGGCGTTGGTACCTTATTTTTCGGTGCTTATTACACATTATTTTGTCTTGGCATGTTTTTTGTCTCAAACTAGCTTTATTAATTCATTAGGTCTAGTTTTTTTATCTTTTTTTTTTTAATTTTCTTTTGTATCGTAGAGCGAAACTCAGCTTCGCCTCTGTGTTAATCGTCTAAGCTGCTAAAAATTAAAAGGACTTGGCGGTGATGCATTTGTTTTGAACAAAATTTCATTTTTCAGAAGGTTTTGAGTTAATTAACGCGTTTTCAGCTGACCCTAGGCTATGTATTGAGTTTGAAAGAGCTTTGAATTAAATTAGATTAATAGCGAATTTCGTCTGTAAAAGTGTGTGTACATATGTAGTGACCTCTAAAAGAGCATTGTACGGTTTTTTCCTGCGCTTGCGATTAGCAAGCGTTATCCAACTGGAATATAGACTTGTTTTCGGGTTTACAACTTGTTTAACAGAATCACTTGTATCTTGGTTCATAATGAAGTTAAACTTCCATGCGTTCACGACCAACTCAGCCTGGAGTTAATGAATATTGCGGCAAAGGTGCGGGATTCGAATCTAACCAGGATCAGTTTTGTACTGTTGTCACATCTTGAAATCCTTCTTTTTGCTGCGCGCTTTTTTTTTTAATTAGCTTGTAGTGTTTTATTTAATCCTATAAAATTTGTAACTTTCCTTACCTTGACTTCGTATTTCCTTCTTTGTTTTTTTGTTTCGCTTAATAAAATGATAGTTTTTCTGAAACTTTTACTGGTTTTCAAAAAGGTGTATCAATTGAAAGACGGCCTACTCCATTGTGTGCCTGTATACTGTGTACCTGAAAAAGTCTGTTGGAGATTATTTGACCCATATTTTTGATTTTTCTTTTCGTTTTCTCGAAAAAAAAACCTGCTCAAATTTGAGTTTTTGGGTTTCAATGAATAGAATGGGTTTCGAGCTTCCTGTATCAGCGGCTGTGCAAACATTTTCAAACATAAAGTTATGGCCGTCGAAAAAGTCAAATTTTTGACCGTTTTTTAAAATTTTTGAATAATATTTTCGAAAAGTACCTTGCCATATTTGATATTATGGGTTCAATTCAAACAACGGGTTATGCGAAACTCATTTTTTTTAAGCGACTACTGTCAATTTTTTCCTAAACCAAAACTTATGGCCCTCGGAAAAGTTTTGTTTTACCCTTTTTCTTGAAAGTTTTCGAAATTTCTCGAGAATTACCTTCCAATGCTGAGACTTTGGGTTCAATCGAAATTACAGGTTGAATGAATCCTTTCTGAAGAAGCGGCTACGCCCTATTTCTCACACAAAAAGCTATGATTCTCCGAAATGTCAAAGTTTTGATTAGTTGACCGTTTTTTAGACTTTTATCGCTAACTATCCTGCCAAATCTGAGATCATAGGTTTAATCGAAACAACAGGTTATTTTTTGCTGGGCCCCTAGTTGCTTTTTATCTAGACATACAAAAAATTTTGGTTCACTTGGTTTTTAATATTGGAATTTTGGTTCACTTAGTTTTCTTATGTTTGTGTTGTATCGCAAGTGGCGCGAAACTCAGCTTCTCATCTGTGTTGAATTATTTTTTACGATTAGTTTTCCAATTTGATTCCATTGAATTTTAAAATGAAATTTTCAACTGATTAGGTGTCGGCTTAGTTCCTGTAAATAATGTTCAATTTGGCTGTTCATCAAATTGTTGAGCTTCTTCTAAATGAAAAAGAAAATCTTCAGTTCAGAGTTTTTCTGGAGACATTGGCCTGAATTTTTTTTAAAATTAACACTCATGAGAAATCTTCGCAATAGTATTTTCACAATGGTACGTTTTTTTGTACGTTTTAATTTTTTCTCAGTACATAATTGTCTTAGGTGCAGAAAATAAAGAAGGGCTAGCCGGTTGCTGTGCTGTTTTCATTACAAAATATAAGAATAAAAAAAGTTTTTCGTTGAGGAAAAAACATCTTTCGCTGTTCTACTTTTTTTTTTAAATTAAGTAATTTCTTTTTTTGAAAGGAAAGAAAACTTCATTATCGAACAGAAAAAGTGTGAAGGTCAGAAAAAACGTGATCGACTTCTAGTTTCGAAAGCAGATTTAACTTTTCAGATTTCCCAGCTCAAGAAAAATACCAATTGATTCATTGGTTTCAAATAAGGTAAAATTTATGAAAGAAGTGCCTATCATAAATCGTTCTAGAAATACAAAGAGCCTTAAGACAATATATTTGTTTCTTTAAAGTTTGGAATTTGTGTTTTTTTTTTTCAAAAAAACACGGTATTTTTTTTTGTTTTCTTGAGTTCATTGACTTTCCAAACAGCGTTTTGTTGCGTTTTCCGACTCTGTTGGCTATGTTATATGAACGGTTGCTATCGCAAGAGATGTTTGCTATGGAATATTAAGTATCGCTTCGCCTCTGTGATTAAATACTTTTTTTCTATTTTTAAGTCGGTTTACGTAGTTCGGACGCTTATATAGGTCGTGATGACTTTTTTCAGGAAAAGTTTTAAAATGCTGTGAATGCATTACTTTTGTTTTTTTACTTATAAATGCTCATATGAGTGGCTTTAGATATATATATGCACTTTTTGATTTCAGTTCAAGTTGATTTACTAGAAGGTTTTCAAATGCACTCCTCAATTATGAAAGCTGAAATGGCGCAAAAATGTGATTGCTTTCTAATTTCAAAAGCGGAATTTAAATTTTAGATTTTCCAGCGGGATAAAATTTTTTCCAAATATAATGCAAATCAATTTGGGTTTTTTCAATCAAAAAAGTGCCAATAATAATTTGCTCTTGAGCATTAAGGCCATATATTTTTGTTTGAATGTCGAAAATTGAAGTTTTTTCAGAAATTAAGTCAATTTTTTCCTTTGCGTTCATTGACTCTTTGCTAACTGTCTCTCGGCTATGTTTTGATTTTTGAGTTGTTTTGCACTAATTGCTGCGGCAGTTGTTAATTTTTGTAAAGCAAGGTTTGGCTTGTTTTTAGACGGGCGACGAGGTTGTTGTTGTCTCCAAGATGCCAGGCTCAGAAGACTGGCTGTTCTGTCAACTAGGAACAAAAACTGGATATCTACCAACAAACTTCATGTCATCTTAAAGTTTTTAGAGCTGAAAAATGTACTTCATATTTCAATTTTTTTTTGAAGTTTAAAATAGTTTCGTTTTTTGAATGCTCTATCATTATATGCCTAGTGAAATGAATTTATTGTGCTGACATATGCACAATTTTCAATGCGTTGATAACAATCAAAACAGTTAAATAAGTCTATTTTAAGCCAAATAAATGCCTTTCTATGATAAATAGTTGTAAATATTTAATTTTCATTAAAATGAATTGTACGAAAAAGCAATCAATTAATTATTTTCTTGAGATTTAATTCAAATTCAAGCAGTGAGCTAGCTAGTTTATGTTTTTTCAATTTGGCTTAGTTCATTTATCAGAAGAGCTCTTTCAATTGGCACTAGCTACAGTGCTGATTTAAATTATCCGGACAAAACGAACAAAACTTGAATTTTCAAACGCGTTTTTCTCAAATTGGGTTAAGATTACACAAAAAGTGAACGGAACAAAAGTAGCTTAAAATTTCACCAGAAGTAATATGGTGCCATTTTTCTCCGAAATTCTCAACAAAAATTTTATCCCAAAAATGGGTCATTTTGGCTTTTTTCAATTAATCAAGAATTACGCTGAAACTACTTTGTTAATTGATCAGAAAATTATATCACCGGAAGCCTCTTACGCATCTCAACAAAGTGTAAGAAGGGTTAAATCTCCGAAAACCAGTATAAGAGAAAAAAATTTCACTTGATAGTAAATAAATGTGATTTTTACTACATAAAACCCAGAATCTCTGCTTAAATATAAATTTTAAACAATTTGCGCAAATTGTTGGAGATTTAATCCTTCTTAAACTTTGTTGAGCGGCTTCCTGTGATATAATTTTCTTATCAATTAACAAAGTAGTTTCAGCGTAAATCTTGATTAATTGAAAAAAGCCAAAATGACCCATTTTTGGGGTAAAATTTTTGTTGAGAAAAAATGGCCCCATATTAATTCTGGTGAAATTTTGAGCAACTGTTGTTCCGTTCACTTTTTATGTAATCTTACTCCAATTTGAGAAAAACGCGTTTGAAAATTCAAGTTTTGTCCGGATAATTTAAATTGTATATTCGCTTGTTAAAATGCGTTTGTTGCTGTATTGTCATTTCCCCACTCTCACCAAAAATGATGCAATTTTGTGCTCGGTTATTACTCCAGATAATTATCGAATGTTACGAGTCATGAACGTACTGAATACTCTTAAATAGCTCATGGTGATTTTCATTTTTTAAGGAAAATTCTTTAAAATTGTTTCAGCTAAAAAAAAATTTTCGTTGTTGACTTGTGATTTCTGGTGATTGTTATTTTTTAGGAAAATTCTTTAAAATTGTTTCAGCTAAAATTTTATTTTTCGCAATTGACTTGTGATTTCGTCTAAGTTCACGGCATTTGCTTTGATAAAAAAGAAAGCAAACTCTACTATCAAACGACAAAAAGATGAAGGTCATGAAAAATGTCATCGAATCATATTTTCGAAAGTGGATTTCAATTTTCAAATTTGCCAGCGCAATAAAACAATTACTTTCTGGTCTAATTTTTTCAAGTTGGGTTGAATTTATCAAAAAGTGTCAATCATAAATATTTTTGAAATTCAAAAAGCTTCAAGGCCTTACATTTTTCTCTCTTAATTTCGAAAGCTGTTTTTTTCTAGAAATTATGTCAGTGTTTTTTTTCCTTTAACTTGCAATCACGACTTTTTTTCCAACTATCTGTTGGCTGTTTTAAATGACCTTAATTACGAATTTTTTGCTAATCATATGAAACTTTCCAAAATTAAAATGATATCTGACATTGTTTTCCTAAAATCATGGTATTTTCACTTGTGATATTAAGTGTGTTGAGACTGGGTACTATACAATTTCCCCGCAAAAATTTTTTTTTGCATAGGATTCAACTTCTGGACTTATTGAGTACTCTTATAATTAAACGAACGTAGTGAGTACTCTTAAAGAGGTCTATGTGATTTTTTTCACGAAAAAGTCTAAAATTTTGTTCACGCGCAATTTGATTTTTCGCTGTTTGACTTTTGATTTTTTTCAAGGTCACTTCATTTGCTTTGATAACAGGAAGGCAAACTGCACTATTGAACAGCGAAATTGTAAAGGTGGTTGAAAAACGTGATTGGATTCTAATTTTGAAAATAGAATTTGATTATCAGATTGCCCAGCGAAAAATAAATTTTACCTATCGATCCAGTTTTTTCAAGCTTGGTGAATTTTACCCAAAAAGTGATCAAGCAGAAATTGTTTGTGAAATTGGAAGGTTTGAGGGCACACATTTATCTTTTAAATTTCGCAAATTGAAATTTTTCAGAAACAAGGCAATTTTTTTGTTTCCTTGCGTTCATTCGTTTTTTCGAACTAATATTTGGCTAATTTTTTTGAAATGTCTTCTCTTTAATACCTTGCTTCAATAACTTGATTTTTTGCGAAACAATCCAAGCTATCTAGTTTTTATCAAAATTTCAGATATACATTGTTCTTGAAAATTGAAGAGCATTGAGGTCTTACATTTTTCCTTAAAACTTCGTAAGTTAAAGTTTTTCTCAAAAACAAGTCAGTTTTTTTTTCTGTTTCCTTGCGTTTGTTACTTTTTTCCAACTGTCAGTTGGCTATGATTTCAAAATCTCATTGCTCCAATAGTTTTTGCCAAAAAATCCAAGCTATGAAAATTACTTATTTCTAAGAAAATAACTTATTCTTATAAAAAAAATAAATGATTTCGAAACATTTCGAATTCTCTTGCTTCAATCGGTTTCAGTTAAATTGCTTGATCCTTAAACAAAAGAAAAAATTAAAACTAAGTGTAATTCCATGCGTTTTCCATGCACAAAAATTGAGACCAAATATTTAAGCCAGGGACGCAAAAAAATGAGTTCATTTTGAACTGAATCGAAATATACCGATTCTAATTTCGACATATCTGGTGAACAAAGTTTTTAACGGGAAAAATCCTAGTATCCAATTGCGTTATCTTAACTGATCTCTAGGGTAATCAGACATGACAATACATGATGAAACTAATTTGCTGTTTCCTTTATTTTGTGTTAGATAGGCATTTGATTCAAAATCAATTTTACAAACATAGCCCCCATGCATTTGGAAACAGAATCATTGAACGCAAGTCAACACAGAAATAATCTGAGGAAACTTCAATTTTTGAAATTCGAAGGAAAAAATATATTGCCTAAAATCTTTTTGAACTTCAAGAAAACTTAATGATTTTCACTTTTTGATTAAAAAACCCAATTTGAGAAAAACTAGATCAATAGCTAGTTTTTTATTTCGCTGGGAAAGTGTTTTCGCTGGAAATTAAATTCAACTTTCGTAACTAAAAGTCAATTTTTTTTTCGTGACCTTTGCTTTTTGCTGTTCGACAGTGGAGTTTTCCTCCTTTTTTAACAATAGAAATTGTACTAAACTTATAAAGTATCGAAAATCAGTATAGCAAAAATCAAATTTGAGCGTGAACGCATTATACGTCTTTTCTCGAATCGCGACCTTTATAAGAGACTTAAGATATCAGAGTCTTCATTGTCTGATAACTGCGTGAAATCGTTTTCTCTTTAAAGAAAAGCTGGTTTCAAGCAGTTATCAGACAAAGTTATCAGACAAAACTGAAACAGGACTAGGTTATTACAATTTATAATCTAGTCCCGTTATTAACAGGACGAGACTTTTTTTCACTTGAAAAGATTTTTGTAGCCGGGTAAGAAAATGGTTATCATGCAGTTTTCATATATTGAAAATGTATCAAAGGATACACCTTGTTTTTCCATAGAAAAAGTGAATGAAATTGTATACAATTTCATACATTTTTTCTATGGAAAAACAAAATGTATCTTTTATACTTTTTCAATACATGAAAACTGCATGATAACCGTTTTCTTACACGGCTACAAAAATCTTCTTAAGTGAAAAATAGTCTAGTCCTGTTCATAACGGGACTAGATTATAAATTGTAATAACCTAGTCCTGTTTCAATTTTGTCTGATAACTTTGTCTGATAACTGCGTGAAACCAGCTTCGCTTTTAAGAGAAGCTGATTTCACGCAGTTGTCAGACAATGTCATGAGACAAAAATAAAACAGGATTAGGTTATTACATTTTATAATCTAGTCCCGTTATTAACAGGACTAGACTCAAAAACGCTCAAAAACCGCTCATAATGAAGCAAGATTTTGAGCGCAATCGTCTAAAAAAACTACTCAAACCGCTCAAATCTTGCTTCAAATTAGGTGAAAAATCTCGACTCGGGTTCTGGTTTTAGATGATTAGATAAACTTTTTCCGCCAAGAAAAGAAAGACAATAATCTTACGCGCCATATACAAAACTTAATTTTTTTGAAATTGCGTTGAGTAAAATTGAAAATATTATCTTATAGTAAGCAAACCTCCAGATGCCGTTTAACTGTGAAATTACTGCAACTTAACCAGTTGACTAATGACAAAACCCTTGATTATTCTGTTTTTTAATAAATTTATGAAGCGAAACTGAAATTAACGGATTAATGAATTTTGATTTAAAAAAAAGCTAGTCAAATAGGGCAACGTGTTTATCATAGATAATTCACAAAAATTATATATGCATGAAAGTATATAACAAGAAATTTCTGAAAATTATCTAATTAGAAGGTTAAAGCTTAAAAGGTCAAAAAAAATCATCTTTGTGCTTTCATGGAATTTTAACTTATCAACCTTAAAAACACTCGGACATTTGTCACCTCGTGAAAAACCAAGTATATTCCAAACAAGCTCTGTTTATTGAGTTTAAGTCCGGGGTAGCTTTCTCATAGAGTAATTATGGATAAGGTTCACAGTCTATTCATCACACTATTTTATTTTCGGTCGGATAGATTCGTGCAACTTCTTATTCTAATACCAATCCTAATCTTAATCTTATATTTCCTAGTAAATACTGGGTTTGTTGCGAGGTTAGAATCAAGGAAAAGCAACTGTTTGCTAAGTTAATTTTTTCTTCTGTGGCTGAAACTATGAATAGATTCAGCCCTACAAATTATTGTAATTTTAGTCACGGATCATGAGTGGTTAGTGCTTAAGTATTTTACAGTGATAGTTATCAAGAATGTAATTGGTTATTTTAAATACTTGTTTTGAACTGGTTCAACCCATCCGGGGCTTAGGAAGTTTTTCAGTTTTAGTTGGTTCGAGTGAAGGATGGATGGAGAAATTTCCTCATTTCTTCTTTGAGTAGATTCTTTGAAATTAGTAAAGAGAGAAGAGAAACAGTTGAGACAGTTCATGTTGTGAAGCAGTTGTCTTCGCGGAGAGAGAAGAGAAACAGTTGCTCGTGGAGAGAGAAGAGGTTGTGTATAAAGAAAATGAGTTGAGAGATCGTTTCAAGGTTGCAGATTGATATAGTGATGTGTCGGTTTCCTTAAGTAATGGGAGACTACGTGCATTCTCAACTATTCATCAAATAGGGAGATAGAGTTTGACAGAAAGAAGCGACAAGTGACTAGGATCCGTATTTTTGAGTTCAATGTCGAGTTGGCCATTGTTCTTGTTCAATGGGTACCTTTGCTTCCATATTGGCTTCGTATTTTTATACTGCGAGGATTTGACTGCGACAAACAAAATCAATAGGTTTGCTGTTCCAAATTCGGAATATCATCGAGTATTCATCTCTTTTTTACGGCTCGTTTCTTTGTTCTGAGCGGGATAAAATTTTTTCCAAATATAATGCAAATCAATTTGGGTTTTTTCAATCAAAAAAGTGCCAATAATAATTTGCTCTTGAGCATTAAGGCCATATATTTTTGTTTGAATGTCGAAAATTGAAGTTTTTTCAGAAATAAATTCAATTTTTTCCTTTGCGTTCATTGACTCTTTGCTAACTGTCTCTCGGCTATGTTTTGATTTTTGAGTTGTTTTGCACTAATTGCTGCGGCAGTGGTTAATTTTTGTAAAGCAAGGTTTGGCTTGTTTTTAGACGGGCGACGAGGTTGTTGTTGTCTCCAAGATGCCAGGCTCAGAAGACTGGCTGTTCTGTCAACTAGGAACAAAAACTGGATATCTACCAACAAACTTCATGTCATCTTAAAGTTTTTAGAGCTGAAAAATGTACTTCATATTTCAATTTTTTTTTGAAGTTTAAAATAGTTTCGTTTTTTGAATGCTCTATCATTATATGCCTGGTGAAATGAATTTATTGTGCTGACATATGCACAATTTTCAATGCGTTTATAACAATCAAAACAGTTAAATAAGTCTATTTTAAGCCAAATAAATGCCTTTCTATGATAAATAGTTGTAAATATTTAATTTTCATTAAAATGAATTGTACGAAAAAGCAATCAATTAATTATTTTCTTGAGATTTAATTCAAATTCAAGCAGTGAGCTAGCTAGTTTATGTTTTTTCAATTTGGCTTAGTTCATTTATCAGAAGAGCTCTTTCAATTGGCACTAGCTACAGTGCTGATTTAAATTATCCGGACAAAACGAACAAAACTTGAATTTTCAAACGCATTTTTCTCAAATTGGGTTAAGATTACACAAAAAGTGAACGGAACAAAAGTAGCTTAAAATTTCACCAGAAGTAATATGGTGCCATTTTTCTCCGAAATTCTCAATAAAAATTTTATCCCAAAAATGGGTCATTTTGGCTTTTTTCAATTAATCAAGAATTACGCTGAAACTACTTTGTTAATTGATCAGAAAGTTATATCACAGGAAGCCTCTTACGCATCTCAACAAAGTGTAAGAAGGGTTAAATCTCCGAAAACCAGTATAAGAGAAAAAAATTTCACTTGATAGTAAATAAATGTGATTTTTACTATATAAAACCCAGAATCTCTGTTTAAATATAAATTTTAAACAATTTGCGCAAATTGTTGGAGATTTAATCCTTCTTAAACTTTGTTGAGCGGTTTCCTGTGATATAATTTTCTTATCAATTAACAAAGTAGTTTCAGCGTAAATCTTGATTAATTGAAAAAAGCCAAAATCACCCGTTTTTGGGGTAAAATTTTTGTTGAGAAAAAATGGCCCCATATTAATTCTGGTGAAATTTTGAGCAACTGTTGTTCCGTTCACTTTTTATGTAATCTTACTCCAATTTGAGAAAAACGCGTTTGAAAATTCAAGTTTTGTCCGGATAATTTAAATTGTATATTCGCTTGTTAAAATGCGTTTGTTGCTGTATTGTCATTTCCCCACTCTCACCAAAAATGATTTAATTTTGTGCTCGGTTATTACTCCAGATAATTATCGAATGTTACGAGTCATGAACGTACTGAATACTCTTAAATAGCTCATGGTGATTTTCATTTTTTAAGGAAAATTCTTTAATATTGTTTCAGCTAAAAAAAAATTTTCGCGGTTGACTTGTGATTTCTGGTGATTGTTATTTTTTAGGAAAGTTCTTTAAAATTGTTTCAGCTAAAATTTTGTTTTTCGCGGTTGACTTGTGATTTCGTCTAAGTTAACGGCATTTGCTTTGATAAAAAGAAAGCAAACTGATAAAAAACCCAAGCTATGAAAATTACTTATTTCTAAGAAAATAACTTATTCTTATAAAAAACAAATGATTTCGAAACATTTCGAATTCTCTTGCTTCAATCGGTTTCAGTTAAATTGCTTAATCTTTAAACAAAAGAAAAAATTAAAACTAAGTGTAATTCCATGCGTTTTCCATGCACAAAAATTGAGACCAAATATTTAAGCCAGGGACGCAAACAAAATGAGTTCATTTTGAACTGAATCGAAATATACCGATTCTAATTTCGACATATCTGGTGAACAAAATTTTTTAACGGAAAAAATCCTAGTATCCAATTGCGTTATCTTAACTGATCTCTAGGGTAATCAGACATGACAATACATGATGAAACTAATTTGCTGTTTCCTTTATTTTGTGTTAGATAGGCATTTGATTCAAAATCAATTTTACAAACATAGCCTCCATGCATTTGGAATTAGAATCATTGAACGCAAGTCAACACAGAAATAATCTGAGGAAACTTCAATTTTTGAAATTCGAAGGAAAACATATATTGCCTAAAATCTTTTTGAACTTCAAGAAAACTTAATGATTTTCACTTTTTGATTAAAAAACCCAATTTGAGAAAAACTAGATCAAAAGCTAGTTTTTTATTTCGCTGGGAAAGTGTTTTCGCTGGGAATTAAATTCAACTTTCGTAACTAAATTTCAATCTATTTTTTCGTGACCTTTACTTTTTGCTGTTCGACAGTGGAGTTTTCCTTCTTTTTAACAATAGAAATTGTACTAAACTTATAAAGTATCGAAAATCAGTATAGCAAAAATCAAATTTAAGCGTGAACGCATTATACGTCTTTTCTCGAATCGCGACTTTCATAAGAGACTTAAGATATCAGAGTCTTCATTGTCTGATAACTGCGTGAAATCATTTTCTCTTTATAGAAAAGCTGGTTTCAAGCAGTTATCAGACAAAGTTATCAGACAAAACTGAAACAGGACTAGGTTATTACAATTTATAATCTAGTCCCGTTATTAACAGGACGAGATTTTTTTTCACTTGAAAAGATTCTTGTAGCCGGGTAAGAAAACGGTTATCATGCAGTTTTCATATATTGAAAATGTATCAAAGGATACACCTTGTTTTTCCATAGAAAAAGTGTATCAAATTGTATACAATTTCATACACTTTTTCTATGGAAAAACAAAATGTATCTGTTATACTTTTTCAATATATGAAAACTGCATGATAACCGTTTTCTTACACGGCTACAAAAATCTTCTTAAGTGAAAAATAGTCTAGTCCTGTTCTTAACGGGACTAGATTATAAACTGTAATAACCTAGTCCTGTTTCAATTTTGTCTGATAACTTTGTCTGATAACTGCGTGAAACCAGCTTCGCTTTTAAGAGAAGCTGATTTCACGCAGTTATCAGACAATGTCATGAGACAAAAATAAAACAGGATTAGGTTATTACATTTTATAATCTAGTGCCGTTATAATAAAACCGCTCATAATGAAGCAAGATTTTGAGCGCAATCGTCTAAAAAAACTACTCAAACCGCTCAAATCTTGCTTCAAATTAGGTGAAAAATCTCGACTCGGGTTCTGGTTTTAGATGATTAGATAAACTTTTTCCGCCAAGAAAAGAAAGCCAATAATCTTACGCGCCATATACAAAACTTAATTTTTTTGAAATTGCGTTGAGTAAAATTGAAAATATTAACTTATATTAAGCAAACCTCCAGATGCCGTTTAACTGTGAAATTACTGCAACTTAACCAGTTGACTAATGACAAAATCCTTGATTATTCAGTTTTTTAATAAATTTATGAAGCGAAACTGAAATTAACGGATTAATGAATTTTGATTTAAAAAAAGCTAGTCAAATAGGGGAACGTGTTTATCATAGATAATTCACAAAAATTATATATGCATGAAAGTATATAACAAGAAATTTCTGAAAATTTTCTGATTAGAAGGTTAGAGCTTAAAAGGTCAAAAAAATCAGATTTGTGCTTTCATGGAATTTTAACTTATCAACCTTAAAAATACTCTGACATTTGTCACATCGTGAAAAACCAAGTATATTCCAAACAAGCTCTGTTTATTGAGTTTAAGTCCGGGGTAGCTTTCTCATAGAGTAATTATGGATAAGGTTCACAGTCTAGATTCGTGCAACTTCTTATTCTAATACCAATCCTAATCTTAATCTTATATTTCCTAGTATGTACTGGGTTTGTTGCGAGGTTAGAATCAAGGAAAAGCAACTGTTTGCTAAGTTAATTTTTTCTTCTGTGGCTGAAACTATGAATAGATTCAGCCCTACAAATTATTGTAATTTGAGTCACGGATCATGAGTGGTTAGTTCTTAAGTATTTTACAGTGATAGTTATCAAGAATGTAATTGGTTATTTTAATTACTTGTTTTGAACTGGTTCAACCCATCCGGGGTTTAGGAAGTTTTTCAGTTTTAGTTGGTTCGAATGAAGAATGGATAGAGAAATTTCTTTATTTCTTCTTTGAGTAGATTCTTTGAATTTTGTAAAGAGAGAAGAGAAACAGTTGAGACAGTTCATGTTGTGAAGCAGTTGTCTTCGCGGAGAGAGAAGAGAAATAGTTGCTCGTGGAGAGAGAAGAGGTTGTGTATAAAGAAAATGAGTTGAGAGATCGTTTCAAGGTTGCAGATTGATATAGTGATGTGTCGGTTTCCTTAAAAAACGGGGAGACTACGTGCATTCTCAACTATTCATCAAATAGTGAGATAGAGTTTGACTTCTCAGAAAGAAGCTACAAGTGACTAGGATCCGTATTTTTGAGTTCAATGTCGAGTTGGCCATTGTTCTTGTTCAATGGGTACCTTTGCTTCCATATTGGCTTCGTATTTTTATACTGCGAGGATTTGACTGCGACAAACAAAATCAATAGGTTTGCTGTTCCAAAGTCGAAATGTCATCGAGTATTCATCTCTTTTTTACGGCTCGTTTCTTTGTTCGTTTCCTCCAACCATTATGGGAAAGTTTGAAACGCTTGAAAGTAAGTTAAAGTTGTTATCAGTCAGTTTGTCAAACTAGAAACTCATTTTAAATTAAAATCTACAATGGCGAGATACTTTGATTTTGTGTGGAAAGAGTAGTGAAAGTTGGACAAGTGAAACAATAAATAAAAAACTACGAAATACAGCACACGTAAAAAGGTGCGTTTTATTTTTAATCAAAACTCATTACTAATTGAACTCTTTGTATAGATAACTTACAGCAAAATATATTCAATTCATTGCTGCGTATAAAGTTTATTGTCTTTTTTATAATTTTACAATAAACAGTTAGCACTTTTAAGCAAAATTATTTTCAAGTAAAGATTTTTTTTGTTTTGATTTTGTACAACATTTTCAGGGAAATAACTGCTGAAATCTAGAAGAAAATATTGAGACACTTCTGTAAAAATGGTAAGTGAATTATTGAAACTTATTTTTTGAGATTTATAAATTCATACTTACTGAGGGTCGGATTCCGAAAAACATCCATAGCGAAAGCTAGCATGTATTGTGGGTGGGTGTGTTTTTATAAACTTGCAAGCATTCGAGAGACTTTTTTGGTACGTAAAATGGCCAAAGGAGTACTAGTGCGTGGATGATTTTAACTTATTTAGTTGTGGCGGAAAGTTCGTGATTAGTATTTTGTATTAGATTATATAATTTGTGATTAAATTTTACATTTTTTAATATTTTCTGAAAGGGGTATTTCAACTGGTTGTATACACTAGTGCAGATTGATAATGAGGCGGGAGTCTTCAAGAAGGAAGTTATTCTTGAGGGGCAAAATATGTACACTTTTTGGTCGGGATCATAGTTTCGGAGGATGCCGTGAAGGTTAGTGGATTTAATACAATATGTGACGTTAAGCAAATAGATTGAGATATATTTTGGCGGTTTTGGCATGGTGAGCTTCGAAGGAAATGACGTTGGATAAATCGGTAGATTATGCGGGTCTGTGTAAGTTTGGTTTTAAGCATGATTTAATGCGAGCAGTTATTGTCACGCTTCTTAGGGATAAGGAAGCTAAAAACTTTGGACAAGGGAGTGATCGAATTTGCTAAAGTATGAATCGTACTACAAGTGACTAGGATCCGTGTGCATAGTCGTCAAAGTGATCAAATTTTTTACTAGTTCTATCGTGATTCAATTTGTAGTCAGTTTCAATAGAGAAATTTTCGGTTAGTTGGGAACTTACTGCGGGATCGGTGTCATATGATGAATATTCCATTTAACGGATGACTTTGTGCTCTTAGTGCGTGATAGAAAAGTGATTGGATTTACGTGCAATGAAGATTTTAACTGTTTGTGATAGTCCAATGTTTGTAATTTAGTTTAGTTGTAGTGCAGTTGTGAGTTGATAAATGAGAATGTCGCAAAGCTCATCGTCGTCTGTGGTTCTTTGTAGTGGAAAATTTAGAGTGTTACTAAAAATATAAAAAGATTTTCAGGAGAGTGCAGGAAGGAGGTAAAATTCGTCAACATAGGTGTTACGTTGGGACTGGGTTTCTGTATTGTTATGAGTATATTGGGGGAAAAGGGAAGGTTTTCGACTAAAAATTGTGGTGTGTTAGTATGATTGAGATGATTAGTTCGATTAAGACCTGATGATGATGGCGGTTAAGTAATCATCTTGACGGTTTAATGGGGTATTTTTGTTTCATAAGGATGCGTTGTTAGCAAGTGGGGCATCGCGGATGGATGATGTGGATAATTCTGAAGTTGAAATGGACTGGGTTGATCCATGGATAGTCAGTTGATTGCTAGCGCTTTGAATTTGTTACTGATTGCGTATGAAATCATCAAATTCATCCTCAAATGGATCATCAGTCATAGGGCTGGGTATATCGGGGGCATGGCTAGAATAAGGAGAAAGAATGGGGATATCGTCGGTGTGTGAAGAGCTGGACGTGGAGAGTACTACAGGGGTAGGGGGTTATCAGGTCATAGGGTGGTTGTGAGAATTTAGTAGGGCTTGGTTCGGAGTCTAAAAACTCGTCGGGTTTATCAATGGCAGGGTTATTTAAAGTGGAGTTAGAGTCAAAAACAGTTTGTATTGAATCATAAGATTGTATGTGAGATGAGTTAGATTAAAAAATAGAAAAAGTGGGGCTAAAAACGGGTAAGAGAGAGGAGGTGAGGTCTAAGATGGATACGAAAGAGTGCTGTTGTTGGAGATTGGAGGGATAGGGAAAAACGCTTCAATGATCCAATCTGGCGGCTCATCGTGGGCTAAAATGATGGTTGTTCTGAGAACGAAATTTTTTGCTATGTTGTTGGTCAATTTTTTCTTCATGTGCTTCATCAGTATTTTGTGACTGATATGCTATGGGTGAAGTGAGTCGTGTTGTATATAGTTGTTTGTGGTGCAGGCGTGATGCTAAGGAGAGTGCAATACTATCTTTTTGTGGTATTGTTTGTAAGTGATTTTGATTTGATAAATTGTATAAATGTAATGATGCCCTGGGTGTATTAGTTGTAATGTCCTGTTGGTCCAATTTTCCGGATAGTTTTTTGTTTTATTAGCTAGTTTGTGCGTCTAAAAAAAATTATTAATTGATGTGGAGAAAATTCCTTTAAAAGTTTTAGGATTCTTGTTATGCTAACTTGTCTTTTAAGTTGTGTGTGTAATGCGCATGTGTAATATTCTCTTTTAAGGAGTGAAAAAAAATCGTTGAAATAAGCTTTGCGTATTATGTAGTCAACCTTTCTAGGATGTAAAAGGGCTATCGAAGAAAGGGAAGGAGTTAATTTTTTCAGAAGAAAAAACTGAGGATATTTACCGGTGAAATATCTTGTGGCGGTATTTTTCTCCGTTGAGATAAACATAGTCCTTGTTTTCTGTAAATAATCTACTGTCTTCCTATTTACATATATCGGAGAAACCGGCTGTTTCAACAAGTTTTCGGAGGTTTCGATCCATATGTTGTCATTGGATGGTGCCCATTTCTGTAAGGAGATCTTGAAACTTCTTGAGCGTATGTGATGTTCAATATCTGATTTAGAGTATGTGCCTGTAGATTTTAAACGTACCTAAGAGTTACGAGCTATTGTATGAAATCTTTCAGGTGAAAACTTCATCATATGGGGCAATAAGATGGCTTAGGGTGTGAGATGATAAAATTTCTCTTCATTTGGATTACATTGTACTACTTTTTGACTATTTTCTGATCCACATGGGACAGCTGTATCCCAAAAAAACGTTCGTCGTGATAGTGTGCCTGCGACACGTATTTTATTTACGTAAATTTATGGCATTTATTGGTAGCATTTTTTGTCTCTTCGAATACATACATTGTTAGGCCTGTTTAAATCATGTATAATACCAAAGTATGTTTCTTTTGTAGTCAAAAAGATTTGAGCCCTTTCCTGATAGAGGGTATCCTGAATAGGGCATTTTTTTTACGGCTAATCATACGGATTGTAATATTTGTATTTATTCTAATCACATTTCTTGAAAACTTCTACTGTTAGTGTTCTCAAGTTTCATATCAAGTTGAATTTCTTAGTGGATTCGGCCGAAGTATTTGTTATTCCTTAGTGATAATTTTTGTAGCCTTGTACTGTCAGAGTTTTCTGGTAGGAACTCTTCTCCGGTGTTTCATTTTTTTAGTATAATGTGACTGATATATAGGATTTTCATCCTCTCTCTTTTTTAAATTGGATGGGATGAATTTTCCTGTTTTCATGTCGAATCCTTTTTCATATTTGACTTGTACTTCTGAAAACTGTGTGCGAAAAAGTGGCTTTGAATATTTACATGCTAATTCCGTTTCAAGGTATATTTGGAAAGTGTTTTCTTATCCTTGTACAGTATAAATGGGTTTTAATCGGATCGTTTTCTATCAGGGTGTAACTGATCAAATGGTATAGATTCTATAAGTTTGTTTTGTGAAAGTTTATTGTTCTTGCTTGAAATTTAGCGACCCTAAAATATGGTACATGTGTCTCCAGGAAACCAAACAATGTTTGCCACTGTGCGAGTGGTGGGATCGCAATATCCGTGAAAATTTTTATGAGTCAAGCGGATTCCCTGGTACAATAATGATCCATCTTTTAAATAACGTGAAAATCGTAAGTTAAGCGTCTGTGTGCACCGTGATAAAGGTAGATTTCATCTACTTGTATATGACCTTGCTCTCTTTCAAATGGATTCAGGAAAAATTTGAGATTTTACTAATTTTTCAGTATTGTCTCTTAGTGTTTTTATCTTTAAACGTTTTATTTAATTTTTACAATAGTCAAGAATAAGATGTGATTGTTTTTCAACATTGCTTTGTTATTCTGATTCATGACCGAGACTCATATGGTACATGTTTCTCCAGGAAACCAAACAATGGTTGCCTCTGTGCGAGTGGTGGGATCGCAATATCCGTGATAATTTTTTTGAGGTAAGCGGATTCCCTGGTACAATAATGAGTCATCTTTTAAATCACGTGAAAATCGTAAGTTAAGCGTCTGTGTGCACCGTGATAAGGGTAGCTTTCATCTACTTGTAAATGACCTTGCTGTCTTTTAAGTGGATTCAGGAAAAATTTGAGATTTTACTAAATTTTAAGTATTGTCTCTTAGTGTTTTTATCTTTAAACGTTTTATTTAATTATTACAATAGTCAAGAATAAGATGTGATTGTCTTTCAACATTGCTTTGTTATTATGATTCATGGCCGAGACTCATTTTATTTCCATTTGAGACTTGAAAACAATGTACTTTCTTCTCTGAAAATTTTTCTGTGATATTTTAACCTGTGAGCGCTGGGTTTTGAATAAAAACTTGCAATAACATTGGTTGATTCGATTGCTTCTGTTTTTGAGTCATATTGTGAAACTTAGTGTATTGCTTTTTTATATAGTGGTTTTTGTCAATTATCTTCGCAATCACAATGAGAGAACTTGTGGTTCTGTTCGGGAGAGGGATTGTTATGAATTATTGGTCCAGGGAGTATTAAGAGGTAAAAGGGAATTTTTCGATAAAAGCGTTAAAATATACCTGTCTAAGATAGTCCTAAAAAAGGATTGTAAAATTTTATGTAGCCTTTTGTCTTTTATTGTAACTATAATATTTGTAAAATAATTCGGTGCATATAAATGGAGGAGGTAATGATTGAACAGTAATTTCTGGTTGAGATAATGGCAACAGTTGATATACAAGGTCGTTCAATTTTACTTTAATTCCAAATTTAAAAACTAAGCTCTGTTGTGAAAATGTTTAATAGTTGTGCTCTTGAATATCTGGTATGAATTTTCTTGTTAATATCATTCAAATCAGGATGAGATAATCTATTAAAGTTAGAAAAATGATAAAAGTATCAAAAGGTCATTTTACTAAGTAGAATTTTTAACATTTAGAAAAAAGGTCTTTTTTTGTGGTTCCTGATTTGGTTGTCGTTAGTTTGGGAAAGAGAAATTTAAGTTTGGAGCAGGGATAAAAAAAACTGCAAATTGTTAACGAAAAAACGCTGAATATGGTTATTATAAATTCTAAAATTCCTCTTTGTAAAAAGCTGTAAAAATGCAAAAGACTTAATAAAATTGATTACCTGTTTTAAAAAGTTGTACACCTGACTTTAAAGTGAGCATTCAAAAAGTGATTTGCTTTTTGAGGTAATTTTAATTTTTTCACAGTTATAACAAATGAGATCAAAATGTTTATTGATTGCTGACAAGTGGCATGGGTACGAAGAGGTTTCGGTGAAGAAAAGTCTGACGTTTTGGATAAAAGGTTGTTAGTTTTTGTTTTTATTTAGAGGATAATTGGGGTTTTGTGGGGTAGGTTGTCTTAAGCTGGGCAATCTTTTGAGTTTTTTATACTCTAGGCTTACTCTAGGCTATACTCTAGGTTTTTCCTCTGATTTTTGGGATTTAATTATTCTCAATTGTATTGATTGATAGTAGGGGGTTGAAAATTCTGTGTGATATTTCTTTAAGCTGTCAATTTTTAGATTATTACTTGTTTTTTACCTGAAGGTCTCTGAGTTGGAGTTATAATTTTAGTTCAAGTTGGAGTTATGTCGGCTAATAATAGCAATGGCGTTGAATAAAGATTGAGATAATCTCAAGTGATGTGATTGGTTGATTTTTGGATGATTTTTTTTTTGAGATTAAAAAGATTTTTGTAGCCGTGTAAGAAAACGGTTATCATGCAGTTTCAATATATTGAAAATGTATCAAAGGATACACCTTGTTTTTCCATAGAAAAAGTGTGTGAAATTGTATACAATTTCATACACTTTTTCTATGGAAAAACAAAATGTATCTTTTATACTTTTTCAATATATGAAAACTGCATGATAACCATTTTCTTACACGGCTACAAAAATCTTCTTAAGTGAAAAATAGTCTAGTCCTGTTCATAACGGGACTAGATTAAAAATTGTAATAACCTAGTCCTGTTTCAATTTTATCTGATAACTTTGTCTGATAACTGCGTGAAACCAGCTTCGCTTTTAAGAGAAGCTGATTTCATGCAGTTATTAGACAATGTCATGAGACAAAAACAAAGCAGGATTAGGTTATTACATTTTATAATCTAGTCCCGTTATTAACAGGACTAGACTCAAAAACGCTCAAAAACCGCTCATAATGAAGCAAGATTTTGAGCGCAATCGTCTAAAAAAACTACTCAAACCGCTCAAATCTTGCTTCAAATTAGGTGAAAAATCTCGACTCGGGTTCTGGATTTAGATGATTAGATAAACTTTTTCCGCCAAGAAAAGAAAGCCAATAATCTTACGCGCCATATACAAAACCTAATTTTTTTGAAATTGCGTTGAGTAAAATTGAAAATATTAACTCATAGTAAGCAAACCTCCAGATGCCGTTTAACTGTGAAATTACTGCAACTTAACCAGTTGACTAATGACAAAACCCTTGATTATTCTGTTTTTTAATAAATTTATGAAGCGAAACTGAAATTAACGGATTAATGAATTTTGATTTAAGAAAAGCTAGTCAAATAGGGGAACGTGTTTATCATAGATAATTCACAAAAATTATATATGCATGAAAGTATAAAACAAGAAATTTCTGAAAATTATCTGATAGGAAGGTTAAAGCTTGAAAGGTCAAAAAAATCAGATTTGTGCTTTCATGGAATTTTAACTTATCAACCTTAAAAACACTCGGACATTTGTCACCTCGTGAAAAACCAAGTATATTCCAAACAAGCTCTGTTTATTGAGTGTAAGTCCGGTTTAGCTTTCTCATAGAGTAATTATGGATAAGGTTTACAGTCTATTCATCACGCTATTTTTTTTTCGGTCGGATAGATTCGTGCAACTTCTTTTTCTAATACCAATCCTAATCTTAATCTTATATTTCCTAGTATATACTGGGTTTGTTGCGAGGTTAGAATCAAGGAAAAGCAACTGTTTGCTAAGTTAATTTTTTCTTCTGTGGCTGAAACTATGAATAGATTCAGCCCTACAAATTATGGTAATTTGAGTCACGGATCATGAGTGGTTAGTTCTTAAGTATTTTACAGTGATAGTTATCAAGAATGTAATTGGTTATTTTAGATACTTGTTTTGAACTGGTTCAACCCATCCGGGCTTTAGGAAGTTTTTCAGTTTTAGTTGGTTCGAATGAAGGATGGATGGAGAAATTTTTTTTTTCTTCTTTGAGTAGAGTCTTTGAAATTAGTAAAGAGAGAAGAGAAACAGTTGAGACAGTTCATGTTGTGAAGCAGTTGTCTTCGCGGAGAGAGAAGAGAAACAATTGCTCGTGGAGAGAGAAGAGGTTGTGTATAAAGAAAATGAGTTGGGAGATCGTTTCAGGGTTGCAGATTGATATAGTGATGTGTCGGTTTCCTTAAAAAACGGGGAGACTACGTGCATTCTCAACTATTCATCAAATAGTGAGATAGAGTTTGACTTCTCAGAAAGAAGCTTCAAGTGACTAGGATCCGTATTTATGAGTTCAATGTCGAGTTGGCCATTGTTCTTGTTCAATGGGAACCTTTGCTTCCATATTGGCTTCGTATTTTTATACTGCGAGGATTTGACTGCGACAAACAAAATCAATAGGTTTGCTGTTCCAAAGTCGCGATGTCATCGAGTATTCATCTCTTTTTTACGGCTCGTTTCTTTGTTTGTTTCCTCCAACCGTTATGGGAAAGTTTGAAACGCTTGAAAGTAAGTTAAAGTTGTTATCAGTCAGTTGGTCAAACTAGAAACTCATTTTAAATTAAAATCTACAATGGCGAGATACTTTGATTTTGTGTGGAAAGAGTAGTGAAAGTTGGACAAGTGAAACAATAAATAAAAAACTACGAAATACAGCACACGTAAAAAGGTGCGTTTTATTTTTAATCAAAACTCATTACTAATTGAACTCTTTGTATAGATAACTTACAGCAAAATATATTCAATTCATTGCTGTGTATAAAGTTAATTGTTTTTTTTTAAATAAATTTACAATAAACAGATAGCACTTTTAAGCAAAATTATTTTCAAGTAAAGATTTTTTATTTTGATTTTATACAACGTTTTCAGGCAAATAACTGCTAAAATCTAGAAGAAAATGTTGAGACACTTCTGTTAAAATGGTAAGTGATTTATCGAAACTTATTTTTTGAGATTTATAAATTCATACTTACTGAGGGTCGGATTCCGAAAAACATCCATAGCGAAAGCTAGCATGTATTGTGGGTGGGTGTGTTTTTATAAACTTGCAAGCATTCGAGAGACTTTTTTGGTTCGTAAAATGGCCAAAGGAGTACTAGTGCGTGGATGATTTTAACTTTTTTAGTTTTGGCGGAAAGTTCGTTGTTAGTATTTTGTTTTAGATTATATAATTTGTGATTAAATTTTACATTTTAAATATTTTCTGAAAGGGGTATTTCAACTGGTTGTATACACTAGTGCAGATTGATAATGAGGCGGGACTCTTCAAGAGGGAAGTTATTCGTGAGGGGCACAGATTATGCGGGTCTGTGTAAGTTTGGTTTTAAGCATGATTTAGTGCGAGCAGTTATTGTCACGCTTCTTAGGGATAAGGAAGCTAAAAACTTTGGACAAGGGAGTGATCGAATTTGCTAAAGTATGAATCGTACTATGAAGTGCATGGTCGTCAAAGTGATCAAATTTTTTACTAGTTCTATCGTGATTCAATTTGTAGTCAGTTTCAATAGAGAAATTTTCGGTTAGTTGGGAACTTACTGCGGGATCGGTGTCATATGATGAATATTCCATTTAACGGATGACTTTGTGCTCTTAGTGCGTGATAGAAAAGTGATTGGATTTACGTGCAATGAAGATTTTAACTGTTTGTGATAGTCCAATGTTTGTAATTTAGTTTAGTTGTAGTGCAGTTGTGAGTTGATAAATGAGAATGTCGCAAAGCTCATCGTCGTCTGTGGTTCTTCGTAGTGGAAAATTTAGAGTGTTAGTAAAAATATAAAAAGATATTCAGGAGAGTGCGGGAAGGAGGTAAAATTCGTCAATATAGGTGTTACGTTGGGACTGGGTTTCTGTATTGTTATGAGTATATTGGGGGAAAAGGGAAGGTTTTCGACTAAAAATTGTGGTGAGTTAGTATAATTGTGATGATTAGTTCGATTAAGACCTGATGATGATTGCGGTTAAGTACTCATCTTGACGGTTTAATGGGGTATTTTCGTTTCATAAGGATGCGTTGTTAGCAAGTGGGGCATCGCGGATGGATGATGTGGATAATTCTGAAATTGAAATGGACTGGGTTGATCCATGGATAGTCAGTTGATTGCTAGCGCTTTGAATTTGTTACTGATTTTGTATGAAATCCTCAAAGTCATCCTCAAATGGATCATCAGTCATAGGGCTGGGGATATCGGGGGCATGGCTAGGATAAGGAGAAAGAAAGGGAATATCGTCGGTGTGTGAAGAGCTGGACGTGGAGAGTACTACAGGGGTAGGGGGTTATCAGGTCATAGGGTGGTTGTGAGAATTTAGTAGGGCTTGGTTCAGAGTCTAAAATCTCGTCGGGTTTATCAATGGCAGGGTTATTTAAAGTGGAGTGAGTGTCAAAAACAGTTTGTATTGAATCATAAGATTGTATGTGAGGTGAGTTAGATAAAAAAAATAGAAAAACTGGGGCTAAAAACGGGTAAGAGAGAAGAGGTGAGGTCTAAGATGGATACGAAAGAGTGCTGTTGTTGGAGATTGGAGGGATAGGGAAAAAACGCTTCAATGATCCAATCTGGCGGCTCATCGTGGGCTAAAATGATGGTTGTTCTGAGAACGAAATTTTTTGCTATGTTGTTGGTCAATTTTTTCTTCATGTGCTTCATCAGTATTTTGTGACTGATATGCTATGTGTGAAGTGAGTCGTGTTGTATATAGTTGTTTTTGGTGCAGGCGTGATGCTAAGGAGAGTGCAATACTATCTTTTTGTGGTATTGTTTGTAAGTGATTTTGATTTGATAAATTGTATAAATGTAATGATGCTCTGGGTGTATTAGTTGTAATGTCCTGTTGGTCCAATTTTCCCGATAGTTTTTTGTTTTATTAGCTAGTTTGTGGGTCTAAAAAAATAATAATAATTGATGTGGAGAAAATTCCTTTAAAAATTTTAGGATTCTTGCTATGCTGTCTTGTCTTTTTAGTTGTGTGTGTAATGCGCATTTTTAATAATCTTTTTTAAGGATTGAAAAAAAATCGTTGACATAAGCTTTGCGTATTATGTAGTCAACCTTTCTAGGATGTAAAAGGGCTATCGAAGAAAGGCAAGGAGTTATTTTTTTCATTTTAAAAAACTGAGGATATTTACCGGTGAAATATCTTGTGGCAGTATTTTCTCCGTTGAGATCAAAATAGTCTTTGTTTTCTGTAAATAATCTACTGTCTTCCTATTTACATATATCGGAGAAAGCGGCTGTTTCAGCAAGTTTTCGGAGGTTTCGATCCATAGGTTGTCATTTGATGGTGCCCATTTCTGTAAGGAGTTCTTGAAACTTATTGAGCGTATGTGATGTTCAACATCTGATTTAGAGTATATGCCTGTAGGTTTTAAACGTACCTAAGGGTTACGAGCTTTTGTATGAAATCTTTCAGGTAAAAACTTCATCAAATGGGGCAATAAGATGGCTTAGGGTGTGAGATGATAAAATTTCTCTTCATTTGGATTACATTGTACTACTTTTTGGCTATTTTCTGATCCATATGGGACAGCTGTATCCCAAAAATGTTCGTCGTGATAGTGTGCCTACGACACGTATTTTATTTACGTAAATTAATGGCATTTATTGCTAGCATTTTTTGTCTCTTCAAATACATACATTGTTAGGCCTGTTTAAACCATCTA
The DNA here is from genome assembly GCF_963678635.1 of Symsagittifera roscoffensis. Classification (NCBI taxonomy): domain Eukaryota; kingdom Metazoa; phylum Xenacoelomorpha; order Acoela; family Convolutidae; genus Symsagittifera; species Symsagittifera roscoffensis. The sequence continues at coordinate 82,954,050 of NC_087064.1, read as the reverse complement.
TAATACCAAAGTAAGTTTCTTTTGTAGTCAAAAAGATTTGAGCCCTTTCCTGATAGAGGGTATCCTGAATAGGGCATTTTTTTTACGGCTAATCATAAGGATTGTAAAATTTGTGTTTATTCTAATCACATTTCTTGAAAATTTCTACTGTTAGTGTTCTCAAGTTTCATATCAAGTTGAATTTCTTAGTGGATTTGGCCGAAGTATTTGTTATTCCTTAGTGATAAGTTTTGTAGCCTTGTACTGTCAGAGTTTTCTGTTAGGAACTCTTCTCCGGTGTTTCATTCTTTTAGCACAATTTGACTGATATATAGGATTTTCATCCTCTCTCTTTTTTGAATTGGATGGAATGAATTTTCCTGTTTTCATGTCGAATCCTTTTTCATATTTGACTTGTACTTCTGAAAACTGTGTGCGAAAAAGTGGTTTTGATTATTTACATGCTAATTCCGTTTCAAGTTATATTTGGAAACGTCCTTAAGTGTTTTCTTATCCTTGTAAAGTAGAAATGGGTTTTAATCGGATCGTTTTCTATCAGGGTGTAACTGATCAAATGGTATAGATTCTATAAGTTTTTTTTGTGAAACTTTAATGTTCTTGCTTGATATTTAGCGACCCTGAAATATGGTACATGTGTCTCCAGGAAACCAAACAATGGTTGCCTCTGTGCGAGTGGTGGGATTGCAATACCCGTGAAAATTTTTATGAGGTAAGCGGATTCCCTGGTACAATAATGAGCCATCTTTTAAATCACGTGAAAATCGTAAGTTAAGCGTCTGTGTGCACCGTGATAAGGGTATTTTTCATCTACTTGTATATGACCTTGCTGTCTTTCAAGTGGATTCAGGAAAAATTTGAGATTTTACTAATTTTTTAGTATTGTCTCTTAGTGTTTTTATCTTTAAACGTTTTATTTAATTTTTACAATAGTCAAGAATAAGATGTGATTGTCTTTCAACATTGCTTTGTTATTATGATTCATGACCGAGACTCATATGGTACATGTGTCTCCAGGAAACCAAACAATGGTTACCTCTGTGCAAGTGGTGGGATCGCAATATCCGTGATAATTTTTATGAGGTAAGCGGATTCCCTGGTACAATAATGAGTCATCTTTTAAATCACACGAAAATCGTAAGTTAAACGTCTGTGTGCACCGTGATAAGGGTAGATTTCATCTACTTGTAAATGACCTTGCTGTCTTTCAAGTGGATTCAGGAAAAATTTGAGATTTTACTAATTTTTAAGTATTGTCTCTTAGTGTTTTTATCTTTAAACATTTTATTTAATTTTTACAATAGTCAAGAATAAGATGTGATTGTCTTTCAACATTGCTTTGTTATTATGATTCATGGCCGAGACTCATTTCATTTCCATTTGAGACTTGAAAACAATGTACTTTCTTCTCTGAAAATTTTCCTGTGATTATTTTAACCTGTGAGCGCTGGGTTTTGAATAAAAACTTGCAATAACATTGGTTGATTCGATTGCTTCTGTTTCTGAGTCATATTGTGAAACTTAGTTTATTGCTTTTTTATATAGTAGTTTTTGTCAATTATCTTCGCAATCACAATGAGAGAGCTTGTGGTTCTGTTCGGGAGAGGGATTTTTATGAATTATTGGTTCAGGTAGTATTAAGAGATAAAATGGAATTTTTCGATAAAAGCGTTAAAATAGACCTGTCTAAGATAGTCCTGAAAAAAAGGTTTTAAAATTTTATCTAGCCTTTTGTCTTTTATTGTAACTATAATATTTGTAAAATATTTCGGTGCATATAAATGGAGAAGGTAATGATTTAACAGTAGTTTCTGGTTGAGATAATGGCAACAGTTGATGTACAAGTTTGTTCAATTTTACTTTAATTCCAAATATAAAAACTAAGCTCTGTTGTGAAAATGTTTAATAGTTGTGCTCTTGAATATCTGGTATGAATTTTCTTGTTAATATTGTTCAAATCAGGATGAGATAATCTATTAAAGTTAGAAAAATGATAAAAGTATCAAAAGGTCATTTTACTAAGTAGAATTTTTACCATTTAGAAAAAAGGTCTTTTTTTGTGGTTCCTGATTTGGTTGTCGTTAGTTTGGGAAAGAGAAATTTAAGTTTGGAGCAGGGATAAAAAAACTGCAAATTGTTAACGAAAAACCGCTGAATATGGTATATGGTTATTATAAATTCTAAAATTCCGCTTCGTAAAAAACTGTAAAAATGCAAAACACTTAATAAAATTGATTACCTGTTTTAAAAAGTTGTACACCTGACTTTAAAGTGAGCATTCAAAAAGTGATTTGCTTTTTGAGGTAATTTTAATTTTTTCACAGTTATAACAAATGAGATCAAAATGTTTATTGATTGCTGACAAGTGGCATGGGTACGAAGAGGTTTCGGTGAAGAAAAGTCTGACGTTTTGGATATAAGGTTGTTAGTTTTTGTTTTTATTTACAGGATAATCGGGGTTTTGTGGGGTAGGTTGTCTTAAGCTGGGCGATCTTTTGAGTTTTATACTCTAGGCTTACTCTAGGCTATACTCTAGGTTTTTTCCTCTGATTTTTGGGATTTAATTATTCTCAATTGTATTGATTGATAGTAGGGGGTTGAAAATTCTGTGTGATATTTCTTTAAGTTGTCAATTTTTAGATTATTACTTGTTTTTTACCTGAAGGTCTCTGAGTTGGAGTTATAATTTTTGTTCAAGTTGGAGTTATGTCGGCTAATAATAGCAATGGGGTTGAATAAAGATTGAGATAATCTCAAGTGATATGATTGGTTGATTTTTGGATGATTTTTTTTTGAGAAAATTAAGTCATAAGCTTTGAAATTAAGGTTTGACAATATAGCTTTTTTTTAATTGTTTTTCAAGTATGTGATGAATATTCACTGTTTGGATATAATCAGAGAGTGTACTAATTAATTAAAATGTTTTTTGAAATTCTTAGGTTGAGGGATGAAATTTTTATAAATTTTTCTTGGTTGGTTTCGGAGTCAAAATGATTGGCGTTGTTGTAATTTTTCTTTGGTTTCGGGTGTTAGAATTTTGCTTGTAATTTACGATTTGTTCTTTGTTTTGTAGTGGGACTTTTCGAAGTAATTTTATGATGTTTTGTTAAGTTATTTTATTTGGTGATTGTCGTAGTACGTTGGGAATGTTATGTATTTAAGCATCATTGTTTTCTTTAGACGTTTCAACAATGTGTGATCCTGTAAAAAATATAATTGTGTTCGCTCACGATGAGCGTATTTTTGTGAGTGTTATGGTAAAGAAATTTTACTGTGTTGCGTTACTTCATTTTTGTGGTCAATTTATTTGTATGATACATCTGAGGGATTTTTGATGATTTGATATGGTCCTCTTCTAACGGGTTGTAAAATTCTAAATATATATTTTTTACATTTTGAAGTTTAAAAATGATAAATTTTTCCTATTTTGACAACTGAGGCTTTTGTGAAGCGTGCACAAACTTGGGATTGAATGTTTTGTTTTTGCATTAGTTTCTTTGCAATTTGTTGATAAACTTCATTTTTTTTATTTTTGTTTAAAATCCATTACAATATGCTAAATTTAAAATTTGTGGTCGTGAAAATGATTTTCATCATGAGTACGGAGTGGTTATTTATAGCAAAATGAGTCTTTGGTTGGTTGGCAATGTCATTGTGCTTCTCTAAGGACTTTGCAGTGAAATTTAGTGTTTTGCGTGGTTTTTGGTTAAAAGCCATTTCAATAGATGGTAATCTAAATTTCTATGCAATTTGAGAGTTAGATGCTAGCTGATATCAGAGTCAGTTTTGACTGCAGTTATACATGTTAATTGTCGTGATGTTTCTTTAGCGAGAAAAGTTTTATACTTTGTGGTATTTCAGTGGTTGTTTATCGTGTAAGCAGTTTTGGTGGTGTGTTTCTACTGATTATGTCTGGTAAAGCAAGGTGTAAATTTGCAATTTTCATTAGAGGAAGTTGCAAACTATATACTCTATGATTAGGATTAGAATTTTGTGTAAGGAGTAAGACAATTGGTTTATGATCGGTAAATAAAACTGTTGGAATTTTTTATTCAGGCAATTAATTTTTATTTTCTGTCAATGTTTTTTTTATAGCTGTACATTCTCTCATAAGTGTAAGAGAATCTGAGTTCTGCTAGTGTCAAAAGACTTGAGTTTGCTGATAATAAAGGTTTTTGCTAGTGCCTTGCTGTGATTGTAACAAGATTGCACCAATTCCAAAATTGGATGTGTCGCAAATTGAACAAAACGGTTGATTAGGATCTGTGATACTGTTCGATATTTATTTGGTTAGAGGTGTTTTAATTTTGTCGAATTATCCATTCAAAGGTGTTTTTTTAACGTAACATGCCTGTAAAGTGGTCAAGGACATAATTGCATTTAAAAAATGTTTGCTTAAAAAAGTTAACATTCCAAGGAACTCTTGTATTTTCTTTTTATAAGATGGTGGTTGAAAATTTCAAATCGCATCTATTCTTGAGATGAAGAAAGTAATTGATTCTCTTTCAAAATTTTGTCCGAGAAATTTTACTCGGGTGAGAAAAGAAGTGATTTATATGGGACTGCTTTCTTTGTTTCCTTTAACAAAACTTGATGAAATTTATCTAAAAGTTTGCAAACTTTTTGTTTTGTTTGTGATTGTATGAAAACAACATATAAATTGGTGATAAAGTTACAATTTAGAATATGTGGTCTAAGAATTTTAGTCATAAATGCATAAAAAGCTACTGATCTCATCGATTTGCCATAGAATAATCTACTAAATTCATACTGTTGGTTTCCAATGACAAACTGTGTTAAACAGCGTGATTGTTCACCTAGTGGCATTTGGTTATATGCGCTGTCCATATCTGATGTTGTTTAAAATTGTCCGTTTATTTTTATGGGAATTACTTGTTTGTTTCTATGGGTCAATTGCTCTTTGATTCTTCAATGAGAGAGTTTAAGCATCTTGGATCTATTACTATCTTTAGAAATTCGTCTTTTGCAAGAATATTTAAAAATGTTTAGAAATGTTCAGAATAAAGAGTGTTTAAAAATGTTTTTACTTTGCGTTGTTGTTCTTTTTTGATTAGAGAAATAATTTTGTATCGTTCAAGAATATCAAAAATATTGTTTGTCGTGTCTTGTAATTGTTTTGGAACTTTACATGCCCGTTGTTTTTTGGAAAAATGCGTCGGGTTTAATTGAGATTCAAATGTGTCAATTGAGAATATTTTTGTGATCTATTTTGGTCTATTCATAGGTCTAGAGTTATTAGAGTTTTCACAAAAATTTTTGTTGTTGTTTTTGGTATGTGGTTTGTTGTTTGAGTTGTTTTGGGATCTATTGTTGTTGTAAAACCTGTTTCAATTGTTTGAATAAGTTTTATTGCGGCTGTTTGAAGAGTGTCTAGAGCGATCGTTTGAACATAAGGATTTTGGTTATTTCAATGTGAATGATTTCTATAATATTTTGAATAATTTCTTCTGTTAGAGTTAGATCTTGAATAATTGTTTCTTTACTGGTTGTTCTGACTATTTGATCGACTATATCTATTTGGTGAAAAATTTGGTGAATTTCGTCTATCTGAATGTTGTTCATAAAACTTGTTGGAACATGGTGATTGCGATCTGCTATTACTCTAGCTTGGTGGGAGTGGTGTTCCTGAACTGTTATTACTTTGAAAGTTTTTCTGTGGTAAATTTTGATCTTTTTTCATGTATTGGTAATAAGATTTATTTGGATCTTTATGTTTGGTTTGATTGGTCTGGTTGGTTTTGTCTGCATTCAGCATTACTGCGTCTGTATCTGCGGCAAAAACTACACCACTTTTGAATGAAAGTTGTCTTGAAAAATTTGGGTTTTTGTATATACTTGTACGTATGTATGTATTATATGTATATAATCGTGGGTGTTCAGAGAACATGCTTTTTGTACCAGAGTTTCTATTCTAACAGCGAGTTACTTTTTAGTTCCGTTTGGGATTCTGCGAATTTAATTACGTGGAACACTTTGTGGTTGTTTGCTTCTTTCAGAGTCAAACATTTTTGAAAATTGTTGCGTGAAGCATTTCCAATCTGATTTATGTTCTATGAGTAAGACTGAAAATCCTTTTAAAATTGCACCGTCCAATGAAGTTGGAGATGAATCCAATTTCGGTGAAGTGGTGTATTTTTATGTTCTCGGCCTATATTTAAAATTAGGTTAGCGGTGACAGCATTTAGATAATCTTCTACTGATTATTCAAGATCTGTTGCTGTGAAAACCATAAGAGGTTGTTTGATGTTAAAGATGATTCCCCCATTAGGACTTGACGTGATTCTGCTGTTTTTGGTTTTTTTGTGAACTTTGTGAGTTTATTTTCGGTTATTTCATGTTGGTGTAAATTACAAGATAAGGGACTTTCTTTTCTCATTGAATCGGTTTGGTAGCTTTGAGTATCCATTTGGGATTGTGATTGTATGTTGTGATTGTGATTGCATGTTTTGTATGTGCAAAATTTTGTCTTGTAGGTGTTTTTTGATGTGTTTGTTGTGGTTTTGATGAATTTATGCAGCGTTCAAAAATATTTTGTTGAAAATTTTTGTCTGAGTGATCTATGTCAATCCATTGGTATTTTCGGTGATAAGCATTGCTTTGTAGTTGATTTCGATGAAAGTATTCTTCATCTACCGAATATTGTATTTGGTTTTCATTGAATTGTTTATTATTTTGGTTATATTCGTTCTGTTGAAAATATGGATAGTTCTCGGTGCGCTATGTCTTGGTTTTGCTTTTGTTAATGAGTTTATGAGTTTTTAGATACTTGCGGAATCGAATTGAGTTCTCGAGTTTGGGATTTTTTGTAACAAGTGGTCGTGATTTTGGATTGCTAATATGATTATTTTTATAGCAAGCGTAATTAAGATTTGCGAAATCGTTTCCATTTGTATATTTTGGTTTGTTAAAAGGACGTTTTTTGTTATTAGTCTACATGTTTGATAATCCGTTTGGGGGAACTTTGGATCAACAGATGTTTGAATAATGATTGTATTGTTGTTTATGGAAACGAAGGTTTATTTTTGTTATGGGGGGTTGTGATCGTTGTGTGGTGTTGTGATGTTTACGCGAAATACTTTGTTGTGTTGTTGTGGTATTGTTTCAACAAATTCTTCAATTAAAAATTGCGATGGCTTTTGACTATCTTGTCATGTTAGGTTTGTAGTTCCAATTAAGTTGTCCTTTGTATTTATGAATGTTGAATTTAGGCTGTTATTGAATGTCCCGTCATAAAATTATGTGTTGTAATTTAAAGATATAGTGTCTGTGGTGAATGGAGTTGCTGTAAAAAAATCTTTTTGTACCGAGATGGTTGCAATTACTGCACTGGAAACTTCATTTGCTATATTAAAAAATGAAAGAGGGTACAATTCTGGGTCCATAATCTGTTTCATCTGCTAGAATTGTACCTTCGTCACTTTTCTGTCGAACGTGTTTTCTTGCTAGTGCAGTTAAGTCTAAATTCTGTTGCAACTAATCTATTATTAACCATGCTAAAATTCCTTGTAGATCGGATTTAATTATTTGTGAAAACTTTTTATCAGTGAGTACTTCACGAATCGAGTCTAAAAATTGTGCAAAGAGATTTTAAATTCTCTTTGTTCTATTGAGTGCCAAGATGTTTGTGGTGGAGACACATAAAAGGTTTCAATTGGTTCTAATAATGTAGTATAACAGTAAATGATGGAGAAAAAATCATTTGTGAAGATTGAGTCTACTCTCTGTGAGTTTTGTTGTTGGATATTGTTCAAATATTCCGTAAAATTTTTTGAGAATCCTAATTCTATATCACCTGTTTTTATTCGATGTGGTGGTTGATTGGTTGACCTTGGTGGTACATTTTCAATAATTAATATGTCATAGTGTGATGCTATATTACTTTTACGTGCTAGATAGTGATCTAGTACTTGTCTTCTTATTTTGACTTCTGGAAACTCTTTTTTACATGGCGTATTTCTTTTTTGGAAACAAATTACTAATAAGTTGAAACAAAATAGGACTGGTCCTCTTGACCAGTCGTTTTTTGGATTGATGATGAATAAAAGGATAGAGTCATCGGCATAGTTTTTGTCGAATTGAATCATTTTTTGTTCGGTATTACGGTTAATGAGAAACTTTCATTGTGTATCATTGGTTCATTCTAATTATATCATCTTACTAGTTTTCGAACATAGGATTTTTTTATTCTGCATTTGCTTTTTATGGATGATGGTGTTGTAAGTTCGAATTTGGAAAAATAATGTCGATTGTCAACTGGTTTGTTGTTGTAATGTAATAGGTCTCCAAATTTTTCAAATTTTTCTTTGGTTGTTGACTCAGATTCCGAAACAGCGTTTTTCGTTCTGGATAATTTAATTTTTTGTAGGTATCTTTTTATAAAACGTAGTTTTTGTCCTTGTTTGCTTTTTGATCTGAAATAGCCTACTTTTTGTTTTTGGGGTGTAATAACGAGGTCGTATCTAGAACCCTTTTTGAAAACTTTTGAAGATTTACTTTTGTTTGCTTCCCAAATTATCTTGTGAAATAAAAGTTAAAATATTTGATAAAAAAATCCAGGTGTCAGTTTCTAATTCCTAAGTTGTTAGTTCCTACTTTTTTTGTGACGTTATTGTGGTGACGGGTTAGGGAGAGAATATATCAGCTTATGAGAATGATTTTGTACTGCTCACAAACGAATGTGGCGTTTTTTAAATCTGTGTAAACTTAACCTTACTTGAAGATTTGATATGAGACTGAGGATTAGAAATGAGATCGAGGCTTGGACAATAGTAAATCAATCCACAAGGTTCAGTTACAATTACAAAAGAAGTAGAAAGTAGATCGTTAGATACTATTTTAGATCTCACTTATGTTAAGGTTTTTTCTAGACCCGGGTGCTTTAAGAGGCAGGGTTCAAGTAAAGGATGAGTAACCAAAGTTCTTCACAAATTAGCCTATTTTGATTGGCTAGTTTCTTGGAAAGAATTCAGTTAGTCTTGGGTCATTTATAAGGGTTGGAAAGTGAACCGTTGTTTGAAGTCATTAGACACTAGTTTTAAGAGGTGGGGGTCAAATTTTTAAAATATTCAAGGAAAACCTTGATTATCTTAATTTTAAGTTCATATGAAATTACAGATATGAAAAAAAAGTGTGGGATTTAAATTTAAAGTTAAACTTCAAAGATCCAAGGGTAGCATTGATGATCTGTTTTAAAAAAAAACAATGTTGAAGTTTAAGTGAAGAAAAACAATAACAGTGAAGTTCCCCGAGAAGCAGAGAACCGATTATTTTTATGAAATTAATCATAAAATGTTTTAACTGACTACTTTTTGTAATTTTTTTATTCATAAGTTTGAAAAGTTTAAAAGTTTTTACAAAACTTTTTTTTCGCAGAATTGAATTTTTTGTGGTAATGAACGATCTGTTGTCGACTGGATAAATATATTTTTTTAAATTATGCATCATTAGAGATATACGGCTTTGTAAAACATTTTACAGCTCTATTTTTTGCAATTAACATTAATGAGTGAAAATTTACTGCATAAATATTTTTGTGTGGAATTAATCGTTGCAGTCATCTTTTTTGTTTTACGATGTAGAATTTAGTTTTTTCGTCCTGGTTAGGACATGGTGTCAGCCATATTATCGATTTGATTTGATTAGACTTATTGAAAATGGAAATAACCAAATTTTATCTTCGATTTGGTTTATCGTTTTGTTGAGCATTTTTGATCTAATTTGTCTATTCTATTTTGCTTTTGCTAAACCTAAATTAGTAGAGGTCTGTTATAGACTCGTTTGGTTGCACCAGGTGAGTTTAAGTCCGGGTGGTTGCACCTTCTGTTAGTCACGCTATATTATTTCGGCCGGAGAAATTCGTGCAACTTTTGAGTCTAATACCGATCGTAATCTTACTCTTAACTTTCCTAGTCTCAAAAGATCTAGTATATACTTGTATCGTTGGGAAGTTAGAATCGAGGAAAGCCAACTGGTTGCTAAGTTAAATTTATTCTTCTCTGGCTGAAACTAAAAATATTTTCAGCCTCACAAATTATTGTACCTTTTAGTCAACGATCATGTTTGGGGAGTTAAATTTTTTCTTCTCTGGCTGAAACTATAAATAGTTTCAGCCCAACAAGTTATTGTAAAGTTTATAGTCATGGATCATGATTGGTTAGTTCTAAGTATTTTACAGTGATAGTTATCAAGATTATAATTGGATATAATAAGTACTTGTTTTGAACTGGTTCCACTATTTTCTTGCTTGACTCCAAAATCCTTAAGTTGATAATAAGTTATAATAGTTTGTTTTATGAACCACTCATAGATATTTATTGCTTATCTAAATCGTTCGAGCTTCAATTGCAGTTTCTTTGAAAAAAATGTTTAATAAAAAATACGTATAAACAATAAACACATTTAAACGCAAAACCAACTCAGCGTCAGAATATTCTTGTTTGCTAACATTGGTTTAAATTTTAACATAATGTTGGAAGCAATGAAAACCACTGAGCAATGAAACTCGCGTACCGCACGCACCTGGACGCCCTTCGTGGCCTAGCATGTATGGCCGTTATTCTATTCCACTCCAAGGTTCCATATATGGACAATGGGTGGGTAGGAGTGGACGTGTTCTTCGTGTTGTCTGGGTTTCTTATCACTTCAATACTGCTGCGTGAGGTCATCGGCGAGGTATATGAAATTTGGACATTATCTAACATAGCCTTTTCCTCTCACTAACTCTATAGAATGGACAGGACGGATGCTGTAACCTATTCCCACACTTTTGTAGCTATTAAAGAAAATCCACCCCTATACAGAACTAATTCAATCAATCCCGCTTCGGCCACGGTTGGGGGGTCCGGGTGTCATCAGCCTCCGCAAGGTGAGCTCAACTGCGGCAAAATGGATGACATTTTTCCACCCCACCCGAAAAAAGGACCCGGGACCCATAAGCTGGCCGGGGGCTAATATTACATAAACAAGTTAAATGCGACTGGCAAATCGTCGAATGCTCACAGCACAGCGCACAGCGATCGATGAAAGTTAACAGCGACCGGTCCCACCGTAAAAAAATCTCTGCCATCGCCGAAAGTTTTCCTTGCCAAAACTTTGTCTGCTTATATATTAGGCAATTCATTTATTGCAAGTTATACGAGTGTTATTTTGCTTATCAATTCAAATAAAATAAAATAAATATTTTTTGTAGTATGCTTTTTTTGCTTCTAAACTTCTCTCTCGCGATCAAAATTCACAACTTTGCGTCCAATTTTTAGATTTTCGCGACCAAAAACTGATATTGACAGAACAGGGGCGAACAGAGCCCCCTCCCTACGCCCCCAAGGATTCGATCCCCTGCCGACCCAAAGCGTCCCCCTTTTGTACTATTTTGAGATATCCATATTTGGCGACGGACCCTAAAAATTTTCTGAAGGCGCCTTCGGTGCCAATATATGCTAATTTTGAGCGGGAGTGCCTGAAAACGCTTTTTTGGCCTGTTTTTCAAAAACTTCAAATTTTGCCTGCGGCGCAGAAATTTTGACAAAAATAGGGTCTTTTTAGTGCTTTGGGAGAGCTCGGAAAATCAATTTGGTCGACCTAAAAACAGTCGACAAAATTTTTGGAAAGTTTTTAAACCATACGATAAATAAGTCGAGCAGATCATGGCGGGTAACAAGCAATTTTGTGTGATTAGGTTCTACTGCCGACGTTTCATTCGACTGTTTCCAGCGTCGGCCACAGTACTTAACGGATCGGACTGGACATTGCACTAGACTATTTGACAGACAAAGGCTCCGACCAGAGCCCCGTCATCAATTTCTGGTCTCTTTCAATCGAAGAGCAATTCTACGCCGTTTTTCCAGTTCTTCTAATCTCTATTACAATTGTTAGCAGAAAAAGCGGTTTTTTGCTGTTTCTCTTCTTTGTGACTACAATTTCTGGAATTTTTCTGAACGTCAAATTATCCTTTAGTTCGCACATGGTGGCTTATTTGTCGAACTGGGGGCGGACGACTTTATCAATTCAGTTTAGCTTCTGTAATTTCAGTGACGACTCTGATGATTCAAAAAACAGGTTTTCTGGCGGAAAAATTACAAAATAAAAACATACAATCCTTAACTGACATCTTATTCTTGACAACTTTAATATGCCAATGCTGTATAGTTATATTACTCAAGGGATCGTCTATGTTTCTTGGAATTGGAACAGCTCTACTGACATTTGCATTGATAATGCTTTTGGAAATATCTTCTGACAAAAATTTCTTTAAATTTTACCTCTACAAAAATTGTTATCTTTGTTTCGTGGGTAAATTTTCCTAATTTACCTCTTACCAAAATTGGAGATATAAACTCTCTATTGCCAGAGAATTCGGTTTTCAGACCATTTACTGTTTTAGTTTTAACTATAAGTTTCTCTTTCTTCATTAAACAAACAATCGAAGAGCCTGTTAAAAAACTATGCGGCCAATATTCATCAAAGCAAATTATATTAGCCTTCGTGGCCCTGGCAATTATTCAGCCTTTTCTTCTGAACCAACTTTTAACATCGCCTCAAAGCGGAAGTTTCAAACCCAACAAAATTCCATCTGTTACAAAAGGAAGGGAAAACCAGTTGGTGAAAATGGACAACCAATCTTTATTTCAAGACCCAGAGCTTCTAAAACTTTGCCAGTATCTACCAGATGATAAAAGCTTTCTATTTGCTGGCGACTTATTTTGCTACTACTGGCGCAATTGGTTCCAAGAACTACACTCTACGTGCGGTATAAAAGCAGACTGTGTAGAATTGGTGATTCTACTGTATTACATGCTATAGTAACCTGAGCGTAAGATTGATTCGTCATTAAGCTAAGTAGCAGAATAAACAATTGGTTAAGTTGCAAAATCGACCAAAACAAACAGAGACTAAGCAGGATTTTGAAACGGTACCGATTTTGAAACCCCCCCCAAATGGAAACTCTCGGGGCTAGCTTTACGAAACTCATAGGACGGATACTAGAGATGATTTGACGCGGGCATGCAAAAATTCAGACCCTGCGGACCCCCCGGCCCCAAGTGATAACGGTCCCCGGAAGTGTAAATGGCCCTATCAGAACTCGGAAACTAGCAGCGGTTTTGGGCTCAAATTTCAGTATGTTGTAGGCCTAGTTAAGGGAAGCTTAAGTTTAGAATCCCAGACTCCTAGGACCCCTACTTCCGGTTTTCTGCTCTAAGTAAACAAATCCAACCCTAACTTTCGGAAGTCATTTCTCGGCCTCCAATGAGAACTGGGAGCTGAAACTTGGAGGTTATTAGCACTTGAAAAAACACCCTCCTAGACCGGAATTAGGCAATTTACGCAAAATTATGAACGGTGGCATAATTATTTTATTGCGGCAATGGACACAAGATACGAACCCCGAAAAAGAGACCCCTTTGTGAGTGAAAAAATTCCGGCGACTCCTTCCGGTGTTAATAATTTTTTCCGGAAAAAGTGACAATGGACCTTAGAAATGGGATAACTTGTGAAGTATTTATGGGATTTGATCGAAACTTGGTAGTTAGGACCTCCATGCGATTCTGAACTCAAATATGGAAGTTTGAACCCGGTTGACCCCTGGGTGACCTTAAATTGACGTTTGGGCAATTTGACTTCAAAATTGCATGGAAAACACCGAGATGAACACTGGAAAGTGACGTATTCCCCAGCCCCACCCCTGGAAATGAGAATGGGCCACCTTGCCAAAGTTTGGGGAAAAACTTATATTTTGGGAACTAGAGCAGAAGCTGATAGAGATATAGCTTTTACATTGCAACCTTGGAGTAGTAGAGTTAACTCGAAGTGAACTTGGTAAACATTGGGTTTAGTTTAGCTTGGTGAAAGATCTTTTAATTGCTATTCAATTAGACTAAAGAAAAGTAGTCCCAGAAGAAATTGATAGTAACAGGACCGTAGCATGAGAATTAAGTCGCCTAAATAGTATGAATGAACGGGGAATTTACTTGTCTTCCCGGAGCTGACGTTTTGGTTCGTTTTGACCCCTAATAGGCGAACTACGTTCCCCTGATAGGTAGAAGGTCAGGATTGGAATAGAGTACAGATCGAAATTTTAGATGCTTGGAATGAATTAGCTACCCATGAAAAGGGCCTCCCCCACCTTTAACAGGTCGGAACATTAACGGGATAATTGAAATAAAGACCTTGGGAGAGTCACTGACTAAACATAGCATGGTTTGGTGGTTGAGTTGAACTAGAGGGCTGAAGTCACTGAGGTCAAGAGTAGTTGAGTAGAATCGTATGTAATTTGTTTGTTGGTCAAATTGTGACACCTACCGCATACCGGGTATTTAATAAGCGTGAAAAGATTGAAAAAAGAAACCGAAGTTGGCACGTGGCAGAGTTGACAGGGGGAGGGATATAGTCTTAAACATGTGCGGACAGGTGATTTAAGCGGATGTCAGGACTGATAGGGAATGGCGTGACTTAATTAAATCTAAGTGTAAAGAAAGATAAGGAATTGGAGGGTACCAGAGAGCCTGTAAGAGTCAGAACAGTTGTTGGCTACTATTAAGAGTTGTTGGTTCTCAGTCAGAGTAGAGAACAATTATTGCTAGTGAGCGAGTTGCGCTGGAACACGAGTTTAGTACCGGGTTGAACTAGTAGTGTGAGCGAGCTGATTGGAACCCGAGTTTAGTACCGGGTTGAACTCTTTGTGCGAGCGAGTTGCGCTTCAACCCGAGTTTAGTACCGGGTTGAAATAATTGTTTGAAGGAGTTGCGCTGCTGGAGTAGGCGAGTTTAGAATTGCGTCAAGAAAAAATTGACGAGCGAGATAACGAAGCGATTGAACGGAACGAAACGTGGGCTTCCTTATAGAAGTTGCTAAATAGTAGTTAGCTCATTCAGGGCACTGTAAATTGCTTTTACTTCCTTTGCGATTTAGAACTTACTTATTGTGGCCACAGTTTGTTGAATTAGCTAGAAGCGCAAAAGGAGGTCCAAAAAGAGCCTAAATAAAGGAGGAAGTTGCGTATTCCTTTGATCGGCCGATTTAGTCTGACCACCAACATAAACCTTTCGGGACTGTGGATGATATCGTGTCTTAGTGTCCCCCGCTATTACACGGTATAATGGGGAGAAACTCTGCGGCTGTTAAGTAGAGTGAAAGCGTGCTTAGAGGAGACGACTCCCCGGAAGAAATCTACACTATGGATCATTTTGTCGAGCAGGTTCACCTTTTTTCCCTATCTTTTCCTGGGAAGCAACACCCAACCACGCCGGAAAAATACAACAGGCCATTGACAAGGACCCAAACTTTATCCCTCGACTTAGTATGGAATACATGAAAGCGAACAAAACAGATATCACTCTTTATTTCACAAGATCACTACACAATGCAGACATAAAAGTAACCGAGAACAGCTCAGCAGAATCTGCATTGAGAAATTTGGAAGGTTGGACGAGCATGATTCGCGAACAAACTCCGAAACTGATCGAGCGTGTGACTCCATACACTACGCCTGTTTTTATGATTATGCACCAGTTACCACAAGGAAACCCAACACCTTGTATCAAAAAACTAGAAAACCAGCACAAAGAATTCTCTAATTACACAAATGCTTGTCCAATAGCTATTTCTGAAGAGAAAGGCGTTTATTTTTTTGCGAAAACTTTTCCCAGAATTAACTCAAAAGAACCCGAAGTTTGATTATTAACTTGACATGGCGTCCCTGTTAATTGGAACTAATGCTACACGAGTAACAATCCCAGGAGTTTTTGAAGGGGTTCCTGTGTACCAAGATACTGTACATATCTCCAAACTTTTCATAAAGAAAAAGTTGCCTGTTTTACTATCAGAACTACGCCGCCAAAAAGTATTGCAACAAAATATCAATATAAATGAATATGAAGTGTACATGAATTTCATTCTATTGTTATCCCGGCTTTCAATTTCTTAACTAGCCAGTGTAACTTGACTTGCGTATACAGTGCTGATTTGAACTATATCCTGACAAATGAATAAAACTTCTAAGACATGTTTGTGCTAAAATGTGTTGATTTAAGACAAAAAAAAGAAGAGGAACAGCCTTGCTTAAAGTTTCAACAGATTTAAAATAATTTGTTTCGCAAAATTTGGGCACAAAGTTTACCCCGAAAACGATCATTTTTATTTTTTATACTCCGAAAATATTTGTTCATTAACTGACAAAATTAAATCACTGCAGGCCACTTATATAGTCTAGCAAAATTTAAAAAGGGTTTTACCTCCTAAAGTGGGCGCAAATTGTTTCAAAAAGATATAATTCTTTTTTTTGAAAAATAAGTAATTCATATTGTAAAAGTAACATTATTTGGCTATCAAACAAAAATAGTTTTTTTTATACAAGTTTCTTTAAACAAATTAAATTATAGCATTTTTGTTAATTTTTGAGCAGAATCGGCCTTAAACACTTTTTGTTTAAAATCAGCCTAATTCGAAATAACTGCGTTATAAATTACAAGTTTCAGTCATTTTTTTGGAAAACTTAAATCAGCACTGTATCTTCTGAAAGCTATTGTTTTTCTGCCCTCAAAACTTAAAGTTATGTGATCTGCGACTGCCTTTCTTTAGTCAATGCGGTTTTAAAATGGTCAAACTGGTCATTATAGAATAAATGAAGCGCGCAAAATATTTTGTCCGATCGAAGCATACGCGTCAATTTAAATCGTTCTAATTTAAACTGATGATCAATTTTTACACGCATAATGTATCATGTTATACTCTAGCATGTGGCGGATAAAAAAAACTGCTCGTATTTTTTCAGCATCAAAGTATATAACGGGAAATTAAGTCAGACTGCTGCCAGGTTAGTTGAGGTTTTTGCAAACTCAGCGGGGCGCTCAAACTGCCAGTGATTGAAAAAAAAATTCTCCTGGAAAATCTAATCTTTCAGATTTAAAAAAATAGATTACCTGAAAGTGCTCACAAATGACGTTTTTCTGAGACACCGAATTAATTAGGACAATCTAAACATAGCCAAAAATACTCTAGCATGTGGCGGATTTACGAAACTACTCGTATTTAGTCTGATAACATCAAGTTCTAGGTTTTAAAATTTGGGTCTCGTATGAAATTCACAAGACCGCTTGCCATTATTAGTTTTGGAAAGATTCTTAATTTGAGCAATTCGCTACAAGTAAAAAACTTGAGGTACAATTTCCGCATCAAAGTATCAAACGGAAGTTAAGCCAGTCTGGTTTCATATTAATTGAAGAGGCCCACGAAGAGCGATGTATCAATCCTCCGAAAAAACATTTCCCATGAAAATTGTTCTGAACGAAAAACCCCCACAAATATATATATTCCTCACTGTTCTCGAAAATCGGACCCAAAAAAAATAGCCTACAGACACTTAAAAAAAGTCAATGAACGCAAGTAAGCAAAACAAACATCTTACTATCGAAAAAACAGCTGGCCTTACAGCTCTTCAAAATTCTAGAACAGTTTATGATTGACAATTCTTTGATCAAACTAACCCAATTTAAAAAAACCGTGACAAAAAACAAAATTTATGTTTCGCTCGGAAATTCGATGATTAAATTCCACTTCAGAAGGTACAAGTCGATCACGTTTACTGTGACCTTTACACTTTCGCTGTTCAGATGTTGAGTTTGCCTTCCTTTCAATAAAGGAAGTGAACTAAACTGAAGAAGAAATAAAATGTAAAACCGCGAAATTAAAAATTTGTTCTTAAGCAAACTTGGCACAAACCGAAAGCGATATGGATAAGCGCCAATCATGAGCCAATTGCAGATCGGTGGACTATCAATAGAACAATTGCACACTATACAGACAAAGCATGGAGAGTCGAGGATATGTCCCCAGTGAAGGTGACTTTGATTACGTAGACAAGTTCGTGTTCTACAGCGGATTGATACCCAAATTGGGGCTAGATGCTTCTTTTGTAGCCAAAAGTGTCACTTCCGGAGGAATAGTGTTCTTTTTTTTGGATGCAGTGAAAGATCAAAATCGTCAGAAACTTAAACTATCGCTAGCAGTTGGGCAGATGCGAACAGGTAAGAACTAGCGATTAAATCTGTAAGAGCCGCGTCAGAAAATCTGATGAAGGAATCCTCCATACGGAATTGGGAATTAAGTTATGAAAAAGCACTTGGAAACTCAAGAGATCGATTAAAATGTAACGCAACTGATGAGCAAAAACTGGAGAAACTGATGTCAATGTTAAGCATATGGGATAACGAACATCGGTGCAAGAATCATGTCAATAGCATTAAGAACCATTGTTTTTGACTTGATTCTTGCAGCGATCCCATAAGCTTGACATTTGCAGTCGAGTCGGATGAAAGAGTTGATGAGAAATCTGAGCGCGCCGAGCGATCAATTAGTGATCTTGATTTTACGCTGAAAAACTGGAGCTTGGCGTGAACACTACAAGGGTCAGCAAAACAAAAATTATTTAGTGAAATGCACTTTTCTCATTTACTCACTTAATCTGTACAATATAATCGGGATTAACCAAAGATGAAGTAATTTTAGCCTAAAAGCTTTTCACTTTGTTCAATTTCTTCCGTGATTTCTATAATTGATCTCATGAGAAAATGGCATAGAAAAGTAATTCTTATGTCACTTCTTCTATTATAGTGAATATTCCTTTGGGACCAACTAGGCCATCTAGTCCATCGAAGCTTAATTGGCTTGAAAATTTGGCAACACAAATTATCCTCACATCGTAGTCTGGTCATTGTTTTTTTTTATCTACTGATTTCAGAGTTACCAATCGGAAACTTCAGCTCAAAAATAAAAGTAATTGCGGTAACAGCACCTGCGATAACGGATTGATTAATCGAATCGTTGGTAAGATAGCAATTAACTATTGACGCCTAATCACAGTCAGACTTTGTGTCAGCCGTCATTCAGTCGTCAATTTCTTGTAAACAGTATCCAACTAGTAAGTACATTTATTCTGATTCCAATGTAACCAAGAATAGAACAAAAAGTATTATTGAAAAGTTGCTTTTTGCAGAGCGGGAAAACGTTGAAATCAAACTGCTAGTATCAATTGTTACAGTGATGATCCATATCGAATAGAAAAAACTAAATTTTTATGATGCATTTCTCAAATTTGGTTGAGATCTGACAAAACAAAAGGCGGATCTTCTTAACAATCACCCTCCCTTTAGAATTTACTCAAGAATTGCCACCCCTATTAATAAAAGCCGTTAATAAGCGCTAGAGAATTCTAACTTTGCTGAAATCTGATTGGTCGAAAATGCGTTATGTTAATCTACTTATTTTTTATTCATTTTCTTGGTATTATTGACGATTATAATAATTGTTTTTTATCAATTAGCCCGTATTAATCAATAAGAGTTAATTTTTTTCCGTTTTACTGCTCTTGGACCCATTCTGCTTTTGGACCCTTCTGCTTTTAGCTCCGCCTCCCATGAATAGGCACTTCAAAGCGCGCATAATTTAGTCCAGAATATGGCCAATTTGGCAATTTTCAAACCCGCAGAACTTTTTAAAAAATAATCGGAGGTAAGAAATCTATTTATATTTGAACTCAGAAAGTCGATATCTTCAATGAAGTTTAAAAAATTTTTGTTGAAAACTATTATTTCGATCGGTGAAAATTGACTGACTAAAATAAAACCACACCGATCAGAAATATTCCGTTTTCTTCGAAAGTGGGAACAACAAAAGTTGCTTGGTGTTTAACCAGAATTAATAAACTGTTTTTGTTTCAGTAGATGCGAAGCCAACATTTTATAACAAAAACATGTATACTTTGTATCTATTCGGCCTATCAAAAATTACAAAAAAACAATTAGACAATTATATCAAACTGAGCCTTTCACGTAGATGCCCCAAGTTAAAGAACCGTATAACATCTTTAACTTTGTACAAATTTCATTTTGTACAATTTTTCGCAAAAGAAATTTCTTCAATATTCAACTTTAACAAGCTGCAGATTCCTCCCACTTCGCGTTTATCTGTTGGTTCTTATTGAAATTATTTGAAATAAATTTTACTGGGTCGAACTCTGTCGAAAACAAAGTTTTTTTCGGCCACGATTTTGTTTGGTCGAAAAAAAGGACACTTATCGCAAAAAAGTTTTTTTGACTAGCCTTCTGTAGGGCAGATGCAAATACTGAGATAATCGAGTATTTTGAATTTCTAAGGTGCAAGTGAGCTTGGCCACAATTACATCCAAATTGCACAAAGCTCCGCCAAGGAAAAATCTTGCCCAGTTAGGATTCAATATCGGGATCAAATTAACATCCCCCCTCCAAATAGAAGTTAAGATCCTCCACCCCAGCGTTGAATTTAAATAAATTTTGATAAGCGCTGCGTGTAAAATGCTCTATTCTGATTGGCTGAAAGTTCGAACTCAAAACCAAGTTAACATCCTCCCTCTGAACGGATTGGGGGGGGGGAGGATGTTAACTTGGTCCCAATATCGTTAATAGGCACTATAGCCGTAGTTATAATTTTGATACAATTATAGTTGTCACTTTTAGCTCTATCTCTTTTGAAAGATAGAATGTTTAAAAGCTGTATCATTTCGGCCCAAAATGTACGCTTAATAAGTTTATTTAATTAACATTTAATTCAATGAGTACAAAAAAGTTTGGTGTTAAAGTAATTGTTATTGATGATTTTAGCCAAAAAACTTGATAATTTTTTTAAAAAGTAAATTCACAAGCAACATAAATCTCAAACTTTGAAATGATCACAAAATTTCAAATTGATACAGGATTATTCATTTGAAATTTTAAGTGCAGTTTAAAATATATCACAGAAAAATGAACTTTGATTTAAAAAATCCGAAAAACGCAAGTCTGATTATTCAGGGCTTCAACCTAATACGAGCAAAAATGTTTTTTTTTTCAAAAATTTTCTGCTGAAGAATTTATCATTGCAACACATGCATTGGATTCTTACTTCACATGGGATTTGTGTTTCGCCAATAGAAACCGAACCTTTCAAAATATGTAGCTAAATCGTTCAATCTAGCAAAAATAACTTATGATTTAATTGAAAACTGCTCGTCAGTTTTTCGCTTAATCCGTCCGCTCTTTGTTATCTTTAAGACAAAACTGCAAAACAGGTCAATTTTTCTTGGCATGAGATAGTTTTTGAAATGTTTTGTTGAAAATACAATGAGTAGGAAAAACATTTAATATGGGTGTAAAAAAACCAAAATCTTTCATTTCAGAAAATACTATGCCAAAAAGCCTCCAAGAAGCAAAATTGCCCGAGCCATGAAATACCATGCCAGTAAGTGCTAACAACTATTTTATTCAGAGACAATAAAAAAATTTTAAAATCACCGATTAAAAACGTAAAATTTATACACATTATGTATCTATTTTCTGATTACCTAGAAGTTTGGATCAAGCAATCAGTCCGTAAAGCTCCTAAATTTTTAACAATAATTAAAACCTGAAATAGCTGATAATTTTGCAATGGCCTAATTTGACAAAAAAATCAAATGTTGAGGCTTAGCTTCCCTAAATTTAGCAACTTCCTTCTTATTATCTACTTTTCCGACATTTCGTCACTTCTTTACGCCATTATCTCTGCTTATCGAGCTCAATTTAGACATCTAGGCAAATTTCAGGTAAGATGAAACAAAAAACGAAGTTTTTACTCATTAAACAGCTGTGTTAATTACGCTGTGAGATGAAAAACCTAATAGAAATTTAAAAATTTTGTCAACACTAATAAATTCAGGCAGCGAACATTTCCAGCCGACCAAAACGTATATCTACAGAGTCACTTTAACAACAAATAGGATCAATCGAACAATCTCTCCCCGCCCACCCCTAATTAACCTACCTTAGAATCGCCTCATAGCCACGTATTAAGTTTGAAAAATCATATCGTATAAAATGTTCTTTTCAAACAAAAGCGCAGAATATAATGCTGGAGAACATTTTTCATAAGGAATAACAAATTATACTGTTAATTAACCCATTTTTTGTTCATATTTGTTCATTTTTGATTTTTGATTAAATGGATCATCAATTCAATTTGCCCTCTGAATTACTGTTTTATCCCCCCTAAATTGATCCAAAAAGGTTGATCAAAAAAATTTTACGGTTGATCCAAAAAGTGTTAGCTTGTCTATAAACAAGTTTTAATTTTTTGTGATTTTGAGGATAAACTAGCTACACATTTGGACTATCTACAGAGGCGGTAAGTTCGCCGCTACAAAAAAGTCTAAAAAATGTTATCTTTGAACTTCCAAACCTCCCCAGGTTGACCAAAGCTTCTTATCATTTCCATATATAAAAATTTTCCTGCCATACAGTTCCATACAATTCCTTATGTACAGAAAGTTGTATGAAATCTCTATGATAACTATTTTTCTAGATATCAAAACTGTATTACAAGTATTTTTCCATAAACCAAAAAATTAATTTTTTTTAAACCTAATTTCTGAAAAATTTTGGGATGTTTTCGTAACCGAACGCAACTGACCAAGATCTTGGTTTACTCGAAGCACCAAAAATTAGACGTTTTTGCATTTACTATGCATAGAAAACGACCTCAAATGTCTCAGAGCTGTCTTTCACAAAGTATATAACGAAAGTAACGTAACAAACTTTTCATTTTTGGCAAAACTTTTCAACGATGACTTTTTAAAATTTGAATTTTATAATTATCAGACAGTAATCAAGGCATACACAAACATGTCATACAAAAGAAGTAGGCGTTTTTGTCGCCATCAAAAATTGCTAGTCATACAATTTCCATATATGGGAATTATATGATAAGCACTTTTTTCAAAAAACAAAAACCTCGGTTTATCATCACCAGACTGGTTTATTAGACTCCAACAGCCGCAGAAATTAGTTTAATCTTTTTCAACCAATTTTCGCAATTGTATGAAAATTGTATGACAAGCATTGTTCCATACATTTGATATATGGAATTGTATGATAAGCATTTTCGGTGTATGGAGGTCAACCCGGGTCAATCTTCTAAATCTACCGGGTTGTTTTTGACTAACTTTCAAGGCATCTCATTTTGCGTTCTTCGCCCCCTTGAATCACTTTGCCTCTTTGTCTTGACAATTCAGACAGTTTTTTTTTAATTAAAAGCTTTTGTAAAAACTGAAAATTTGGGTGATTGGCTCAGCAAAAATAGCTTTCCTTTTACGTACTATTTTTCCTTACGAACTTCGGAAAGGTTTTTATCCGAACACTTAAATTAACGGATTTTGTTCTATGGAGCGCGAGCGCG
Source organism: Symsagittifera roscoffensis (assembly GCF_963678635.1). NCBI lineage: Eukaryota > Metazoa > Xenacoelomorpha > Acoela > Convolutidae > Symsagittifera > Symsagittifera roscoffensis. Next base: position 82,930,818 of record NC_087064.1, on the reverse strand, counting down.
ACGTGAGTGCTGCTGGCTAAATGTTGATTTTTTAAATTGAATAAATACCTAAACCAAATATAGTCATTACAAAATATACTCTATAAATGCACATAGTGGATCAGTTAGGTGATTATTGATTGTGCCTAGTACCAATACCTCTATGGTCTGTATTTGCAGATCGAAATTCATTTCCTTTCTCGGTAGGAATCAACCGGTGACCTCGTGTAAATAATTTGATCTGGTAAATGGATTTTTAACCACTTAAATTTTTCATTAGTAATTCCAAAAAGCGGATCTCGTATTTTTGAGATAACGCAAGCAATGCATCAATGGATTTCCGAGCTAAATTTTTAAACTGAAGAGAAATCTTGTGATATAAGATTTTAATAAAATTGTACAGATGATCTCAAATCAGGGCGAACGTTTTTTTTGGTTGCCCTATGACCTTGCATCGAACAAATTTCTTTGAAAATTTTGAAAGTTGTTCAGTCATTCCATACCTTTTTTTTCTATATGCCAGATTTTCATTTAACAAAGATAAACGATTCTCATTGATTAGAAAATCAAGTGTAAATAACTCCTGACTTTATGTTCCTTTTAGGTGTACAAATGCAAAAAAAAACACGAATAGCCGGATACTGTGCAAGTAGCACAGAATACTCCGACCATAGTCTTAAAACGAACCAAAACAAGTTTTTCGAAACTAGTGTCGTTTTTTTCTGCTCAGTGTGATAAAAAAATCTCATCGAAACAATAGAATTTTGGCAAATTTGATAGTCATAATAAAATGAGCAAATTGGACTACATTCTTTGCAGAAAAACAAGAAAACCAAAAAAAAAATCATTAAAAAATTTCTAAAAAAGTTCAAAATTTTTGTAGAAATTTTTTGAGCTTTTGGATCTTTCTTTTCCCAAAATGACGCTGAAAAACTCCGGAAACTCAATTTACTCGATTAAAACTAAGTTTTTACGGGTTAAAAATAAGCTGAAATAAGCTATCGCAAACCTTTAATATTTTTTTTATTTTTGTTTGAATCACAATTGAAAGGGCTTGAATTTGGTACATCACTCGACCCACTCCGATGATTATTTCTGGTACTTGATTTTGTGCGGAAAAACTATTTTGTTAAAAACAATTCATATATCCAGGGGCGGATTTAGAAGGAGGCGGGGGCGAACGCCCCTTTCTCTCCGCCTAGTCCCCCCCCCCCTATCCCCCTCCTCAGGAATGCGACCCCATGCCGAGCCAAGGGGTCGCCCATTTGTACTATTTTGAGATATCCATTTCTGGCTGGCGGACCCTAAATTTTCTTAAAGGCGCCTTTGACGCCAAGATGTACTAATTTCGAAGGAGTGCGCGCCAAAAAAAACGCGATTTTTTTGTCAAAGTTTTCCAAAATAGCTTGAAAACGCCTTTTTGGTCAGTTTTTTAAAATTTTGGCTGCGGCGCAAAAAATTGGCCAAAACAGAGTCTTTTTAGTGCAATGCGAGATCAGGAAAAATCTATTTAAACTACCTAACGAAAAAAAAAGCCGACTAGATCGTCACAATATATCGGCGCGTTTTACAATATTGCGTTGAGCGTTGATCTCAAAAACATTTTGTTTTGATTGCGACAGCTTCAGGAAGGGTGAAAGAAATATGGCAAAGTGGTAAGGAACTATGGGAATGAAAATTTTTAACCCGTTTTGACCCGTTAAAAATCGTAGAGATCAAAAGTAGAAATATGTAAAAGCCCTCCCAAAATTAACTTATTTTTATTAACATTTCTGATAGGTCAGTAATTTATATACATTCAATAGATCTATGAGCATTCTACTTGTTGTTCGTTTTTGGTTTGTGAGCATTTCGAATCCAGATCAATGACGAAACAGCCCATCACTTAAAAGTGACTAAAATTTATGCAAAAAAAATTTTGGAAAAAAGGTTCTTTCAATTTTTAAGAACTTATCTTCATTTTTGAATTTCAATTCATTCATCCTTTGCCGTTGAACTTTCTCTGACCCATTTTTAATTTAACAATCTTTCGTTTTTTTATTCTAGCCACTATTTTTTCATGTGTCACATTTGTTTGCTAATTCAATCGCCCTTTACTGAAAAACAACCTAAACTTTTTTTTGCAAATAACTGTAAAATTTTTTTTTCAAATTTTAAGAATTATTTTTATGTTTGAGTTTATTTAATTTAATCGTTGTTATCAAAAAATTGTGTGCAACTTTCTCATCAAAAAGCCAATCATTTTTTAAACTTGTGCATGCGGCAATACTTCTATTTTTTCACATTTACGGGATGTCACTAAATTATATTACTTCAAAAATTACTGTGATTTGTGAGCCTTTAACTCGGACTGATGTTTTTCCTGTTGACAGTTTTCTTACATATAGTGAATTTTTGATTTAAAGTTGCATAATTACTTTTCCATACATATTTTCTGATTAGCTGCTCAAGTTTAATTATCTAGCGGGATTCGGGCAGTCCAACAGTGCCGAAGTACATCAACTCTGAAAAAAATCATTCTTTAACAGTGCCAAAAACTACTTGGAACACTATTCTTGCGATTTTGGAATACCAATTTTTTAGCAGACCACTCCTCTTTAGTAGAGTTAGAACAATTAGCAAGTCAGAATGTCAATTTCAAACGAGGCATTGGCGATTAGTGACCGCTTGCTCCGCTGTGCTTCTACTCAATACAGATGTTTTTGTGTGCGTAGATCCTTGTTTTGCCACTAATTCAGACTATTGTGCTTTCGAAGGTGATAGTTTTGGTGACAAATTGCGTGGAAACTGTCTTGATTGGGGGAACTTGACCCAAAGGCTGAGTGTCTTTTTGAGTCTGTCAATCAATCATGCATCACTTTAGTATATTTGGTGTGCTAAAAGGCTTCCCCTTTTTTTACAACTCCCAAATTGTAGACAGGTATATAATACAAATCAACGGGAGTTGAAAAGTCAAAAATGGGCGTTTTAATTGATGCCGCTTAAACAAACACAAATTTCCCAAGCGCGGCCACATACATTTTTCTGAACAAACAATTAACTCAGCCAATTGGCAAATTTTTGTCAATTTTTGCTCCAAAACGAAACAGTATTCAAAAAATGCTACCAATTTGCAAGCAGAACTCGAAAATTTCAAATATTTTCTGTTTTCGGCACTGTTGAACACTTTTTCATTTTCGGCACTGTTGAACGCCCCCGTAGGTTTTAGGGGGCTTCAGGAGTTAGACATTAGTGCCATTTTTCACCCCACAGCCGCTCTAATTCAAATTGGTTTTTAAGGCGTGTTATGTGTCATATTATGTTTTAACGGCAATAAGAATATGCTAAATTTGAATGGAAGCCCGCAACGAGAACACGCATTCTTTTGTCAAAATTGTCACCAAAAACAGTTAAAATAGAATTTTGATATTTTTAATAAATAATTTTGTGGTTCTGAATGTGATTCTGATTTTGATGAGAGTAGCTCGTTACACATACAGTTAAAAAAGGACCCAACTTTTGGCAGACTGATTATTAATATGTTTTCAGGGGTCTCAACAGCCGAGAATAATTATAATATTCATAAAAAAATTAGCCAAGAGATTTCTAAAAATGAGGCAGTGGATTGGATGATTGACTGGAAAAAAAACATCACGAGAAAATACTGAGCTAAGAAAGTATATATTGAAATTTATGATTTTATTTTAATAGCTTAGTATATGCCCTTGTTTTTTAATCGAGTCTATCATCCAATCCACTGCCTCAAAGCCACTTAATTCTTGGACATTTCCAAGTTATTTAATATGAAAAAGTAATAAATTATCTACCAATATTATGTTTGTCACAAAAAATTGATTTATGAATTCGTTTGACTTGTGCAATGAGAACTAATCTTCATTTTCTTGTCGCCGTATAAAATCTGCAGATTTTCTCTCCGTCAACAAGCAAAAATCAGCTCTCAGAAATATATACCCCTCATTTTTGTGTTCTTGAGGCAAATGCAAAGCTTCTCAATTATCAAGAATTTTATAAAAATTGACGGTGACTATTGTGCGATTGTGAGTTTTTAAACGTATTTTTTTTCTGGGCTTGTAAACTGTGGCAAACAAAACTAAAAACAATACCACACCAGTCAAAAGTAAAAAAAATAAATAAAATGAAGACCCTAGTTTTATTTTATTGAATTTCAACGGTTAAAAAATTGGCAGCAGGTGACATAATAAAAAGTAGTCACCAACAGGCTATTGTAATAACTTATCTGGATTGGTGAAGAAATTAAGGCTCTCCTAGGGGCAGTTTAGGACTTTTCATCTTGCTTGTAAATTATTTTAGACGGTAAGCTTCCGTTCGCAAATCTACTATCATCACATTGACCAACCAAAATTAAGTTATCTATAAAATCAACCAACTCCTCAAAATGCAGACTATTAATATCACCTCAGCGCTGCTTTATGCCCTCCTCGTGTTCACCCTTTTGGGCCCTGATTACCACGGGGCAAATGCAGGAAGGGTTTACACCAGAAGTTGGATGGACAACTTCTCCGATGGCGAGCTGAGTAACTTCATGCAGTGCATTAACGACTGCCAGCCATGGCGATTCTCCGATTTCGGGTTAGTGCACCGCTCTTTAATTTATAAGCTCGTCAACCACGTATTTTCTCTTTTACATAACTGTCAACTCTAGTAAATGTTTTGTTGATTCCAATCGAGTTTTGTATATTAAAAACGCTGTTTTAGAATTTTGATACTATTTTCACGCATTTCTTAAAACGAATAGAATAAAATCAATGGATTATTGCAGCAAACTTTACTCCTTTTTATAATTTTTTTAAAAATAAAAAATAGAATCATGAAAATAGAAAACAAAAACATTTTGCTGAAATGTTTACAGGTTCTTTTTTGAAAAATATACCTTCTTTTTTGAAAAAAAAAAATGTCCTCAGCCTCAATAATCTGACTGCTTTCACCGATTGTTGAATCCATCATTGAGACATAGAAGCAATTATAATTAGAATAATCTAAAAGGCTAGGAAGATGGAAATTGGTAGACGTTACAAGAACAACTATTTTGTAATAATTTGGTGATGTTGCATAAGTTAAACCTGAACCCAAAACGCACAGTAGAATGCCGAGTTAAACTGCATGCCAAATTTAAAAGTTCATAAAGGCAAAACAATTTAAGCAAAAACGCGTTTTGCGTAAAAAAACTGTTTATGGGTAAGGAGGCGGCTTGAGAAAAAAGAGCCACAAATGGAATGACTTCAAACTGTTTGTTTCAGAAGCAACAACTATTACGACATGATAAACATGGGTAGAATATGTGGTTGTCTCACTTGGTAAACAAATTCTTTGAAGAAAAGCGACGGCCAATCGACTGCAGCGCAACCAATTATTCCGAAACCAAACGTGAACAAAAAACCCATCCAAAGTCTTATCCTTGTTTTCAATTGTCATCACCGTTATCGTCTCTAACATAGCAAATTCAATTACTCGAAAACTGACTCCTTTTTTCATTAGTGAATGAGTATACTTATGAAGTGAACTATAATTGAGCGAAAAATTTAAAATAGTATAACAGATTTATAGTATAGCTAGTGAAGAGCGCAAAAATTTCATCGAGGTCGTTTTCTTTGAATTCTGCGGTTTTTACGTCTACCAAACAATTTGCGTACGAATAGTTTCTTAAGCAATCTCCTCTTCAGAATTTTGTACAATATTGCAGCCAAATTTCATACAAATATTTATGTTTTTTTTTGTTCCGATCACTTCACAAAAGAAGTGATGTATATATGTAAAATCAAAATATCATGGAATATACTAATCTTTCGTAAAATGTAAATTACAGTTTCACAGGGTAACAGACAAAGTTCCCATGAAATAATGCTTTTAAAAAAGTCTCATCTGATTTTATCTTTTGTTACACACGACTTTTCTTATACAATACCTAAATTTTGAGTTAAAAAAATTTGAAGATACAGGAGTGAATTAATAGTGTCACTTTTTTAGTACCTTGAGGACATCGTCATCTGTTTGAGAAAGTGGTGTTTTACTTCTCTGTTTTGTAGAGATTTGAGGAGACAATATATTTTTTCAAATTTGGGAATCTTTTGAACGCGACAAGAATTTCCCCAGTGATCTTTCGTAACTTGTTTCCACAGATGCTGGATTGAATATTTTTCCCTAACAGCTGGTCATCTAGAGTATTATTTTGTCACAATAAGTGCTCTAGAAATTATTCTATGTGGCGTCATGCTACATAGTTTCTTCTTGAGGGTTGAAATTTCATCGAAAACTGTTTCAATATAAACTGGATTATGTACGCCATCAATTTTAACGCAAAATTGTCATTTGATGTACAATTTCTTCAAAATCAATGCCCTCCGGAATGCTTTGATCTCATATGACCAGACTGGGAAATCAAATAATAATTTGTGCAAAGGATGCATGACAGCAAGTAATATGGGCTCCAGAAAGCTTGTGGTGTCAACATACAACCCTAGAAGACCAGCAGATGATAAGAAACCAAATCCGAAACACCTGTATCTGTGGAAAAAGACAAACTAAAAAAGATCACAGCAGAAATTTTAGTAGCATTCAAAAGATGCCAAAACTTGAAAGAACTAATTGTAACTTCAAATCCCAACAAAAAACTAGAACACCATTTATTAGTCTGTATGTAAATTTTCACAGCTATCGGACAATGTGGTCAACAAATTTACATGTAAAAATTTTGGAGGTGGGGGGGGGAAGGAAAAAGAGCCGATTTTTTGAACTGAATGAAAAGCAAGATTAATTAAGTTGGCTTATAAAAAGTTTAGTGATGAGATCAAAAAAATGCAATGAGACTTTTTTAATATCATTGTTTTCTCGGTGTTTTTTAACCTGCAGACTAAATCTACCATTTTATATGAAAACATGTGTACAATTAAAATGAACGCATATGTTTATCAACAGTATTTTATTGATAAAAATGTTTCCCAATCACAGAAACAAACTTTTCTGTAGTTCGCTTGAGGAGTTGTGATGTTAAATTTTAGTTTTTAAGTTATAAAATTCGGCTAGAATACAATTGTTGTGATCAAGTTGAATCAATAAATTATATAAGATATTTATAAGTAACTCTGTAGGGCTTATGAATTTTATTAAAAAGTCAAGACACTAAAACAGTTCATTTATATTTTTAGACAACAATAACCATGCTACCATTCAATCTGTCCATTTATAAGACTGCTTTTTCTATCTAGTGTAAAATTTGAGTTCTCAAAAATCCACAAATGAAAAGAAGCAATTTAATCATAGTTTGCACTGCAGAATTTATTGATGTTTTACAAGACAAAAATGTACAGCAAAAATAAGATACTTTTTCAGAACGGGTTCCAGAACAGATGCACTGATGAGTTTCCAGAAAATAACACACTCATGAGTTCTTCCTGATGAATTTTTGAAGGTTATTTTAGAAAATTATCTTTAAGATACAGAAGCGAAGCTGTGTTTCACAAAACTTGCGATAAAAAATGAATGATTATGATTACAATCAAACGGAAAAAATTGAAAAAAAAAACTTCAAAAAATTGTGACTGCCAAAAAAAACTTGCAACCTTCTGGAAGGGTAGAAAGAAATCAACTTTTCAAAAAATCATTTCTGCGGAAAAAAGCAGAATCAAAATAAGCAGAGCGACAATAAACTAATTTAGCCGAAACATTTCAATTTGCAAAAAAATCAAGTTTCGACAGAAATTGAACTCCCGAGCCTTGTCGATTCAAGGATGGGAATTTAAAAGAATTTGAAAGAAAGCTAAACCATCAAAAAAAGTCGCGCTACGGGAATTAGGTCGACCAAAAAAAAACAGGACGATAGCCCTAAAAAAATGTCGCGGCCGAATTCAAACCGCAATCCTTTGCGGTCTCAAGCAATTGGTTATCTTTAATCCAGATCCGCCAGATGATTGAATGGATTTGACTTTATAAAAACCAAGAGATGACAAAGCCGAAAATATCTCAGCAGAAATCTTTCTCGCCGAAAAAAATTCAAAAAAATTCAAAATTAATGTTAAAATTTTTTTCTTTTCCCCCTCAGAACACACCCACGCACAAAATTTGTTTTCAATTACCTGGCAAGAAATAAGAGGCCACTAAGTTGTATAAAATGAACCAAATTTTATCAAGCCAAAAAATGAAAAAAATGAAGTTTTCCTATATCGAGCTAGTAAAATTACAACCAATGTAAATTAAACCTCGATTCTGCCGGACTTTTAAAATGTTAAGACACTAAGCAGTTACAGTGAAAGTTCTTTGTACCAGAAAAAAACTATTCTTAGATCTTGCAAATAAGCCTACAAAACTTAAGCAGACAAATAATAGACCACTTACAGTTTGCGGTCACATTCGACGCATTACCCTTGCCGTCCCATTGCCGTATTTGTTACCCCCTGGCAAAAGGTGCTGAAGACACTAAGAAATTTGACATTAAGAAAAAAGTCTGGTACCCGATTGCAATACCCTAGCTTATCGCAAAAGTATTTAAACCAGAAGTCAAACCGCAAAAAAAGAAAATTTGCGCCTGAAAGGTTAAGTTTTTTCTTGTAATTATTGGTACATGAGTTTGCGCGGAAATAAAAAAAATCAAAAAACTAAAACACACACCAATACAAAAATCCTCAAGATTTCTCAAACGGTCGTAACAAAAAACTGTTATGATTGACAAACTGGATCAATAGGTATATTTAATTCCACAGACGAATCTGGAAATAAATTCCACTTTCGAAACTAGAACTCAATCATGTTTTTGGTAACTTTACACTTGCTGCTCGATAGTGGATTTTGGCATCCTTAAAACGAAAGAAAAGAACTAAATTTATAATGAAAAACCATAGTCAGACCGCGAAAAAGTAAATTTTGAGTCTGAACAAATTTTAAGAATTTTCTTTAAAAAAATTGGAAAAAATTAATTGCGACCTCTATAAGAGGTTTGACTACACTAGTTGACAATATTAAGCGCCGCGATTTCAGAAGTTTAGTTTGTAAAAAGTCTGTTCTCAGAGACATTTTGGACAAAAATTCCTTCGAAATTCAAAAAAAGAAATGCATATTGACCCAGAGCAAATGTTCAGAGCTACCATCTATGAAACTATCATTATTTGGTTTCAATGACTTACCAAAATAATCCGGGTCTGAAAATGTCCGTTTTCTCATCTGCACTAAGTTTTGCATCGTAATGAAATCTTTCTTGAATAAGAGGATAATTAAGTGTTCTAATAATATGAGCTATGAACAACTAATGTACAAATACTTAAAAAGGTAAAGCGGAAAATATAGAGTGTATTAATTTAAAACATTCCAAAAGGACAACTGAACGAACACTCTCCGATCGATCGGTGGTCGTATCGAACTAAGTTAACTGGTATTTAATTAAATACCGAAGGTCATTTAAAACAGCTAAAAACAAATCACAACATTTCCCACCGGGAAAAAAAATAAAACTACAAATTCATTAATTTCTTCTATATACACCCATTTTCCCCCTTCAAAGTAGGAACAATATTTTACAAACTGCGCCACCAAAAAACATAGTACATCAAGCAAAATAGTATCTACAACTGAAAATAGGAAGGTACAAATGTACAGGGTGAATATACAGAATTTACAGTTATACAGAAATTGAGATAAAAGCAAAATAACTAAATTAAGAATAAAAGAAAAACACTAATCTACAAGATGTACATTTGACATGTACAACGTTACCTACAGTGAAATGATCAATTAAGAGTACTACAAAATGAATTAAAGAATGGTTTTTTTTTGAGTTTTGTGAATTTAGTTACATTGTTCGTCGAAATCATCTAATTTAGCTTTTAGTTCTGAGTCGATGGTCGAGGATATTTTGCTCAATTTTTCTACCTCGTGAAGTGCGTAATTGGTAGTCGGTTGGATTGTATAGTGCGATACTGAAGAGGTGCTTTTAAAAAGTGTCATAATTGGCGTATAATTTGGTCTGTCCGATGGGCACGATTTCTTAGATGACCAAGTAAGTGTGGTTTCTGCGACCAGGGTTCGTACTGGTGGAGCCTCCGCTAAGGGTGTCAACAAGTTTGACTGTGAGGTTCTCACGAATGTTGCTCTGGGTTGGTTGATAATGTCAATCTGTGATGAAAATGTCGGCTGGTCATCTTTTTCGCGCACTACGTCAATAAATCGGCAATCTCCGAAAACTTTGGGGGCTCCGACGTTCCTGCGCGGTCTTGCGTGTCTTGGTTGTCGGTTCGATAGGACCACGGCTTCTGGGGCACTGTCTAGCTTGATTGGGTTACACTCCTAACCTTCTATTTTGGCGGACTCTGGTATTTCTAAAATCGCCCGTTGGTCGGTATTAACTAATAGATTTGGTCTCAATTGAGGAGAGTGGGCATCACCTGTAACACTTAACCCTTGATTAGACTCAGATTGGTGGCTCGGGGTAGGTTAATATTAGTCACATCGTCATAATAATCGTCTATAATCCCGGCCCAAGACTTTAAATTCAAGGATGACAAAGAACCTGAAGAGATCTATCTGAGGTCTTGGGTTGTCTCTACGTCTGTTGGATCCGACCTCTGCGTTGATCCCCCCGCTCCTGAGGTGCCCTGCCTTGGCTGAGGTGTGACCGTCACTAAAGTTTTCTTTGGGGGAGATAGCTTCCTCTTTCCGGCTAAACTCGAATGGAAGTATGACTTGTGCCCGATGGATGGTTGGTTCACCACGATTTTATTGGGGCCGGGGAGTAGTTTTCCTTTAGTTGCCAAATCTGATTTTCGTGAAAGATGACCGATATATAAATTATCTCCAGCAACTAATTTCTTCTTTGTGTCAGACTCTCTAGACTGTTTGTGGCCCTCTGGAGTGGTTGCGCTCGGGATTTTTTGCGCTAGCGGTAAGTTGTCTTCCGGTCCAGATGGGCGGTCTTTCTCTTCGTCGAGGTACCCCTCTTCCGCCCTGTCGTGCAGTTCCCAATTGCTGGCCCGTCTGCTGGAAAGGATTGATTTCCCTTTATCTAAATGGTCATCAAACGAAATCCGATTTTTCCATCTAGTGTTAGCCGTTCTATTAAAATGTGTTTCGAACGGGGCACAGCCGATTGAAGCTTGTTTAGAGATTCTCAGTTCCAGATAATTTTTTCGATCGAAGAATTTAGCGCGAGTTTCGGTAACTTGAATGACATTGCCAGTAATTTGGATTTTATCGTATAAACTAATCTTTCCACGAGCCCATTGGATCTATGGTCGGCGACTGTACAATAAATGATCTCAATGTTGAATTTTTCTTAGATATTTTTAAAATCGTGAGATAAAAAGCAAGACCCATGGTCGACTCTAATCTTCCTTGGAAAACCGTGAAGGTGACAGTAGTCGTTTAAGAAAGAAATCACACTGTTCGCGGTTGATGAGATATTAGTGAATCGATCGATACATAGAAGAATGTATTTATGTTTTCCCCAGAATGCCCATCTAATTTTATTTAACGTAACACACGACTGTTCTTATACAATACCTAAATTTTGAGTTGAAAAAATTTGAAATTACAGGAGCGAAATGATAGTACATTGATGTCATCGTCTCCTGTTTGAGAAAGTGGTGTTTTACTTCTCTGTTTTGTAGAGATTTGAGGAGGCAATATATTTTTTCAAATTCGGGAATCTTTTGAATGCGACAAGAATTTCCCCAGTGATCTTTCGTAACTTGTTTCCACAGATGCTGGATTGAATATTTTCCCTAACAGCTGTTATTCTAGAGTATTATTTTGTCACAATAACCGCTCTAGAAATTATTCTATTTGGCGTCATAACGGATGAGATCGGCTTTATTAATGAATGTTTTGAGAAAGTGAAGCTTAAGGTTTTCTTTACATTGAAATCAGTTTCACCTGTACTTCCGCCCAAAAAAGATGCGTTGTTGGATCCAAAATGACATGTTCACGTCAGTGGGCGATATGCATGACTAGATGCATTCAAAAAGCTGCTGAAGATCTTGCTGGGTCGTCAAAAAATTAAAAAACTAAATTAATTAATTAACAAAACCCACGTCAAACATCAGAAAACGACGTGTGACATAGTAGAAAATTTCATGAAATGTTGTATATCTAGGTTACATTTGAGATTGCTGCAAATTTCATGGATTGAACCGAACAAATATCATGTATTTTAACGATTTTTTGAACTGAATGAAAAGCAAGATTAATTAAGTTGGCTTATAAAAAGTTGAGTGATGAGATCAAAAAAATGCAATGAGACCTTTTTAAAATCATTGTTTTCTCGGTATTTCTTAACCTGCAGACTAAATCTACCAGTTTATATAAAAACATGTGTTAAATTAAAATGAACACATATGTTTATCAAGAGTATTTTGTTGATAAAAATAATTCCCAATCACAGAAACAAACTTTTCTGTAGTTCGCTTGAGAAGTTGTGATCTTAAAGTTTAGTTTTTAGTTTAGAAAATTCGGCTAGAATACAATTGTTGTGATCAAGTTGAATCAATAAATTATGTAAGATATTTATAAGTAACTCTGTAGGGCTAATGAATTTTATTAAAAAATCAAGACACTAAAACAGTTCATTTATTTTTTTAGACAACAATAAACATGCTACCGTTCAATCTGTTCATTTATAAGACTGCTTTCTCTATCTAGTGTAAAATTTGAGTTCTCAAAAATCCACAAATGAAAAGAAGCTGTTTAATCAGAGTTTTTACTGCAGAATTTTTTTGATGTTTTACAAGACAAAAGTGTACAGCAAAAATAAGATACTTTTTCAGCACGGATTCCAGAACAGATGCACTGATGAATTTCCAGAAAATATCACACTCCTGAGTTCTTCCTGATGAATTTTGAAGGTGATTTCAGAAAATTCTCTATGTACACAGAAGCGAAGCTGAGTTTCACAAAACTTGCGATAAAAAATGAATGATTATGATTACAATCAAACGGAAAAATTGAAAAAAAAAACTTCAAAAAATTGTGACTGCCAAAAAAAACTTGCAACCTTCTGGAAGGGTAGAAAGAAATCAACTTTTCAAAAAATCATTTCTGCGGAAAAAAGCAGAATCAAAATAAGCAGAGCGACAATAAACTAATTTAGCCGAAATATTTCAGTTTGCAAGAAAATTCATGTTTCGACAGAAATTGAACTCCCGAGCCTTGTCGCCTCAAGGATGGGAAATTAAAAAAATTTGAAAGAAAATTAAACCATCAAAACAGTCGACGGGAATTGAGTCGACCAAAAAAACAAGACGGTAGCCCTAAAAAAATGTCTTGGCCGAATTCGAACCGCAATCTTTTGCGGTCTCAAGCAGTTGGTTATCTTTAAACCAGATCCGCCATATGATTGAATGGATTTGACTTTATAATAACCAAGAGGTGGCAAAGCCGAAAATATCTGAGCAGAAACCTTTCTCGCCGAAAAAATTCAAAAAAATTCTAAATTAAAGTTAAAATTTTTTTCTTTTTCCCCTCAGAACACACCCACGCACAAAATTCGTTTTCAATTACCTGGCAAGAAAAAGGAGGCCACTAAGTTGGTATAAAATGAACCAATTTTTATTAGGCCAAAAAATGAAAAAAATGAAGTTTTCCTATATCGAGCTAGTAAAATTACAACCAATGTAAATTAAACCTCGATTCTGCCGGACTTTTAAAATGTTAAGACACTAAGCAGTTACAGTGAAAGTTCTTTGTACCAGAAAAAAACTATTCTTAGATCTTGCAAATAAGCCTACAAAACTTAAGCAGACAAATATTAGACAACTTAGAGTTCGCAGTCACATTCGACCCATTACCCTTGTCGTCCCATTGCCGTATTTGTTACCCCCTGGCAAAAGGTGCTGAAGACACTAAGAAATTTGAAATCATTATAAACCAACCAAGGTACCAACAGGAGTTCAAGTGAGCCCTGAGAACAAAACCATTTACGGGAAAAAAAGTCTGGTACCCGATTGCAATGCCCTTGCTTGTCGCAAAAGTAATTAAACCAGTAAGTAAGTCAAACCGCAAAAAAGAAAATTTGCGCCTGAAAATTTAAAACTTTTCTTGTAATTATTGGTAACTGAGTTTGCGTGGAAGTAAAAAAAATCAAAAAACTAAAACACACACCAATACAAAATTCCTCAAGATTTCTCAAACTGTCGGAACAATAAACTGTTCATGATTGACAAATTGGATCAATAGGTATATTTAATTCCACAGCGGAATCTGGAAAATAAATTCCACTTTCGAAACTAGAACTCAATCATGTTTTTCGTACTTTTACACTTGCTGCTCGATAGGGGAATTTGGCATCCTTATAACGAAAGACAAGAAATAAACTTATAAAAAAAACCATAGTCAGACCGCAAAAAAGTAAATATTGAGTCTGAACAAATTTTAAGACTTTTCTTTAAAAAAATGGAAAAAATTAATCGCGACATCTATAAAAGGTTTGACTACACTAGTGGTCAATATTAAGCGCCGCAATTTCAGAAGTTTAGTTTGTAAAATGTCTGTTCTCAATGTACATTTTGTACAAAATTTCCTTCGAAACTCAAAAAAAAGAAATGCATATTGACCCAGAGCAAATGTTCAGAGCTACCATCTATGAAATTATCATTATTTGGTTTCAATGACTTACCAATGTAATCCGGGTCTAAAATTGTCAGTTTTCTCATCTGCACTAAGTTTTGCATCGTAATGAAATCTTTCTTGAAAAAGTGGATAATAAAGTGTTCTAATACTACGAGCTATGTACAACTAATGTACAAATACTTAAAAAGGTAAAGCGGATAAAGTAGAGGGTGTTAATTTAAAAGATTCCAAAAAGACAACTGAACGAACACTCTCCGATCAACCGGTGGTCGTATCGAACTAAATTAACAGGTATTTAATTAGATAACGAAGGTCATTTGAAACAGCTAAAAACAAATCACAATATTTCCCACCGGGAAAAAAAATAAAACTACAAACTCACTAACTACTTCTATATACACCCATTTTCCCCCTTTAAAGTAGGAACAATATTTTACAAACTGCGCCACCAAAAAACATAGTACAGCAAGCAAAATAGTAATTACAAATTAAAATAGGAAGGTACAAATGTAAAGGGTGAATATACAGAATTTACAGTTTTACAGAAATTGAGATAAAAGCAAATTAACTAAATTAAGAATAAAAGAAAATTACTAATCTACAAGATGTACCTTTGACATGTGCAATGTTATCTACAGTGAAATGATTAAATAAGAGTACTATAAGATGAATTAAAGAATGGTTATGTTTTTTTTTTGAATTTTGTGGAGTCAGTTACATTGTTCGTCGAAATCATCCAATTTAGCTTTTACTTCTGAGTCGATAGTCGAGGATATTTCGCTTGATTTCTCTACCTCATGAAGTGCGTAATTGGTAGTCGGTTGGATTGTATAGTGCGATACTGAAGAGGTGCTTTTAAAAAGTGTCATAGTTGGCGTATAATTTGGTCTGTCCGATGGGCACGATTTCTTAGATGACCAAGTAAGTGTGGTTTCTGCGACCAGGGTTCGTACTGGTGGAGCCTCCGCTAAGGGTGTCAACAAGTTTGACGGTGAGGTTCTCACGAATGTTGCTCTGGGTTGGTTGATAATGTCAATCTGTGATGAAAATGTCGGCTGGTCATCTTTTTCGAGCACTACGTCAAAAAATCGGCAATCTCCGAAAACTTTGGGGGCTCCGACGGCTTCTGGGTTGTCGGTTCGATAGGACCACGGCTTCTGGGGCACTGTCTAGCCTGATTGGGTTACACTCCTAAACTTCTATCTCGGCAGATTCTAGTATTTCTAAAATCGCCCGTTGGTCGGTATTAACTAATAGATTTGGTCTCAATTGAGGAGAGTGGGCATCACCTGTAACACTTAACCCTTGATTAGACTCAGATTGGTGGCTCGGGGTAGGTTATTATTAGTCATATCGTCATAATAATCGTCTATAATCCCGGCCCAAGACTTTAAATTCAAGGATGATGAAGAACCTGAAGAGATCTATCTGAGGTCTTGGGTTGTCTCTACGTCTGTTGGTGAATCCGACCTCTGCGTTGATCCGCCCGCTCCTGAGGTGCCCTGTCTTGGCTGAGGTGTGACCATCACTAAAGTTTTCTTTGGGGGAGATAGCTTCCTCTTTCCGGCTAAACTCGAATGGAAGTGTGACTTGTGCCCGATGGATGGTTGGTTCACCACGATTTTATTGGGGCTGGGGAGTAGTTTTCCTTTAGTTGCCAAATCTGATTTTCGTGAAAGATGACCGTTATCGAGTGTTATTGTATGGTTTGAAGAGTCAATGATATCCTTCTTTACTAAGTTGAAATAAGGTTCCCCGTTTTTCCTGTTGGTAGCCCTTCTATATAAATTATCTCCAGCAACTAATTTCTTCTTTGTGTCAGACTCTCTAGACTGTTTGTGGCCCTCTGGAGTGGTTGCGCTCGGGATTTTTTGCGCTAGCGGTAAGTTGTCTTCCGGTCCAGATGGGCGGTCTTTCTCTTCGTCGAGGTACCCCGCTTCCGCCCCGTCGTGCAGTTCCCAATTGCTGGTCCGTCTGCTGGAAAGGATTGATTTCCCTTTATCTAAATGGTCATCAAACGAAATCCGATTTTTCCATCTAGTGTTAGCCGTTCTATTAAAATGTGTTTCGAACGGGGCACAGCCGATTGAAGCTTGTTTAGAGATTCTCAGTTCCAGATAATTTTTTCGATCGAAGAATTTACCGCGACTTTCGGTAACTCGAATGACATTGCCAGTAATTTGGATTTTATCGTATAAACTAATCTTTCCACGAGCCCATTGGATATATGGTCGGCGACTGTACAATAAATGATCTCAATGTTGAATTTTTCTTAGATATTTTTAAAATCGTGAGATAAAAATCAAGACCCATGGTCGACTCTAATCTTCCTTGGAAAACCGTGAAGGTGACAGTAGTCGTTTAAGAAAGAAGTCACACTGTTCGCGGTTGATGGGATATTAGTGAATCGATCGATACATAGAAGAATGTATTTATGTTTTCCCCAGAATGCCCATCTAATATTATTTAACGTAACACACGACTGTTCTTATACAATACCTAAATTTTGAGTTGAAAAAATTTGAAATTACAGGAGCGAAATGATAGTACATTGATGTCATCGTCTCCTGTTTGAGAAAGTGGTGTTTTACTTCTCTGTTTTGTAGAGATTTGAGGAGGCAATATATTTTTTCAAATTCGGGAATCTTTTGAATGCGACAAGAATTTCCCCAGTGATCTTTCGTAACTTGATTCCACAGATGCTGGATTGAAAATTTTCCCTAACAGCTGTTATTCTAGAGTATTATTTTGTCACAATAACCGCTCTAGAAATTATACTATTTGGCGTCATAACGGATGAGATCGGCTTTATTAATGAATGTTTTGAGAAAGTGAAGCTTAAGGTTTTCTTTACATTGAAATCAGTTTCACCTGTACTTCCGCCCAAAAAAGATGCGTTGTTGGATCCAAAATGACATGTTCACGTGAGTGGGCGATATGCATGACTAGATGCATTCAAAAAGCTGCTGAAGATGTTGCTGGGTCGTCAAAAAATTATAAAACTAAATTAGCTAATTAACAAAACCCACGTCAAACATCAGAAAACGACGTGTGACATAGTAGAAAATTTCATGAAATGTTGTATATCTAGGTTACATTTTAAGGTTGCTGCAAAATTCATGGAATGAACCGAACAAATATCATGTATTTTGACGATTTTTTGAACTGAATGAAAAGCAAGATTAATTAAGTTGGCTTATAAAAAGTTGAGTGATGAGATCAAAAAAATGCAATGAGACCTTTTTAAAATCATTGTTTTCTCGGTATTTCTTAACCTGCAGACTAAATCTACCAGTTTATATAAAAACATGTGTTAAATTAAAATGAACACATATGTTTATCAAGAGTATTTTGTTGATAAAAATAATTCCCAATCACAGAAACAAACTTTTCTGTAGTTCGCTTGAGGAGTTGTGATGTTAAAGTTTAGTTTTTAGTTTATAAAATTCGGCTAGAATACAATTGTTGTGATCAAGTTGAATCAATAAATTATATAAGATATTTATAAGTAATTCTGTAGGGCTAATGAATTTTATTAAAAAAATCAAGACAAAAAAACAGTTCATTTATATTTTTAGACAACAATAAACATGCTACCGTTCAATCTGTCCATTTATAAGACTGCTTTCTCTATCTAGTGTAAAATTTGAATTCTCAAAAAATCTACAAATGAAAAGAAGCAATTTAATCATAGTTTTTACTGCAGAATTTTTTTGAAGTTTTACAAGACAAAAGTGTACAGCAAAAATAAGATACTTTTTCAGCAGGGATTCCAGAACTTTTTCAGCAGGGATTCCACACTTTCTCAAAACAAGAATTGCGATAAAAAAATGAATGATTATGATTACAATCAAACGGAAAAAATTGGAAAAAAAACTTCAAAAAATTGTGGCTGCTAATAAAAACTTGCAACCTTCTGTAACAGTAGAAAAAAAACTAAATTTTCAAAAAAAATCATTTCTGCGGAAAAAGCAGAATCAAAATAAGCAGTACTTCCGCCCAAAAAAGATGCGTTGTTGGATCCAAAATGACATGTTCACGTGAGTGGGCGATATGCATGACTAGATGCATTCAAAAAGCTGCTGAAGATGTTGCTGGGTCGTCAAAAAATTATAAAACTAAATTAGCTAATTAACAAAACCCACGTCAAACATCAGAAAACGACGTGTGACATAGTAGAAAATTTCATGAAATGTTGTATATCTAGGTTACATTTTAAGGTTGCTGCAAAATTCATGGATTGAACCGAACAAATATCATGTATTTTGACGATTTTTTGAACTGAATGAAAAGCAAGATTAATTAAGTTGGCTTATAAAAAGTTGAGTGATGAGATCAAAAAAATGCAATGAGACCTTTTTAAAATCATTGTTTTCTCGGTATTTCTTAACCTGCAGACTAAATCTACCAGTTTATATAGAAACATGTGTTAAATTAAAATGAACACATATGTTTATCAAGAGTATTTTGTTGATAAAAATAATTCCCAATCACAGAAACAAACTTTTCTGTAGTTCGCTTGAGGAGTTGTGATGTTAAAGTTTAGTTTTTAGTTTATAAAATTCGGCTAGAATACAATTGTTGTGATCAAGTTGAATCAATAAATTATATAAGATATTTATAAGTAATTCTGTAGGGCTAATGAATTTTATTAAAAAATCAAGACAAAAAAACAGTTCATTTATATTTTTAGACAACAATAAACATGCTACCGTTCAATCTGTCCATTTATAAGACTGCTTTCTCTATCTAGTGTAAAATTTGAATTCTCAAAAAATCTACAAATGAAAAGAAGCAATTTAATCATAGTTTTTACTGCAGAATTTTTTTGAAGTTATACAAGACAAAAGTGTACAGCAAAAATAAGATACTTTTTCAGCAGGGATTCCAGAACAGATGCACTGATGAGTTTCCAGAAAATATCACACTCATGAGTTGTTCCTGATGAATTTTGAAGGTCATTTCAGAAAATTCTCTATGGACACAGAAGCGAAGCTGAGTTTCACAAGAATTGCGATAAAAAAATGAATGATTATGATTACAATCAAACGGAAAAAATTGGAAAAAAAACTTCAAAAAATTGTGGCTGCTAATAAAAACTTGCAACCTTCTGTAACAGTAGAAAAAAAACTAAATTTTCAAAAAAAATCATTTCTGCGGAAAAAGCAGAATCAAAATAAGCAGAGCGACAATAAACTAATTTAGCCGAAATATTTCAGTTTGCAAGAAAATTCAAGTTTCGACAGAAATTGAACTCCCGAGCCTTGTCGCCTCAAGGATGGGAAATTAAAAGAATTTGAAAGAAAACTAAACCATCAAAACAGTCGACGGGAATTGAGTCGACCAAAAAAACAAGACGGTAGCCCTAAAAAAATGTCTTGGCCGAATTCGAACCGCAATCTTTTGCGGTCTCAAGCAGTTGGTTATCTTTAAACCAGATCCGCCATATGATTGAATGGATTTGACTTTATAATAACCAAGAGGTGGCAAAGCCGAAAATATCTGAGCAGAAACCTTTCTCGCCGAAAAAATTCAAAAAAATTCTAAATTAAAGTTAAAATTTTTTTCTTTTTCCCCTCAGAACACACCCACGCACAAAATTTGTTTTCAATTACCTGGCAAGAAAAAGGAGGCCACTAAGTTGGTATAAAATGAACCAAATTTTATTAGGCCAAAAAATGAAAAAAATGAAATTTTCCTATATCGAGCTAGTAAAATTACAACCAATGTAAATTAAACCTCGATTCTGCCGGACTTTTACAATGTTAAGACACTAAGCAGTTACAGTGAAAGTTCTTTGTACCAGAAAAAAACTATTCTTAGATCTTGCAAATAAGCCTACAAAACTTAAGCAGACAAATATTAGACAACTTACATTTCGCAGTCACATTCGACCCATTACCTTTGTCGTCCCATTGCCGTATTTGTTACCCCCTGGCAAAAGGTGCTGAAGACACTAAGAAATTTGAAATCATTATAAACCAACCAAGGTACCAACAGGAGTCCAAGTGAGTCCTGAGAACAAAAACATTTACGGGAAAAAAGTCTGGTACCCGATTGCAATACCCTTGCTTGTCGCAAAAGTAATTAAACCAGAAGTCAAACCGCAAAAAAAGAAAATTTGCGCCTGAAAATTTAAAACTTTTCTTGTAATTATTGGTATCTGAGTTTGCGTGGAAGTAAAAAAAACAAAAAACTAAAACACACACCAATACAAAATTCCTCAAGATTTCTCCAACGGTCGGAACAATAAACTGTTCATGATTGACAAATTGGATCAATAGGTATATTTAATTCCACAGCGGAATCTGGAAAATAAATTCCACTTTCGAAACTAGAACTCAATCATGTTTTTCGTACTTTCACACTTGCTGCACGATAGTGGAATTTGGCATCCTTATAACGAAAGACAAGAACTAAATTTATAAAAAAAACCATAGTCAAAACCCAAAAAAATAAATTTTGAGTCTGAACAAATTTTAAGACTTTTCTTTAAAAAAATTGGAAAAAATTAATTGCGACCTCTATAAAAGGTTTGACAACACTAGTGGTCAATATTAAGCGCCGCAATTTCAGAAATTTAGTTTGTAAAATTTCTGTTATCAATGTACATTTTGGACAAAAATTCCTTCGAAACTCAAAAAAAGAAATGCATATTGACCCAGAGCAAATGTTCAGAGCTACCATCTATGAAATTATCATTATTTGGTTTCAATGACTTACCAATGTAATCCGGGTCTAAAATTGTCAGTTTTCTCACCTGCACTAAGTTTTGCATCGTAATGAAACCTTTCTTGAAAAAGTGGATAATAAAGTGTTCTAATACTACGAGCTATGTTTAACTAATGTACAAAAACCTAAAAAGGTAAAGCGGAGAAAATAGAGGGTGTTAATTTAAAAGATTCCAAAAGGACAACTGAACGAACACTCTCCGATCAACCGGTGGTCGTATCGAACTAAATTAACAGGTATTCAATTAAATAACGAAGGTCATTTGAAACAGCTAAAAACAAATCACAATATTTCCCACCGGGAAAAAAAATAAAACTACAAACTCACTAACTACTTCTATATACACCCATTTTCCCCCTTCAAAGTTGGAACAATATTTTACAAACTGCGTCACCAAAAAACATAGTACAGCAAGCAAAATAGTATCTACAAATTAAAATAGGAAAGTACAAATGTAAAGGGTGAATATACAGAATTTACAGTTTTACAGAAATTGAGATAAAAGCAAGTTAACTCAATTAAGAAGAAAAGAAAATTACTAATCTACAAGATGTATCTTTGACATGTGCAATGTTATCTACAGTGAAATGATCAAATAAGAGTACTATAAGATGAATTAAAGAATGGTTATGTTTTTTTTTTTGAATTTTGTGGAGTCAGTTACATTGTTCGTCGAAATCATCCAATTTAGCTTTTACTTCTGAGTCGATAGTCGAGGATATTTTGCTTGATTTCTCTACCTCGTGAAGTGCGTAATTGGTAGTCGGTTGGATTGTATAGTGCGATACTGAAGAGGTGCTTTTAAAAAGTGTCATAATTGGCGTATAAATTGGTCTGTCCGATGGGCACGATTTCTTAGATGACCAAGTAAGTGTGGTTTCTGCGACCAGGGTTCGTACTGGTGGAGCCTCCGCTAAGGGTGTCAACAAGTTTGACGGTGAGGTTCTCACGAATGTTGCTCTGGGTTGGCTGATAATGCCAATCTGTGATGAAAATGTCGGCTGGTCATCTTTTTCGAGCACTACGTCAAAAAATCGGCAATCTCCGAAAACTTTGGGGGCTCCGACGGCTTCTGGGTTGTCGGTTCGATAGGACCACGGCTTCTGGGGCACTGTCTAGCCTGATTGGGTTACACTCCTAAACTTCTATCTCGGCAGATTCTAGTATTTCTAAAATCGCCCGTTGGTCGGTATTAACTAATAGATTTGGTCTCAATTGAGGAGAGTGGGCATCACCTGTAACACTTAACCCTTGATTAGACTCAAATTGGTGGCTCGGGGTAGGTTATTATTAGTCACATTGTCATAATAATCGTCTATAATCCCGGCCCAAGACTTTAAATTCAAGGATGACGAAGAACCTGAAGGGATCTATCTGAGGTCTTGGGTTGTCTCTACGTCTGTTGGTGAATCCGACCTCTGCGTTGATCCGCCCGCTCCTGAGGTGCCCTGTCTTGGCTGAGGTGTGACCATCACTAAAGTTTTCTTTGGGGGAGATAGCTTCCTCTTTCCGGCTAAACTCGAATGGAAGTATGACTTGTGCCCGATGGATGGTTGGTTCACCACGATTTTATTGGGGCCGGGGAGTAGTTTTCCTTTAGTTGCCAAATCTGATTTTCGTGAAAGATGACCGTTATCGAGTGTTATTGTATGGTTTGAAGAGTCAATGATATCCTTCTTTACTAAGTTGAAATAAGGTTCCCCGTTTTTCCTGTTGGTAGCCCTTCTATATAAATTACCTCCAGCAACTATTTTCTTCTTTGTGTCAGACTCTCTAGACTGTTTGTGGCCCTCTGGAGTGGTTGCGCTCGGGATTGTTTGCGCTAGCGGTAAGTTGTCTTCCGGTCCAGATGGGCTGTCTTTATCTTCGTCGAGGTACCCCTCTTCCTCCCCGTCGTGCAGTTCCCAATTGCTGGCCCGTCTGCTGGAAAGGATTGATTTCCCTTTATCTAAATGGTCATCAAAGGAAATCCGATTTTTCCATCTAGTGTTAGTCGCTCTATTAAAATGTGTTTCGAACGGGGCACAGCCGATTGAAGCTTGTTTAGAGATTCTCAATTCCAGATAATTTTTTCGATCGAAGAATTTAGCGCGGGTTTCGGTAACTCGAATGACATTGCCAGTAATTTGGATTTTATCGTTTAAACTAATCTTTCCACGAGGCCATTGGATCTATGGTCGGCGACTGTACAATAAATGATCTCGATGTTGAAATTTTCGCAGACATTTTTAAAATTGTGAGATAAAAGCAAGACCCATGGTCGACTCTAATCTTCCTTGGAAAACCGTGAAGGTGACAGTAGTCGTTTAAGAAAGTAATCACACTGTTCGCGGTTGATGGGAATTTAGCGAATCGATCGATACATAGAAGAATGTATTTTTGTTTTCCCCAGAACGCGTCCAACGGTCCTGCGAAATCCAGATTTATTTCTTCTTTAGCAAAGGTCAAAGTCGGCAATTTGGTAATTTTGTCGGTACCTAGCAAAATTTTGAGGCTCTTGCCAGTTTTCAGGCATTGGCTACAGGACTTCGCGTGGTGGTAGATCTCGCGAAGTCCTGTAGCCAATGCCTGAAAACTGGTAAGAACCTGCCAACACATATATTCTGCGAGAGACTTCATCCCAAACTGGCCTGGGTGGGTCTCGTGAAGCATAGTGTTGAAAGTTCCCCAGATGGTAGCTGGTACGACTAGGTCGTTGTCAAGAAATAGTAGGTCATCTTTCAAGTGGAGGTCTTCACGAATTTTTTTCATGTAAGCTCCGTGGATGTCCATTGGTCGATTCGTCTTTATTTTCTCGATCAAGTCCCATAACACTTCGTCTTTCCTAATCATTAGTTGAAGGAGTTTCTTTGAACAGTGATTTTTGGGAAGTATAAGAGACGTTGGAAAATTTGAACCTGATTTGTACTTCTTGACTAGATTTGTTTGGTCGTCCGGAAAGTGGTTGTTTTTATATTTAATGTAAATATTATGTTCTTCTGGAATTACTAATAAAGGCCCGGTAATTTCCTCCACTTTCGTAAAATCGAATTTCTTTTTGAATTGTGGTGAAAATAGTTTGTTCTTAAGAATGAAAGGACCTTGTCCGAGAAAGTGATTCTCTTAAAACTGAATTTAGAATTAACGATAGGTAGGCACTTCGAGGTACAATTTTCTGTTCGAGTGTGAGAATAATCACAAATTTTTTATGATCGAGCAATTCAAGATATATTAGCGACAATCATTTGGAGTTTGAAATTAGTTAGCTAAAGAGCTATTTGAAAAGTCTCGACCAATCACGTCGCTGGAATTTTCGACTCCCAACGAGATATTACTATTAACGAGAGTATTAGTATTTACAGCGATCGGTGGTTTATCTACAATTTTTACATCTACAGAGTTAAAGTGTGTTCTATTAAATAGGGTGTTCTGAATTTTGTCGATTGAAGCGAATACAAAGTTTTGTCATAAAAAGAAGTTGGGAGGGCTTTGCCCGAATATAATCTAGATAAAAGATCGGTAAAACCCATATCTTTTCCTGGTATATGGGATATCTTAAAATTGAAAAATAATAATGTTTACCGGGCGGGTCAGTCGGCTATGCATGGTCTTATTCCATGTATTTGCCGAAAGTGCGGAAAGCAGGGCTTTACTGTCCGTTGCGATTTGGAATTCTGTTCCGTAGAGATATTTCCTGAAATTTTCAGAGGCCCACACCCCGACCAGTAACTCTACTTCATTCGTGGAATACTTCATTTCTTGATTGTTTAAAAATCTTGAGGCGAAAGCGATCGTTTTCTACTTGTCCCCTTGTAACTGTTCTAGAATCGCACTTAATCCACTGTGCGAAGCGTCCGTTTTCAACCCAGTTTTTTCTTTTATTTCGAAGTGGCTGTTTTCTCTGATATTTACAATTTCCAATTTTAGTTTTTTGAAGGCTAAAGAATGAACATTATCCCATTTAGATACAGACTTTTCATTCAGTGGGGGTCGTAATTGAGAGCTTAGGGTCGATATATTCGGGACGAATTTCACATACTGATTTATCGAGCCGAAGAACGATCTCAGTTCCGAAATGTTCTTAGGGATTGGTAAATTCTTGATGGCGTCTGCTTAACCGACCAACGGTCGTAATCCCTCGCCGGAGACTTTGAAGCCTAGCCATTCTATTTCTGATTTGAAAAATGCACACTTCCCCCATTTCACCGCCATATTGTTCTTATTTAGGATTGTTAAAAATTTATAGATTTTTGCTTTATGTTCTTCCAACGATCCCTCGAAGCTACCAGAATGTCGTCTATACAACAATTTGCGAACGGTATGTTTTTTAAAAGTGAGTCCACGACCTGTTGGATTTCGTTGGACATGTCTCCCAATCCTTAAAATCCAGTTAAAAATTGATATATTCCAGTTGTTTCACCACCTACTGTTTTAAAATCACACTGTTTGCTCGTTTGGTTGCACAATTTGAGTTGACTGTAAGCGTTTTTCAGATATAAGTTGCTGAACCAAACTTGTCCGTTGGATTTCTCTGAAATTCGTACGACCACGTTGCCTATGAGTTCGTGAATATTTGGCAATTTGTACTTATTTTTAAACGTCTGATCGTTTAATAATTTATAATCTGATGCCAATTTATTTGAACCGTCTTTCTTCCGTGTAATCACAATTGGTCTGATAAAGCAATCTTCTTCGCACTTTTCCAGTTTTATTATGTGACCTTCGGTCTCCATTCTTTTCAGTTCTTAATTTACCACCGCGAGTAAGTAAAGGGGAACTCTTCTCCCTTTTGCATGTACTGGTTTGAACGGTGTGTGAAAATGGGTTACTTCGTGGTCGTTGGGTATTTTCCCCACTCTGGTGAATAATTCTTTGAGCTCGCTAAGGATTTAGTCATTAAAAGAATGCGGGTTTATGCACTTACTCTCAAATGGTGGGTAGTTGACCATGCAGATTGGCTGAGGGCATTTCTTCTGTGTCACTTCTATGCCTAACTTGGGTAGATTGTCGTTCCCCAGTATGTTTCGTTCATGGCCACCTGTTATGAAGAACGGTGTTTCCTCGCTGATCCACCCATTGGATTGTGTCCTCACGATGATCTTTCCTAGGATATTGATTGTATCGTCAGTAAAGCCACAATACAAGTTTTTAACCCACTTCTCCATTGGGTAAATGTTTAGATTCGGGTATCTTAGTTTTAAAAAATTTACAGGGCTTGCTGAGTCTACTGGTATGTTCATATTTACAATCATTCCCAACCCAGGCCTATGTTCAGAAATTTCTTTCTTATTTCAAGTCCGTTTTTATCGTAAATTGTTCTCACGCTCAGTACTGAGAAGTCATCATCGTCGCTCTGCCCGTATTCGTTCCAGGCGTTTATCACGTCACACGAGTCTTGATTTTCGCCCCACGGGTTTTCCGGAGAGACGTATGTACAAATCTCAGTATTTACATAAATATCATTTACAGTATTTACAGTGGGTCGTTTGTTACGGATTTACATAATTTGGCGAATTTGGCGAACCTTTGTAATTACAATTTTAATAAATTATGTCCTTCGCTGGGCATACGTATGAGTGCCCTTTCATAAATGGATTCCCACATTTCATGCACGTGTTGCTCCGTTCTATATTGAGGCTTGGTTCCTTCTTAATCTGATAATGATTGTTGGAGGATTTAAAAGTTGTGATCGTGCGTGATTTAATGGCCGATGATCATACCATATCTGTCAATTTTTGGTGATTAAAATATCCTTTTTCATCAACCAAGGCTTGGTTGAGTGCTTCTGTCGGACTTACCGTGGTTGAAAGTAGTTTTCTTTGGGTGTCTGTGTTTCTAGTGTTGCAAATAAAAACATACCTTATCCATTCCGCCTCGTTATTTTTCTTTAAATTACCCGTACTCGCCAGGTCCGTTAAAGCTCCCCAGAATTGCTCATATGATTCCCTGTCTTTCTGTTTGCGGTTGAGTAATTTATACCTCTCGAATGTTTTGTTGGGCGGTTTGTTGAATGCTGCATCAAGTAAGGTCCAGAACGCTGTGAAGGAGATTGTTGAAATCTTGACCCTCGGGTTCTTTTGCGGGAAGACTCTTTTTACATCTCTCCCTAGGGCTAGGAATAAAATTGAGCGCAGTTACTTACCCGCCTCCGTCCGTCTCATTTCGTTATATTTCCTTTTCTTGTCGTTGATCCACTTTTCTTTGGCGGCTTCTCACTGTTTCATTGCGTTTCTACTCCTCGTCCCTCTGCTGGCTCTGTCCGTTTCCGACTCGCTTCCTGTATCTTGTTCCAAAATGGAGATTTGCATTTCTGGAACTTCTGGTCCGTGTAGGCTCTCTATGTCCAGATTTTTTTTGCATTAACCGCCTATTGAAATTGGTCGCTCCATTGGGTCCAGGCATGCGGTGGTTCTAAGGTGTGGTTAGGCCAGAAGGGGGATTCCACGCACGTTTGAATCATTAGACTGCAACATAAAAAAAGTTCTAATATTAAGAGCTATGTACAACTAATGTACAAATACTTAAAAAGGTAAAACGGATAAAATAGAGTGTGTTAATTTAAAACATTCTAAAAGGACAATTGAACGAACACTCTCTGATCGACCGGTGATCGTATCAAACTGAGTTAACTGGTTTTTATTTAAATACCGAAGATCATTTAAAACAGCTAAAAACAAATCACAATAGCGGAGTAAAGACTTTGTTCATGCAACCTGAAACATTCTCAGCGAGAAAACGGAAACAATCCGTGAGAAAACTTTACTAGCCTCAGACGTTTGTTACTTATTCTTCTTTCAATACCGCTACCATTTCCTTTTTCCAGATTTTTTTTTACAAAACGAATATATATTTTGAAGTTAACAAATAATTTTTGTGTTTTCACAAAGTACTTAACACTAATTTTTTAGGTTAGAAAGAAACTGTACACAGGATGGAAAGAATCTCTAAAAGAAGTTTCGCTCAAATTTCTCGCACAAAAATATTTCACTCGAAGTCGTAGTAAGCCCAATTACAGGTTCTTTTTTTACTAAATTTGATCAAAAACTATTTTTGGCTAACTGTTCAAGAAAAGTATAACCTGTTGACAAGTGAGATGAGTTTTTTTCAAGTCAACTTCCGGGTATTAGAATTTTTGTTTTTTATATTTTTCTTTCAACATCTTCATCGGAAATCGCCATTAGAATTACCTGATTTCTTTTCTTGTCCGCAATGACAATAACTGTTTTTTGTAAGCTTTTTCTGTTTTGAGAATATCAATAGAAAGTTCTTCAGTGGAAAATAGTTTACACAGCTCGATAAAGTTCTGTTCACGCGTTTCCAATGCAGGTTTCAATGATTTTTAGTCAGTTTTTCAACTGTCGGTTAAAATTGCGTGCTACTATACGGTTGCAATTGTATCAAAATATAATTTGTTTATCGTCTTGACTTCCTTTAATGTGATCATTTGACAAAAAAACTGGAAAAATAAAAGGGGGAGTTAAAAAATATTGCCAAAAAATTTTCGAAACTAATTAAAAGTCATCGCAGCAATCAAGATTTTGCCCTGACAAGAGCAGTTTTGTTTGTTTTAGAGTTGAGAGTTATGATCAAAAGCGCAAATTATGAATAAAAGCACATAAAATGATAAAGTTAGAAAAAATGTTTCCTACCGATTTTCTTTTCCGCAATTGATTAATAGCAGTACAATGATAATAATGCAAACAAAACTAACAAAGCGTGAATCTTAAGAGGGTGTTTTTCAAATTGGGTCAAATTTACACAAGAAGGGCTGCTGATAAAAGTAAGTCACAATTTTTCCTGTAGCAAAGTGGCGCATTTTGTTTTTGCAAAAATATACAATAACTTGAGCCATTTTAGGCTGATAATTTTGAGCAGAAATTATGTCAAGTTTACTGGAGATTTTCATATAAAACAAAAGTAATTCAGTTTTGCTATAAAAAAAAGTCATTTGCGTTTTAAGAAACTTAATGAAACGTTTGCTGGTTACAAACATTTTGAACTCGTTAAATTGTTGTTGGGCTTAGCTGTAACAATTTTTCGTAAGGTGTAACAACATTCATTTATTAGGCGTCAAAAGTTTAAATGAAAAACTAAAAAATACAATTGTTACGTGTGTTTATATTCCTCCTAGCGCAGTAAAAACTCAGACAATCCTAATACTACAAAAAGGTTTGCATGGTTTTATAAAAACACCATCTACACATCAATTACGTTGTGGTGACTTTAACATTAATATTTTAGGAAAAAGCAAACGACTCTGTGAACTCATAAGCATATAAAATGGAAGCAATCTTTCCCTACAAAAAGGAAAACAAGCAGCCAGAGAAACTAAGACCAGTAAGACGTATAAAGATCTGTTTTTTTTTTCAATCTAAAAAAATCATTTAACATCTTCAAAACATCGGTAACTGATCTTTGTGGGGTGATTTCAAACGCAACATCACAAACACGCAAAAATGAACCTTTGATTACCAAAATCCGACCATGGTACAAACTTGAATCGGAATCTTTTGTGAAAGAACTAGATGAGTCTTTAAATGAAAATTTATTCAATGTTGAAACAAAAAAATAACCAAATTATTTTCAATGAGCTCTTTTTATTGTTGAACCAAAGGCTTAGAATTAACATTGAACCTTTTTTACCAGAAAAAAACTCAAATAGAAAAACTTCGAAGCACTGGGTAAACGAGTTGAAAAACGCAGCAGCGAAAAGCACCGGTTTAGGAAATTTTTTTTAAAAACTGGAACCACAGAGGCCAGAAAGAATTTTGAATCTCAAAGCAAATTGGTTCGTAAAATGCTGAGTCAGAAAAAAAGAGCATTTTAACAAAACAAAATACGATTGGAATCCAACAACAACAGCAGGGAATTTTTCCGTCTGTATAACGACCTAACATGTGCTTTCAAAAACTTCGACCAGGAAGAAAAGAACATAAATGTTGATAAAATTAACGACGTTCGAGAAAAATTAGCGAGAGTTTTTATTATTTTGAAAAAATTAAGAGTCAGAAAGCAAAGTAAATCAATGTTTTTAGCAGGCATAACGCAAAGTGAAACATCAAACAAAACTGAATCGCTAAAAACCATGTTTAGTTTGGATACGTATGGCCTTAATCACTATTATTTGGAACAAATTTGTCAATTTTTGCTCAAGGTTTTGACAAAACTTTTACAAAAATGTTTGGATAGACAATTTTTTCAGGACAGTTTCAAAATTGTCAAAGTTAAACCTCTCTTCGAAGAAGGCAATGATCTAGACGCATCAAATTACAGGCCAATTTATCTTTTCCCAAATTTAGGTAAAATTTTTGAGCGGGTCATTAATAACAGAATGAACCTGTACCTCACTAAGTATCAATTATTACAAAATTGCCAGTTTGGATTCAGATCAAAAAGGAGTACAATTGATGCTTTGATAACCCTAACAGAAGAAGCGCTTCAAAGTTGGAATTCTAATACCACGAACACACAGTGCAGATTCATTGACCTTATAAAAGCCTTCGATACAGTTGACTACATGCTTTTACCTGAGAAATGTGAAGCATATGGTTTTCGGGTTCCTGTTTTGCATCTTCTGAAATCCTATTTAAAAAACCGACAAATCAACGTTGCCGCTAAAACCAAACGCTCTTAAAATAAAAATTGAATTTTGCAGTACCACTAGGCCCGCTTCATTTTATCATTAATATAAATGTTATTGAGCTAAATGAAAAAAGTGAAAGTAACTGATTTTATATACAGACGACACTGTCAAAAAAACAACAGCTAGAAACAGTGAGCTAACCGGAAGACACCAGGAAGCGTCGGACAAAACAGCAACTTGGCTAGAAAAAAAACAAGCTGACCTTAAATGAAGATAAAACAAAAATAAGGAAACTATCTAAGAAAGAAGCGGAAGATCAGTTGTAAAAATGAATAGAATAATTATTAAAGAAAACAATGGTTCCGATAGTTAGCTGTTCGAATTGACACTAAGCTTTCTTTTATTGATCACATTACAAAAATTTAAAACAAAAAATGTCGAGGTTTTGTGGTATATATTACAGGTTTAGGAAAATTTTAGGTAAAGATCAACTACTTAAAGCCTATAACGCTTACGTGAAACCCATTTTTTATTACGGGATTTTGGCTTATGCGTGAACAGACAAAACAAAATTAGAAACAATTGAACTTAAAAGTAAACGATTTATGAAAACTATTTGTTTTTATTAGAAATAATGAGAACATCGAAGAAAAAAGAATAAAAAACAAAAAAAGGAATTACATATCTATGATTTTTTAAAGATACTATGTCAGATTTTGAGAAAAGAGTGCATATCGGCCATAGTCCAGGAAGCTGTTCAAAGTGAATAAGAGAGTTTCTGCTAGGCAGACACCTGTCCATTCAAAGGCTAGTCAAAAAGCTTCGATAAATGTTAGAGCTAAAGTTGTTTTCAATTTTGTTCTAAAATACTACCCAGATTTTGTAACCAGGATTCAGAGCTGCACAGAATATCATTTACAAATCTTCAATCAAGAGTTTTTGGACTGTTTTATTGAAGGAAACTATCAACTGGTCAAACTCACTTTTTACTAGGAACATTATTTACAAAAAAATTTTGCTGTCAAGGGTGCTGAAGTTTTCCCTTTTTTGCTTCAAAATTGTTTCATTTTTTTTCACTAAATCATTTTTATTGATTTCCTGATTAAAACCAACAGAAGTCATAGCAGGATCACTGGCTGCAAAACGGGCTGCAAAGTTCCACGTCATTCTCGCAATGAAAACGGGCTGCCAAATTCCACGTCGTTCTCGCAATGAGATTTCAGTAGGTTGCTTATGTAGTGAACAACGATATTTTTTGATGGGTAAGTTCAAATAGTTTTTTTTGTTCATTTTCTACAGCACACCAAAAACAATCTCCAGTTTTCTGCAAAAATACCTTCAATCAACCATTGTTTTGTGACCGCTCTGCTTCACTAAACTTTGTTTTACAAAAGGCCTCTCATCAATTTAGACTGTTTTGAATTTTCCTCCAATTTTTTTCGGATTTTTTAGAAGAGATTGTGCACAAATTTCTCGCATAAAATTATTCTACTCGACAGTCGTAGTACGTCCAGTTACAAGTTCCTTTTTACGAAATTTGATCGAAGAACAAGCTTTGACTAACTGTACAAAAAACTATAACCTGTTGATAGTTGAGATAAGTACCTTCTAGCCAAGTTCCTGTTTTCAAGTCTTTTTGTTTTCTACTTATTTTCTTTCGACATCTCCATCGGTCTTCGCCATCAAAAACAATGAATGCCTTTTGTTGTCCGCAATCACAATATTTAATTTGTGTAAAAATTTTCTGGTATTCTTTTAAAATATCAATAAAAAGTTTTTCTGTGAAACACATTTTTTACAGCTCGAGAAAAGTCTGTTTTCAAGTTTTTTCATGCGTTTCTGGGTCAAGTTTTCAAATAAGTTTTTTGCAACTACCGATTGAAAGTGCGTCCTATACAGTTGAAACTGTATCGAAATTTAATTTGGTTTTTTGTGTTGACTTTTCTTTATGTAATCATCAAACAAAAAAATTGGCAAGCTAAAAGGGTGAAACTGTACAATAGCCTTAAAAATTATTCGAGAACAATTAAAAGGCAGTCGGAACAAACCAAACTTTGCCCTGACACAAGCAGTTTTGTTTGTTCTAGCATTGAGCGTTATAAATAAAAGCAAACGAACCGTGATAAAAGTAGAAAACAATGTTTCATACCAAAAAATCTTGTTTAACTATTGATTAATAGCAGTACAGTGGTAATAATAGGCACAAAACTTTAAAAATGTAAATCTTAAACGGGTGTTTTGCAAATTGGGTTAATTTAAACAAAAAGGGCTGCTGATAAAAAAATTATAATTTTTCCTACAGCAAAATGGTTCATTTTGTTTTGCGAAGATTTACCATAATCTGAATCATTTAAGGCTGATTTTTTGAGCAAATATTATGCCGAGTTTACTAGCGATTTTCAATTAAGTTGGACCAATTCAGTTTTGCTATATAAAATGGCATTTTGCAATTTAAGAAACTTAACAAAACGTTTGCGGGTTTCAGACATTATAACCACGTTCAATTGTTGTTGGGTTTAGCTCAAGTTGGTATTGCTCAATGAAAATTGGAACAATAGTTTCTGTGTATTTTTTGTGAAGTAAATATTCACTAAAAAAATTTAATCAAAAATAGCACAATAGTTTCTTTGTAAATTTTGATGAAACAATTGTTATCAAAAATTGGCACAATGATCTTTTCTGCTTAATTTTGTATGGAACAAATTGAGCCTAAATGTTTGGTTCCGAACTTAGAAACAAGATACTCTTTGTGTATAAAGTTCAAGCTATTTTTCAAGCATAATTTTTTGTCTGAATTGGTCTCCTTTGTGAGATGAGTTTGAATGGGATCTCTTCAACTATCTTTTTGCAGGGGGAAGGGGGCTATTAAATAAATTCAATTCTATAAGACAACAGTCACTTTATCATGCTATTTGGTATTGTTAGTTTCGGATGGCCACCCAAATGTTAGCGGGTTCTTTCTGCAAAAGTGGGTGACCAAAGATCGCCCTCTGAGAGTCAACGGGTTTACCCAAACAGAAACTTGAGATCGACTTCTTCTGCTCTTGTCAAACAACAACCCGCTAACATGCAAAGAGAACAAGCAAGACGCCGATCTGGGTTTTAGGCAGAGGCTGGGAAAATAACAGTTTAGTACGGAAGGCAATCTCGACTCATTTCCGCGGGCCATAGATACGAACCATTGGAGTGTAAACTGTTTATTTGTCTTACAAACTCACTCTCAAATTCACAGCGCAACATCCTGTCTCGATATTGACCCGAGGCCATTATCGCATTGTGGCGGCAGTCGTAGTTTAGAGTAATGGCCCGAGGACATTTCTCCCACTTGTTAGAGAGGCCATAACTTACAGAGCTCAAGTATATATACGCTGCAGCAGTCATTTATGACAGCTTTTGCAGGCATAAAGTCCTGATTGCCTAAAGTTCCAACTTCTAAATGCTTAAGTTCCCCTCAAATTTTATATCAAATTTCCCCTTTTGAATAATGAACAACCTAACTGTACTATATCGAGAAAGAAAACAGACATTTACCCGTAAAAGATCTTTGGGGCAATTAGCACTTCAAATTAGACAGCGTTTGATTCGCCAGGGATACCTCAGTCAAAGAGCCTCGGGTGAAAATTAGGACTTCGTGGGATAGCAGACCCAACGTGGTCTCTAAAATCGAATGAAGAAAGACTAAAATTGGATCAAAACTCGAAGGACGCTTAGTTTGTATATATGTAGGTGTCGCAATGGTAATTTAATTGTTTTTACGGTTATTTTTATCTAATAAATTCAAGATTAGGGAGGTATAATGCACAATGATAATGGTAAAATAGGGATATTTATTTATTTAGTAATGTCAAATTATACAATAAGAGGAAAAGTTTATTTGAAAGCATAATATTTATGAGCCCGTTCTCTAAGAAAAATACACAAAATACATTAGTTTATAGAAAAGCACGTCATTAGTTCATTGCTACCATTGATAATTTTAGTTACCGAGTTTCAAAATTAGTGATTAATTTTCTGTTTTTAAGCACTATGAGAGCTTTAATTCAATTAATTACTGTTAAAATTGAACTTTTTGAAGAGATATATTGAATTCTTATGTTTGATTTTGCACAATTTGCAAGTAGCCCGATTCATAGCTGACCCAGTGTTCATATTTGTGGTAAGTAACCTTGAGTTGCGAGCGTGTTTTCCGTCATGAAAAAAAAAACAGTTAATTTATGCAGACACCTATTGAATTAAAAGAATTCACAAGGGTTTTTCCAATAATACGTTTAAAAGAGTTTCCTTGTTTCGTGATAATTTTAAAGGAAAGTTCCATGGTGTATCGTATTGCATCACATGAAAAGATATAAACGCGGACCTCGCTTAGAAGAGTATTTTGGCTGTTTTTACTCAGGGTGGATCTTCGAAATTTTCATTAACTGTTTCTAAACGTGGCCGGAAAAGTGTTCTAAAACAACAAATCATGCTACGATGAATGTTGCGTTAAATGCGACGAACCGTTTTTTTCAAATATTTTATACAAAAAAGCCCTTTTAAATTGTATTTTTAAGTCAAATTTAGTCAGCCGAAAAAAGAGCGCTGAAAATCTGGATTCTATGGGTTATAAAGGAACAATATCCTTAGCAGGAGCAAATCCTAAATTTTTTTGAGTGGGCGATTTTTCAAAGAAATTAAAAATTATGTCGACCAAATTGATTTTCCAAGCTCTTCAACATCACTGTACAGATTCTATTTTTAGTAGTTTTTTTTGCGCCACAGGCAAAATTTTGAAAAAAAAACGGCGTAATTTGGGTGAATTTTGATCCTTTTTTGGAACGTTTTGATCTAAAAATTGCTCTGTTTGTTCGACGCGCGCTCCCCCTCAAAAATCTACGTATTGATGCTTAAGAACTTCAAGAGAAAAAGTTGGCGTCAGTCACCAAAATATGAATGTCCTAAAATAGTGAAAAGGCGGATCTTTTGGGTGGCCAGGGGATCAAATTTCTGGGGCTTCCGTTCACCCCTTCCTAAATTTGCAACTGTTGGTTAGTCAGAGAGGTCAGCTGAACAAAAAAATTTAATGCGGATTGTTGTAAGAAAAATTTTACGAACCATAAACTTATAGACTTACTGCTAACATAAAACTCGAAGTCATAAACAGTCTATCAAATTTTTCATTCCATTTTAAATTTTCAATCCAAAATGACAAATTGTGGAAAGCAGAATAGATATTTTTTGGAGAACGCAACCTGCAGAAGGAGTAAAACTTCTTTGTTCTGGAGTATTGTGTGGAGTTTTACTTAAAATTTGAGCCGCGATTTTTTTTGCAATATTTATTTCTTCTATATTTTTTTCAATATGATTTAAGTATGCCAGGAAACTTTTAATATTTTGCTCATATTCAATGGTTGGCAACGTTCAATTGGCTATAAAGAGATAACTTTTTGTGTATTTGAAATTTAAAAAAACTATAAGACAAACTTTTTTGACAACAGATTGGGAATGAACTTTGTGTTTGGTTGTTTTCTTGTTCCAACAAATATAAACATATTGAGAAAGTTTGTCTTTGGGTGTTTCAGTTTTTTTCAAATTTTAAAGTTTTATTGTTTTCCACGCAAAATTACGTGCCAAAAACATCTTGTCGAGTGATGTATCAATTTTTAAGTTTTTAGTTTCGAGAGAAACCAATTTGGAACTTTTGAGTTTTAGTCTAATTTCGAGCGGTAGAGTGAATGAGTAGGTCTCGTAATTTTTTTTTGAATAGTAGCGTTATGCCAGTAATATTAATTTTAGAAGCTTTATTGAGCGCTTTTTTGGCAATAAAGACACATAGAAAACCTTTTTCTTAAAACAATTGTAATCAGTAGCGGATTTAGGGGTGAGGGTGGGTGTTGACGCATCCCTTCCTCTGCAGATATTTGAGCTTCTGCAGACCCAGAAGGTCGGCTTTTGAACTACTTGTGATTGTGTTTATAATTAGAAAGTACAATCAGAAACATTTTTCTGAAACAACTAATCAGGACAACCAAATGCTCAGTCTGAAGAAAACAGCCGACTTCGATTTTCTCATTTATCAATGAATTATTGAGGAGTCAATTTCAGTATTGATTCGTTGTTAGCTAAATTCGAAATAAAATTAGATGATTTATGGTTGGTTGTTGCTTGCTTTAAGCTACTTAAACATCGCTTGTTTGCTTTAAGCTACCGTTCACAAAAAATTGCAAAATGTAAAAGAAAAACTCAAAAATTTAATTCGAAAAAAAATTTTGAAATGTTTTTTTTTTGCAAATACACTGTGGTCACAACGTTCTTCTGAGAGAATCAATTTTTTCATTTTTAGATTTAAAATCAGCAAAAAAGTCAAATTTTTAAATGTTTGACAATTTGGTATTTGATTACTTTTCAAATTTGTAACAGATTGGTGACTGCATTTGAAAAATTGCCAAATGATTTTTCTCCCGTTTTCATATTAGTAAACTTCATATCAACCTATATGTCACAAAAAAGGCTCCAACAAACATTTTGTAGACTGTAAAACATAACCTCTCTGCCTAATGTATAAAATATATTATACACTATCAAAATCTCGATAATCTGAAAACAATCTGATAATTATGATGTTTTGAGAAAACAATGAATTCACATAAATTTTCTAATATGATGTAAACTTTCCTTGCTAGTTTCAACGAAACGTGCCCGTGCTTTTCTTTTGTTTAAGCGAATGCAAATTGTGCTGACATTGAAAGAAATGCTTCAGTAATCAGTAATATTCTTGGTAATTTAAAAAAATTCCCGAAAACTGAGACGTAATTAAAGTTAATCTTTCTAAGGCCAAAAAAAATTTTTTTCCAGTCCATTTCTATTGACAATTCTTAAAGCTATAAGATAACAATATTTTGGTCGTAATTAAAATGTCAACAATTTTTGTTGTTGAGTTAGTGGATAAAAATTTTTTCTAAGATTTTGCAACTCAAGCAAAAATTTAAACAATTAAGATATCTAATTTTGAGAAATAACCAACAAGACAAGCACTATGTTTTCTGTAACTTTAACAAAATAAAGACAATTCAATAATTAGTTTGTAAACGATTTTTCATCCACGCTAAACACCACAATGAAAACAATTTAAAATTGAAACATTTCATTTTTTAATGCTCATTTTCTAAATTTTTCCTACCGTTTGAAAAATGTAGAGAACTTTGTATTTGTGTGTTGAAACTTTTTTTTTTGTTTTTCACGCAAAATCAAGTACCACAAAAAATCATTGAAATAGGTCAAGTGTTAAACTAAATGGAGCTCTTTTGGTCGTATTTCGAACGACATTTAAAAATGTTCATAAATTTTTCTCAGTAAATAGAAAAACTTGTTTTTTTTTGTTTTCAATTTTGAGCAAAAAAAGTGAGCGAGAAGGCTCACAACAGGCTAATTATGCTTAATTTAAGCCCTGAACACTATGTTTTAAGCAAATTAAATGACTTTTTGGAGTTTTTAGAACCATTTTGGGAAGCAATTTTTCAAGAATTCAAAAACTTTCTACAAAAAATGGAGAAAAAAATAAAATTTTGAAACATTTTAAAATTTAGTTTTATGAATTTTTTTTTTTAGTCTTTTTTCAACATTTTTTTCCTTTTGGCTATATTTCTATCACTGTCGATTATGCCTAAATTATAGATTTAAATCAGATCTTTTTATCACACCACGCAGAAAAAACTACACTAATTTGAAAAAAGTCTGTGGTCCGAAACTTCTATACTACTCGAACAGTAACCGGCTATCCTTGTTGCTATTTGCTTTAATCTTTTTCTTTTTTTTGCAAAACTTTACAGATTATAATTTATGATCAATTGCTTTTAATTTTCCCAACATAATTTTGTGTTGAATGTTAAAAAAAAACTGTCCAAGTTTTGAATTGATTTACGTTGTCAAAACATTGAGCTCTACTTGCGCAGCAACTCACTGCTTTTATAATTGTTTTTACTTTTTTTTCAATATCTTTGTTTTTTTTTCTTTTTTATTGATTTCGTTTTTGATTGGTTTGATAGATCTGAAGCACTATAACCTGAAAAAATGACACACTAATGTAAAGAGCAGACAAAAACTCCGTTTTTGAACATTTTTTGAAATCGTCCAACAAAAAATTGCGTTTGTTGCCATAAAGTTGTGTATTTTTTACAAGATTTCATCCTGAAATTGAGTCAAATGAAGAAAAGAATTTGGTTTTTGGTCGGCTTAAAAGGATGTCGTAAAATATTACCAAAAGGAATCAAAGTCTAAATGGTCAGGGTTCGAATTCGCGCCCACCCCATAAATCCGCAGATTTTAGGTGCTTTTTTTATTCTTATGATTGATAAATTCTCTGAGCACGACTTTGATTAGTCTGATTTCAACGTGATTTATTTTGTCTCAAGACTAAAAAAACTGAAAATTTTGTGTGTTATTTGTAAAATATCAGAAAATTGATCAAAAATGTTTGGTAAGCTTTGATGAGACACATCGCAGGTGTTTTTATTTCATGAAGAAAAGCTATAGGAAAGCAGGCATGCTGAAATTTAGGGCAAGGTTGTTTACCGTAACATCCCCCAATAACAAACAAAAAGTCGCAAAATGAGCTAATTCGAAAAAATGACTGAAATATTTTTGCTTTTGAGAGGCCACCAACTCTTACAGCTTCATTGAAAAATAAAGCATGTTTAGTTTTGCAAGAAATTTTTCTACGAAAATTCTATCAGTTTTTCCAAACTCGAAGAAAAGTTAGATTTTATAGAACTCTGTCATTGATTGGTTGAGTTTAGGACACACTAATTATGTTTGAGCTACATTAGGTGGTCGTTCTACACAAAATCAGCTTGTTATACAATCTGATACGATCACAAGACAGCGCATGTTGGTAGGATCTGGGTTCATTTTACAATCCGGATTAGGAAAAGATCGGTTTTGTGGAGCAAATAATTGGGAAAAGAAAAGGAGATTGAACAAATGATAAGGTGTCAACTTAATAGGATTGACAACTTGTAATTTGAACAGCTTCTGCTATGAAAAATGAGCTGAAGGCGTGTTTCCTGTTGCTTTTTAGTTCTATAAGCTGAGGTGTCCAACAATAATGGGATATTTTGGAGCTAAAAGCCAATTTTTCTGGCGAAATCAAACTCTTACTGGTAAAGCTTGACAAGTTTTTTTCGGAGGTAGTACACTACGCTTTCGATTGAAATGAAAGAAGTTCGTTCGAATTAAAAGCTTAATTCGAACGAACTTAATCCCATTAGTGTTGAAGTTCGTTCGAATTATAATTCGAACGAACTTCTTTCATTTCAATCGAAAGCGAAGTGTTCTACCTCCGAAAAAAACGTGTCAAGCTTTACCAATTAAATGACAACATGTTAAAGGACGAAGCAATCCGATGCC
Source organism: Symsagittifera roscoffensis (assembly GCF_963678635.1). Lineage (NCBI taxonomy): Eukaryota > Metazoa > Xenacoelomorpha > Acoela > Convolutidae > Symsagittifera > Symsagittifera roscoffensis. Next base: position 82,890,599 of record NC_087064.1, on the reverse strand, counting down.
AAAGGGCAAAAAATGAAGCCTTTCTCGACATCTATCAGTGCAATTGTTAATGCTGGGGATTATTCTTTGTTACTTTTTGAAAGCACAATTTACGAAAACTTTATCTGGTTGATTCTTTCTAAGATACTTTTGTCAATGCAGTTTTTAGATCACAAAACTGCCACAACTTCCATCAACTAAACACCAAAAAAAGTCGCCGTGTTGTCGGAAAAGTATGAGTGGTTTACACTAACAATCAGCAAGGAAATAGTTTGGTACATTGCTGTGTGCTAACTTCTGTTTAGTTAAATGTATAAATTGACACCTTTCTCGGCGAGAAGTGTTCAAATGATCAATGGAAGTCTTGTCAATTTTGGGAAAGTCTTCAACCAGGATAGCTTTTGGTGATTTTTTGTTTATCGGAAGTAGATTAAAACGGTGGTTTCATTCCGTGTGATAATCCAAATATTTGTTTTCGACTTTTAGTCTTTCCTTGTTAAATCGATTAGCGTCAAGTCTGTGATTCGTTCAAACCAATTCACAGGTTTGATCCTCAGTCAAAATGTTTTCACATGGTATTTGTCTGTTCACTTGCACGGTGCTGTAACTTGAGTCAATGCCAAGATGTTCACACTTCTGCATGAAAAATAAAACACCTGCATAGGAAATTAGACCATTTTCAATCTGAGAGATGATGGCTTCATCCGAATTGAGTCAATCTAAGGCATGTCAGGACAGTCTTAGGAAAATGAACTGAATTGAAATTATGGAGAGACGATGGCCGAGTCTCCCCAAATACTGTCAAATTACCACAGGAACGCTAAATAGGGGCCGATCTAAGAACTTATCAAGGAGGGGGGATTTGCAAAAAAGTCTAAAATTTTGTCGACTTTTTTCTTCAGTCGACCAGTGAGGATTTGAAGGGGGAGCGGACGCCCTCTCAGGGATTCCATGCCGTCACCATTCAAAGAGTTCTCCTTTGATATTATTTTTTAAAACCTATTGTAACCGACCAACCCTAAAAATTTTTCAACGTGCGCTGAAATCTTTCACCGCGCTATGTTTGGTCAAACCTTTCATTAGGTGCCAACACAGTCACTGTGGGTCTATATTATTTAAATATTCGCTTGTGATGCAGAAATTTTTGGCTCAGATTTTTTTAGGTTGATCAATTTGATTTTCCGAGCTCTTGATACAGACAAGCCAATTTTTAAAATAAAATTGACCAAAAAGACGTTTTTAGGGAACTTTTGAAAGGTTTTGGCCACCGCTACCAGCCCAACTCGCCCTAATTCCGCCCATGTTTGAAGTATCTCAGAAATTAAATTCTCCCGACCTAAAGCAAGGCAAGACTCGCGCCTGAGAATGTCCAAATTCATTTTCCGAGATGTTTGAAATCTCTACAAGAAACCTATAGTGCAAAATTTTCTGCGCTGCAGACACTTTGTTAAATAGACCAAAACTACCTTTTAGGGCAATTTTGGAAGGTTTTGACAAAAATGGATTCAGCCCCAGTATTTGGTGTGTGCAATTCAAAATCCTTATCATAAATTTGGAGGAGCTTTTGCACCTGCTCGGGAACATGCACTTTTGTAGAAGAGCCCGACTCAATCGGCACATATTGCTATGATTAAAATTACGCCTTGATAATGAAGCTGACTATTAGCCCGCTTGGATATTAACAAAGGTGGACGAAGCAAATTAATAATTAACTAATCAACCCCAGTTAGGATTAACAAGCGGGCCTAATATCATGTTCTTTGAAACGATCCTCAACTTATACTAGAAAAAGGATAGGCACCTACCCTTTCAAAGTTGTGCTTAAGCCCGGTAAGGATTCAACGGGAATCTGGATAGAATTACAATGATCCGTAAAGCTACTATAAATGTTTCACTCGAGGATTTCCTTGGGTGTATTTCGGAATCTTAGGGAAGAAAGATACCCGAGCTTGTTTTGGAATGGGAACAAATATGTTGTTTTAGCGAATCCCGGATTAAACTGTCTTAAAAGAAGTGAACATGATTTCATGTAACGAAATCAAATAGCTTTTTGGTGCCGCCCTCTTCCATTAGGTAAAATGATACAGTATGCACAGCCGCTTAATGACTTGGGAAACTTTCCGACAAGATTTTGGCTACCTGTTGATTTTTTCAGCAAAGTGAAAGTTTTTCTAAGAGTTTTGTACAGTTCGAGTTGTGACGGAAACGGTTTTTCTATAATTTGCCACTTAATTCCATGAATTTTTCCTGAGTATTTTGTTCTAGTCTAAAAAAAGACAGCAGAACCAAAAGTTAATCACTCAGATACGGAAATACGGTCACAACAAAGAGAAACCCTAACTAAAATGGTAACCGGATGGGCCATCGACGCTTGCTCAATCAGAAAGCTGATATTTATTTAACTCAAAAAAATTATCAGAAGCAGTGGCTTTGATTCAGAAAAACACATCTAAATTGTATTCCGTCAATTTGTTAACAAAACTGACAATCTTGTTTTTTTTTTTCAACTTCCCAATGAGCAAATGAAAAATTGTAAAAAGCTGTAATAACTTGCCAAAATATACAGTTACCTTTTTATGTATCCTTCACTCCGAACCCAGCAAAATAATTAAGACAAATTTTAAAGCAAAATTAATTTTTTTTTGTATTTTTCATAGAACAAATTTGCCGAAATAATTATAGCAGTGAGTAATGTGATAACATTTCTCGGTTTCATATGGATTGTTTACTGTTCCAAATATTTGAAAAATGCAAAAGAACTTTGTATTTGGGTGTGTTTTAGTTTTATCTTTTTTTTTCAAGCAAAAACAGTTACCACCAATCATCATCGGAATGGGTCGAAATGTATATCATATTGTAGCCCTTTCAATCGTGATTCAGTGTCGAGAAAAACTGGTTTAAAATTTTTTGATTTTTGTTCTAATTTTCAGCTAATGAGGTCAACTTGTGGGATTACAATAGCTTTATTAAGTTTAATTAAGGCCGTGAAAACTTAGTTAGTTTCGAAAATTCAAAAAAGTTTTGCAAAAAACTAACAATTGTGGGGTTATTTAAAAATTTTCAGGTTTTTTTCGATTTTTTTGCTTTACAAGAAGTGTTTTCTCTAATTTTTTGTTCAGATCTTTTTATTACACAACACTGACAAAACGACACTTAATTTAAAAAAAAACTTTTTGAGAGTTTGTTAAGATTATGCTTGGAATATTCTGTGCTATTTGCTCACATATAAACTTCTATCCTTATTTCTTTTTGAAATGTGCAGGAAAAAAAATCGCAAAGTTTTTCAACAATTATTTAAGCAAAGATGTTTTCACCACATTAAAAAAAACTACAAGAAAACGTTTTTTGCTCTTTTTTTTCGCATGAATGACAATTTTTGTGTGTGGAGTGATGATAGCACTAACCAAAAGTGTAGAGCAATAGTGAATTGAGCATAATTGACAACATTGGTTCACGAAAAAGGATCCAAATTTTACCTTTCTTGAAAAACTTTTTGATGGCAAGGAAAAGCTAATTGAATCTTCCCAATCTATTTGTCTTAGAGTAAACTGGTTTTCTCGACACAATGACATTTTGCAATAATTTTTTTATCACCTGAATCTCAACTGATGGGCCTTCAAAATGAAATGTTGCTCAACTTCATCTAAAGTTTCTTTGTGATACCTTAAATAGCGTTTTTTTCAATTTATGTTATTATTCATGTTTTGGAGTTTTGCAGGTTATTTGTGTTTTTTTTTGCGGGGTATCTTTGCCTAAATTTTGCAGCCAAAGAAGCGCTAATTGAAGTTTTCATAGTGTTTTCCTGAAATTGGTTTAGAGTCAAAATATTTGAGCTTAATTTTCTCTATTCTGTGCATCTTTTTGAAATTTCTTCAAATTTCGTTAGAGTCGCGGCTTGAAGGTTTTCGGTAAGAATAATAACTATTCAGATAATTTTTTTGGTATTTGATTTTGCGTGGAAAAAAGTAAAATAAAAACTGGAAGATGCGCTCCCCCCTTGCGCTAATCTAAACAACAACAATTTTTCTCTTCATTGATTAAGGCTTCGGGGTAGCTCCTGATATATATGCATCCAAAAATCTCCGAGAACTTTTTTTAAATACTACAAATTTTTGAAATACTGCAAATTTTTAAAATTCTACAAATTCAGTCATAGAAAATGATCATAAAATGCCGACATAGATACTATTTTTGAAAAATGCTGGCCGGAAAATTGTATGTCGCATCATCAGCACCAGGCTCTGCTCAGAATGGATATCGTTAAACAGTTTGAAAGAAGAGATTCTCTAGGTGATAGCCATATGCATTTTCGGCTAAAGAAGACCTTTCTGCTGAAAATCTATCGGTTTTTGTGCCACATTTGTAAGATGCAAACCTTATCATTTCTGTGAAATGACTGTTGCAGTCGGTCGGTCATTGTTCGGATAAGGTGGCGGTGATACCCCCCCCCTTCATCCACATGGGAATCTCAGCTGAGACCAACCCAACCTGAGAAAGAAGATCAGGTATCCCCTCCCCTCCTCCCCTCCCCTCTCCACTCCACTACTCGACCCGATTATCCCGCTAATAACCAACAACACCTTGACTTGTATTCTCAGGTGGTGCGACTAGCGAATATCCATTTGCACTCTCTTTGAGCGGATCCTTCTAATCAAGCATCAAACGAAATGACAAGTTTGTTGCGCAACTTTGCTGCGCCCAGGCGTGAACACTCACAAACAAGGGGGTCTTAGCCCACAGGTGAACACAAACAGAAGATAATTTGAGACTGGAAACAAAAACAGCCGCCCGAGGGTTTAAATCCACGTAAACCCATTAAGGGCATGTTTGGCAGCTGGAATTGCATTTCAAATTAAGATCCGATACAACTTGCTATAATAAGATAATTTTGATAGATTTGCACAAATGCCGTTTATGTGGGCGATAAAATGTAATCACAGGTAGAAATTAATCTGCCCGATTACTTTTATCATATTAGATTTGCCGCTTGTCTTTCGGTCGCCCCGGCCCCTTTTCTGGGAGCCCGCTTCCAGACTTCATTTCCCCGGCACATGGTACCGGTTTAAAGAGCTTCGGCGAATCTAGGAAAAAGCAACAAATTTGGGGATTTGAAATGAGGAATAAATAAATTTGCAAAGTTGATCACATTTTACTTATCCATTTGATGACATAAATGGGTTAAAGGTGACAAAAATATGACCAAAATGGGAGCCAGATTTGCGTCATAGTGAAAAATTTTGAATCCTGTGATCTTTTGACAAAATTTGATCTTAGCTTAAAAAAAGAATCGGGGTGTTTCTTCAAAAATGAGCTATAATGACTCATCAAAAAAAGATAAAAACACAGCTTCTGCTGATGATGTTGCTTCATATTTTTTTTCAAAATGTTCTGTGAACTTTTTGAGATATTGTGGACATGTATTCCGAATTATAAATTTCTTCCGTTAATCCGAATGATAATCCTTAACACTTGACTTTTTCGCAGTCGATACCGGAAAACGATTCACAAGTTTCCTCTTGTTTAGTTTATCCCGATATACAGATGGAGTTCAAGGCACAAGATTAGTCGTTTAACCTGAAACTAGTTTCAGACTTAAATACGGTATAAGTTATAAGTGAATTAACCAATCAGATTAGAAGTTAGTTTGGGAAATTTCATTCCCAGGATAGTATCGAGTGATAATCTTCTTTATTCCCCCTTGCCACCATTAGACCAAAAGATACCAAATCACAAATCTCTAAGTCTTGCTTCTCCCAAACCACTCAGAATTGTTTATCCTAAACTCCAATTCACAAATAGTCCAAGTTACAATTTAAAATAAATCAAACTCACCTAAAAACAATTCACTCAAGTCAAAATTGTCTGCAACAAAAACACACAGTGTTTATCTGGGTCATCTAATCTTGGACCTTAATTTCAAGAAAACTAAATCAACACGTTTTGAAAAAGAAAACAATAATCTTGGTTTTCGTTTATTTTATTAAATTTAAAGCAAAACTTGAATCGAACCTGCACATTCTGAAAGAATTTACATGGATACTTCTGCTGGTTCCGCAACATTGGAACATCATCAGGAGCTACTAGAGCGGAGTCCCGGAAACGACCCTGGATTCATTAAATCCGAACTGGATGATCGCTTGTCAGAAAGAGACCCGAGTGACGATGTCGCAACTGGGGATGAGTTGGAAGATGAATTGTTTTCTCCCGACGATCCCGACAAGAAAAACTCAAATTTGAGTCGTCGACCCGAAAAGCCTCCCTATTCATACATAGCGTTGATAATGATGGCCATTCAGTCATCGCCTTGTAGACGGTTGACTTTGAGTGAGATTTATCAATTTCTTCAACAGAGATTCCCGTTTTTTCGCGGATCGTATCAAGGCTGGAAAAACTCAGTGCGGCACAATTTGTCACTGAATGAATGCTTCATCAAGCTGCCCAAAGGTCTGGGAAGACCAGGGAAAGGTCATTATTGGACCATCGACCCCGCGAGTGAGTTTATGTTTGAAGAAGGGTCCTTTCGAAGACGACCCCGAGGGTTCCGAAGGAAGTGCCAATCCGTCCGCTCTCCATATCTCTACAGCCAGACGTCAGCAGGCCACCCGATGAGTGCAGCGACTGCTGGGATGTTTCCAGGATACCCAAGTTATCTTAACTCTTCGCCCGCGGAACTTGCATCGAATGCTTCGCTACAAGCCGCAGCAGCCGCCGGGGCGTCTGGACACGCTGGATACTTTACTGGAGGGTATAATACAGTAGGTCTGAACTCAAATGCTCAGAACCATTCTTTGTACTACGGATCAAACGGAGTCGGTTCAATAAGCGGAGATTGTGGCTTGCCGTCCGATAGTCAAATTCATCCTCAGGCTTTGTTGATGTACTCTGCTGCCGCCAATCCGGCGGATAGTCACGCGGTACAAAACGCAATGGCCGCGGCAATGAACGCAGCGGCCAACCCCTGGAACTTCGCAACAGCTGCGGGGTGCACCCCTAAAATGGAATATGCCTCACCGCCATCGACTTTGGCGGGATCCCCTTACTATTCTCAGAATGGAGTCTTGCCGACTAGCAGCAATGCACATCACTCTGGATCCGCGAACACCTACCAGCACCCGAATCATCAGCACGAGACAAACTCGGCCACACCCAACTCCTTTCACAGTCCCGGAAACCAGTCCATCGGGACGACTGGCTCCGCATCGGCTTTGAGTTCAGCTCATTTCATGGCGTCTTCGTTGAACCAACATTCCTTAAATTATCCTCATTTTTCTTTCTTCAATCAAGATTCAGGTAGATGATTTCTCAGCATATTCTGCTGCAATCAGTTTGTTTCATCCTTTTTATTAAAAGTGTGCAAATGGTGTCTAGGGCATTTTAATGTCCTCATTCTAATATAGTTTTTTTTTAGTAAGTAGGATTAAAATTAACTTAATGAAGATTATCAGTAAAATTCCGAATTACGGTTAACATTCATGAAATAGTTGAGTTTACGAAGCAAAAACCACCCTTCTAAAAAACTAAGCTGGCTATCTGAACTGTGGATCATACAACAAAACATTCATTCATGCATACCCTTCAATTTGGGCAGTATTGTTTGAAAAATCTTATGATAAATTCATTTGGGGTTTTGAAACTGTTTTCAATAAAGGGTGTCACTTACTTTTTGAAGAAGCAAATGCATCCACCCAATTTTTTTTCACTGTAAATGTTCCCCTCCTGACTTGATAGATGAGAAATGGCTACTTTTTTAATGGCATTTCTTGTGCTAACCCAGTGCTGATGTTTCGGCTCGGCAAGCAGCGTTAACGTGTCCTGACTGAGAATCGAACCATCGACTTCTCGCTTGAAAAGCAAATACAGCTGCCAAGCAATTTTCTAGTTGTTTGAAATGAACCGTAACAGTATTTTTTTATTAGTGGAATTTTTTGTTTAGGATACGACGGACACCATTTATCCCAACTACAAGCGCAGTTAGGAAGCAGTCACAGCAACTCTAACGGGTCTACTTCAGCAAACATGTACCCTCAATTGACCTCTGACCCCAATGCTCTGCACACTTCTCCCAACGGGGTCAACTCAACTTTTCTTTCGAGCAGACCGCGAGCAAACAATGTGGAATCAGTGAACACAACTTTGACCTCCAATAACACAGGCAGTATTCCATCTGCTGCGTCGGCAGCTGCAAATGAAAGCATGAACAATAAGCACAGATCAAATATTTCACCCCGAAGTATGAACAGTTCAATGACTGTAATGGGACAGAACAGTGCAATAAACGAGATGCAGGAGGCGAATATGGGAGCGAACCCATCAGTCGATTTCCATATGAGTCATATAGCAGCTGCGAAACAGGCCGCAGTCAACGCAGTTTTGCATCAATCGTCATTTTGATACCAAAAAACTTGTGTCAAAAATATTGATAGTTTCTGTTTCTTTAAAATCTCAGTTAGAAATGAGCAATCTATATTGATATTTGTAAATACAAACATTAATTTTTTGTAACTAATATTGAATCTCAAAATAACTTGGACCAGTACATGAGAAAGATGGCACAGAATGTTCTGACAAAAGAAAGATAACTTAAAAAAAAAGGAAAATAAAAACAGAAAAAAAACTTTGACATAAGAACAATAACTTTAAAGATGAAGAACAATAGTTAATAACCGCTAAACATACTTTCATAAAATACTTAAGTTTTTATCTGCAAACCAAAAACACCCACAGTTTTTTCTCAATTTTCTAAACTTTTATTGTGAATCCAATTCTCGGATCTCTTCAACAATTTCAATAGTACCGGTACAGCTCAAAAAAAAACAATTTAGCTGACTAACAGCTAAAATGATACAATTTTGTTTTGGAATCAAGCTAACCAAAATAGTTCCTGAAATAGTGTAGGAGTCCAAAATTTCCCAAAAAAGTACTCCTATTTCATTGAAACTTAGGGTCTTATGCACTAAACGGCCCAATTTCATTATTTCTACATCTCTTGAACTGAAATTATTGTGGATGAATTTGATTGGCTAATTAGCCAAGCTAGTTCCATCGACATTTTCTGCCATTTCAATTGAAATTTCAAGCAGATGAAATTATTAGCCGAAATGATAAAGAAAATTGAATTTTGTTTTGTCAAGCCATTTTACTAAATTTTGCTTGTCTGGGCAAGGTTTCACAAGTGACTCAAAATTAATTTGATAATTTGACTCAAAGTTCCACCTTTTCGGCAATTTCGGCTAATATTTTTATCTGCTGAAAAAGTTGATCGGAATGACTGACCGTGTAACTTGAATTTGATTGGCTTAAATTACCCAATCAAATTTGATCGCATAATTTCCAGCTTACGATGAAGAAAAATTGATTTTGGGGCGTTTAATGCATAAGACCCGAAACTTATACAGCAGGAGAAAAATAGAATGATTACAAAACAGGGGGGCGTTCAACAGTGCCGAAGTACAACATTGCCGAAAAAGGCGGGAAAATTTCAGAATAATTTACACGCATTTTCTAAAGAGCGGGAAATTACTGACGCTAATTATCAAAGAAAATCACTCCAATTTTGGCGCCAATATGTCTGCAACTGAAAATTAAACAATTATTTTGGCGCCAAAATGTCTAAATTGCAAATTTTCTCGCTGAAAATCTTAAAGTTTTACTCAAGATTGCAAACGATCGCTGTTTAATTTTTGATTGCCGCACTTAATATGTTGAAATTTATTCAAATTTTCGGCACTGTTGAACAAAGTTTTCATTTTCGGCATTGTTGAACAAAGTTTTCATTTTCGGCACTATTGTACTTCGGCACTATTGTACTGCCCCCAAAACAGCAAAATGACCGGAGGCGGAGCAATAAGCAGAATGGCCCAAGTGCAGAATGGGTCCAAGAGCAGAAAAACTGAAAAATTTTGATTTATATTGGTTTATACGGGCTATTTGATAAAAACAATCATTAGAATCGTCAAAAAATACCAAGAAAACGAATAAATTATGCATGAATTGTCTACTTCATTAAGTTTCTTTATTAAGTTTTTTTTTTAAATTCTTGATTAAATTACTCAAATTGTACATAAAATGTTCGTTGCGTTGGTATTATTGACATTTCTGATAATTAATTTACCGATTAGATTATAAAAGTTGATTTTTTTCTGTTTTTCTGCTCTTGGACCCATTCTGCTCTTAGACCACTCTGCTTATTGACTGGCCACCAAAATGACCGTTATAAAGTGGCAGAAATCTTCTGGTCTGTGTTGGAGCGTTCTGATCTAAGCGCTCTGATAATTGTTGCGACATCGAGCTTCATTAATCGATTCTAAGCTTTGCCTTTGGTTTTGTATAACTTAACGAGAATGGTAATAAGTCGACACTTAACTTGTGTTTGACTTATTTCACAATATGATAGAGCTGTTCAAGAAAATCTACAGTATTTAGTTGATCTTAAGTCAACAGAGTTCTCACAGCTATTTCTTAACAAACTCTTACTTGAAACAGGTTTGTCAAAATGGACAAGGCCTTGTCCTTTGCTAACTATAGCACACATCATATTTCCGATTTCATACCAGTTGATGTCAATGCAACCTACACGTGTTCAATGAGCATACGCAGCATGGGCGAAGAAGAGTCGCATGTTTATTTTTTCATCGATTGTTACGATAAAGATGGCAACTCCATTTCTTCTGTGCAGGTAACAAAACCATCACACAACAAAAGCCATCAAATTTAAACGACAAAACCGATCAAATAGAAACAATTTAAAAATCTAAGCGCAAGAAATATTATTTTGAGCTTGTGTGAGATTTGAAAATTTCTGTAATTGGCCAACAAAAGTACTATTTTACTTGAAAGGAGGGTACTACTATGATAGAGTGGTCCCTCGAAAAAGCAACTATGATAGACAGGTCCCGCATGCATATTGCATGTTATAATTTTGAAAACTAATTTTGAAATTTGCTCGCTTTACTTTATTTTACGTTTTAACAACCATATGATTGGGTTGACTTATTTGTCATCAAAACCCACTATTGGCGGTTTTTTTTAGATTTTCAACTTTAAAATGGTGTAGGGGAGGATTTATGAGATAACAAAACATAAAATTTATGAAAATATACTGAGACATCTTTCCGAAGGGCTCAATCATAATTATTAAAGGATTTGAGAGCTCTAGGTGTCTTATTCTCAAGGGACCTGGTTATTGTCAAGGGACCACCCTATCATAGTAGTACCGAAAGGAGTTGTTTGTCGCATGAACGCATTTTTTCCCCAGGTGAACATGATGAAAGAATGTCCTCCCGTGACAATCATCGGAATCTCCGACGACCGAAAAACAATCTCCATCAGTGAAGACAAAAAGGAATGGGCTCCTCATATTAGCAACAGATTGGGTTTCTACCTTGATGGAGACTTGGAGAAACTACCGACAGGTCAATTTATTTCAGACAACTCAATTGAGAATAAAACTTCAACAGAAATTGTACTCGCCAATCCTGTCGACAAATCAATTGAGCTAAAATTGGGCGAAACCAAAGCCAGACTTCATAGAGCTACAAGTAATTATATGTATCCAGCATGTTGCTCTAAAAACGTTCCTTTCACGTGGACTACTTATGAGGATACGATTCACGGTGAGGTTTTCGAAGCAGCACACAACAAGTTTCGACTGGGAACGAAACAAGTTAAGATCGGCTTCCTTGCCAATCATAACCAAGGCGGAAAGAAAGTGGAATTCATCGTGAAAAAACTTAAGTTTCAGAAAGTCGAATTTAGTTTGTAAACATTGTTCAATTTAAAAAAACACTGAACATATATTTTGGATGGCTTACGCTTATTAATTAAACTAATCCGATTTGTGCGGATCTGGGGTTTTCTCTTTGGGGGGGACAAATTTTCAAAATTGTTTCGGAAATTTTGACGACCTTTTTTTAGGTCGACAAAAATGATTTTCCAAGCGCTCCCAGAACACTAAAGACTCTATTAAGACCAAAAAATTTGCGACGCAGGCAAAAAATCAGGTCAAAAATGCCCTTTTTGGGCACTTCATGGAGATAAAGGGAGTATAATTAATACATCAACAGTCCACTTCAATTACTGTCAAGTAGTTTTTTTGAAATTTATTGCATCCTGGAAACTTGTAGAAAGAATTGGAATTGGATGTTTATCTTCCTAAAACATTTTGATGACAAACTCAGTTTATAACAGAGCAGGAGAGTGTGCTCGCGCTCTTTCTGCATCCACAGACACATGCTTTATATGTTTTACTTTCATTTACATAACATTTGTTGCAAATTTCTGAAGACAATCTTTATGGAACAAACGACTGCCAGAGTAATTGAACTTACTCAATGAAAACAAACCATCCTGCGAGTTCAGTCTGAACTTGTAAATCAACAGCATGTCGAAAGGGGTCGCCTTCAGCACTTTTAAATCTTGTTTCCAAAATTTTTCTAAAGGCGTCCGTTTAGAACTACCTTAAGCAAGCCCTTTTTAACCCAACCTACCAATCCCAAAATGTTACTACGGGCAAAATATTAGTTAACTTGTTTCCTTGTTTGGTGGGGGCATCGTCAATGGCGCAAAATGTTTATCTTAAATAGGGTTTCGGCAGAGTTCAAGTCATTCAAATTGTCTTACCTAAAAAACATCGTTTGGCAAACAATTAAACAAGTCTTGCCCACGCTATAGGTTAAAATTGTTCAATATGTGTACTGAATGCAAGGTGGTATACACAATTATAAGTAATACCGATAGTTTATCACAATACATACAACTAGATCTATCAAAACGAATCAAAATATTTTTGCAAAAAAGATGCCCAGATAAAAGAATGAAAAATTAGCAAAAACGTAGCAAGCGGTCACAAAACCAAAAACACCTGTGCAGAAATCTTTCATGCAGAAAAAATATAGGGGGAATTTAAAGTCCTTTTCCCTTAAGAACACATTCTCACACCTGAGCAGAAAACCTTCATGTCGAAAAAATCAACATTTTGAGCAAAAAAAGTTCAAAACCCCACTTCCCATCAGAGCACACGCGCACACAAAAAATTTTTTGGTCATCAGACGACGCAGTATGAAGCCACTAAGTCAATATAAAATAAACCGATATTGATTAACTAACAAAAATTGTTTTTTTTCAAGAAATCGAGTAGCTAAAACTACAAAAAAGCTAAAAATCAAATTTTAATGCGACCGGATTTTTGAAAAGTTAAAACACTAAAAACAACAATGAAAAAGTTAACAGCAAAAATAAACGATTCTAAGTTGTGGCAACTACGCCAACAACAAAACAAACAGATGAATATTCGGCCGACAATTATATTTGGAACAAACTAATTATCGCTAAAAACACAGGTTCCAGTCAAATTCGAACTCGAGATCTCTGTCGTTCCAGGCTTATTTGCCAATTGGCCGAGCTAAAAAATTTCGAGGACACTAAGAAACTTGAGTTCATTATGAAGCAACGTACCACCAGGAGTCCAGACAAGTCCTGTGAACAAAGTTATGAACGGGGAAAAAGGTCTAGTACCCGATTGCAATACTCTTACTTATCGTAAGGTTACAAACTTTTATAATGGTACACTGAGAGCGCATTCTCATCAAACTCTCCGTCTAATGTCTGAAAAACTAAAAATCCAGATCCTTTTTTTTGTTTGGGGAAACTTATCAATTCGTTTGAAACTTAGATATCAAATATCACAAATACAATCAAAGAAAGCAAATATAGACGATACTAGGCATGCACTTCAAGCAAATCTTGATACTAAAATGTAACAACTATGGCTGGAAAAAAGTTGACTGACTTGTTAAGACTACGTTACAAGCTCACTCGAATTTGAATTCATTCATCCAGAAAAGTTTAGTTTATGTTTAAAAAAATCGTAATTTTTCTCTGGAAGGGCTGTTGAAAGAGCATTTCAGCTCGCCAACAACCGTCCTCGAAAGGTAAAACAAGAGGACAAGTAAGAAAGTTAGCCCGTATCCAAAAATCATTCTGTTGCATGTCAGAACTCGGTTTCTTCTTAGAGACTTTTTACGACTGTTTTGTGAAAGGGCAAGGTTGGTAGTATAGCTCACTGGATCTTCGTTGTGACACGACGGTTTCGCACATTTTTTTTTCAAAGTTTTATCACCTTCTGGATCTTAAAATTTGAAAAAGCTCCTGAAGCAGTCCACATAAATTTGTACTCATTAAAAATTTCTTCTGTTTCATTATCTCTTTGACAAATTCCATCAAATTGTTTTTTTTAAAGATAACTGAAAGATAATCTTTCTCTGAAAGTTGAGTTTTGTCTCTGGGCGAGCTTTACATGTGTCACCAGAAACTTAAATCCCGTAAGACAAAATATGTTAACTGAATCTGCAGCAGTTGATATTTTGAGAAATAAAAACCGAGACTTATATGCTTTCACGTGAATTTAGCTACTACTTATTATTTAATTATTCTTGAAACGTGCTCAATAAAACTTAGAATCAAGATTTATACTTGAAAAACTAATTAAAAATTTAAGTTCCCAACCTGGCATGAATTGTCCGCTAACATTCTTTGTCCAAAATTTTAAAGGCCACATTTCTTATTTGTTATTAAAACATAATCTGAAGATAAAATTAGTGGTGGCAATCAAGTCTTTGTAAACTACTTGCCACTTGAATTGATGTTCAATTAAACCGACGTGTCATCAGTAAAAAAGATTCCGACTATTTTTTAAACAATTTGGCATGTCGTTGGTAAATATTAAAAACAGTAGCCGCCCTAAAACCAAATCCTTAGATGTACCCTATTTTTTTGCTTCTCGGAGCGTTCTCTTCCGAGCTTTTCCTGTCGATGACTTTTTTCTAGGTACCATAACAATAAACTTCGAAAACCAAAATTTTCAAGATTTTGAAGAAGCAAGTCACGACTGAGCGAATCAAAGGCTTTACTGAGGTCAATGAAACATGCTAATTCAGCCTGCTAAGAAATCGAAGGAAAATTGATCAAATAAACAACGCATGGTTTTTTAGGCAGCAAACTAAGCTGTTCACCAGGAACAAGTTTTTTTTCTATAAATGAACACAACATGCGTTAATGCAGAAATCTTTCAAAAATCCCTTTCAGAGATCCCATTTATCAAAACTGATAGGCCAAAATTACAATAAAAGTTGATTGCCCACTTTCATAAAGGGTGTTCGTTTGTTTTTTAAACTGTTCGGGTGATTATGCTCAGGAATGCTTTCATTAAAAGTATTTGCTCAGGGTTCCGGAGTTACCGGTAGTGGGTATTTCATTAAAAAATTACCTTGCCTAAATTTTATTTAATCTTTGACCTGCATTCTGAGCTTTGACTCTTTCTGAGGATTGAATAGGATTGAGCACAAACCTTGTTTCTGTTTCGTTGCAAGAGAGGCTTAATTAAATTCTTTTTTCTTTCCTCTTCAAGTTTTTTTGCAAGTTTTGAGCCAATTGGGTAAAAAATGTTTTAAGCAATCACATCACAAAATTCTAGGTTCAAAATTTGATCACTGCAGAACAACCCACAGATATTCAGATCTAGGGTTCGATCCAAGGTTGTCATCATAAAGATTCGTTTGCCGTTTCAATTTATACTGGTTACTTTTTTTAATCAGCGTTTTCAATAATTAATGATTCGTATGGGATGGTTTTGATTTCTAATTTATGAGAAGAGTATTTTAATTGGTATTTTTTCCATTTGTCGATGTAAATCAGTTTTTCTCGCCACTCGGACATTTTTTCAATGCCATTAAGAAAAAACAGAAGAGAAAACGGAAAAAGAATTAACTAAAACACCCCCGAATACTAATTATCTTCCATTTTCAACAATCGGAACATAAAAAAATAAGTATCGCCTAAAAACTGATTTAAAGCTCTCTTCAATAACCTACATGCAAAAAGTATCTTTTAATTTAGTTTCCAAAGATTGAACCCGAAACTCAATCAAATACCCTGAATCTACATCTACCATTTCAGATGTTGAGCAAATTATATCAGATTGAGCTCCTTACGTAGCGTAAAGGTGACTTGAAAATCTCCTAGATTTGATATAAAAAATTTCATTTTCACTTGCTAGCCAATGAATACCTTTTTTTATGAAGACAGCCAACTTTTTTGATTTAAAAACAATTTCTTAGAAAGATTTGCGCAATTTTTGTTTTAGAAATTGCACCCTTTTCAAATTTGATGCGGCAAAAATTATCCCCTTTTAGCGTTAAAACTAAGGTCCAAAAATCTCAAAATAAACTGGAACCTACAAAGATTCTGGTTAATTTCTTGTCCACTTTTGTTTTCATCATTTTTTGTCTAGTCAACTTCAGTTGGAGAAAAAAAACTTTTTTAAACAATTCTTATTTTCTTTTATCCGAAAACTTTATATCAGTGCCAAGTTAGGCTAAGCAAACTGCAATAATTTGAAAGAAAAAAATTAATCAAAGTGTAGCAGATTTAAATTGATGAAGTCAACCAGTCAACAAAACTCGTCTAATTTAGTCTTAAAAAATGAAAAATGAGGCCAATTTCTCGACGCTGCACATGTTTTTTGAAATAATTTTATAAAAACGGAATAACACTTATCGGTCTTTTTTAAGATAACACATTTCAACCCCTACAGATTTTCATGAAGTAGTCAAAATTCAATGGTCAGAACAAAAAAACGTCGTTCATCACCTTGAATTGATTCTAAATGAAATTTCTCCAAGCTAATTATGACGCTAAAATGCTCAAAACTAACAACACAGATTTTCAGACAGAGGCGAAGCGGAGTTTTGCATCACTTGCGATATAACGCAGACAAATTGGGGAAAAAAAGTTGAAAAATAATTCTACGAAAAATTAGAATTTCGAATGTCTCGATAGAAATCTATTCTGGGCAATCATGTCAGACATTTGAATGTTAATTTAGCAACGGAACAAAACTCACGAAGAGGAAACAAAGCTGATCATCTTTGAGCAGACAAGTTGATTTAAAAAAATTCAAAATTTTTTTTAAAAAAAGCTTTAAGAATACCCTGAAACTTTAATGACAAATAGTAGCACTTTCAACTATTATGAAAATTACTTGCAAACAAAAATTTCGATGTGGCAACTGAGCCGACAAAAATTGAGCAGACAAACGCAAAGAAACAAAAAACAAAACTGAATTACTTTTTGAAAATCTTTAAAGTTCGATTAGCAAAAATATGCAAACAACCTTATAACTTTTTGAATTGTAAGAAAAACTTTTCTTGCTTTTTTGATAAAATAAACTTAGTTCAATAAGACTGGATCGCTTGATAAAATTTTCAATGCGCTAGAAAATTAAAACCCTTTTTCGAAATTAGAACTCATTCACGTTTTTCGTGACCTTCATTTTTTTCTGAACAATAGCTGAGTTTGCCTTACTTTTAACTAAGGAAAAGAACTCAGTTTAAAAAATAAATCAAAAATCCAACTGCGAAAAAACAAATTTGAGCGTGAACAAATTTTAGGATTTTTTCTGGAAAAAAATCATCACCAACTATTTAAGAGCCTTCAGTACGTTTATCGAATCATACTGGGACAAATTCCACGAAACCGACGAAAACAATCATTTTCAATCTGAAAATGTTGTCAGCTGTAGACCAGGTATCACTCCATTAGCCCTATACCTATAGAATAGGACAAAAGCCATCAAGCCGACGAAAAAAAATCATGTTATCCAGCTCAAAATTTTTCCAGCTGCTGAACAAGTATCAATTTATTTGTCTTATATCTAGAACTACACCTCTTGAAAAAACAGTTTGGCTAAAACTCACCCTAAACTTGATCGCGAGAACAAAATAAGTTACGGGAAAAAACTAATAGCTGATTGCAATATTGCTTATCCAAGAGTTTAAAAAATCTTGAATCATTCTTGCAGGGGCGGATCTAGGACTTTCTCGAGGGGAGGGGTGACCAAATTGTTTTTCCGAGCTCTCCCATAGCACTACAAAGACCCTGTTTTGGCGAAAACTTCTGCTCCAAAAATGGATATCCCAAAATAGTACAAAGGGGGACCCTTTGGGTCGGCAGGGGGTCGAATCGATGACGGAGAGGGAGGGGGGGGGGGGGTGGAGGGGGCATCCGCCCCCCTCCCACCAAATCCGCCTTTGCATTCTTGTAAAGATCATAGCCTTCTACTAAAAAACTTAGAATTGAAATTTCGGGTATTGAAGATTCTGCATTCCTATAACCACGTAAAATTCAACATTAATTTTCGATAAAATTTGACATAACATTTCCAAGTAACGAAGAACATATTTTTAAGTTTGCAAGATCTTTTCAAGTTAAAACCAGTTTTTCAAAGATTACAATATAGCCAAAATTGATTGGCTAAAGTTTATATTTTTAGATTTCATATCCTTGTCAGTCAGCGAATAAAGTCTTTGGAGTGGGAGAGGAGAGGGAAGAAGAAGCGAGGGCACTTGTGAAGTAGTGCCTCATCTTCTTCTGGTATGCCAGCATGCCCGGCCACTTGGACAACCTGGAGGCCACTGAGAGAGCCAGGTTGCACATCTTCACTGCCTCCATTTTCTTACCCTGGTCTGCCTGGCCCAATCCGTTGTTCCAAAGCTGCACCATCAGCCATTGCAGCTGCAAAAAGCGAATCTCCTTTTGAACAAAAATTACTATTTTCATTCTTACAAATGATATACCAATAAATGCGCCGTTTGTTGTTCCGACTTTAGAAAAAAGCGAGAAACATTCATACCAGCTGAAGATTTTTATGCAGCAGATGTGGATGCGATTAAAATATAGGAAACAAAATCGTAAATTCAATAAAAGCGATAGAAACATTAAGAGCATAATCCTGATTGGATCTGTCTTCTTGAGAATTCAAAATATAACTTAGCAATTATAGTTTGGATTCACAAATGTAAACCAATAAAAAGTATTGGAGGTTTTTCCGTGTTTCGAAGAAATTGACGAATATCTATACTAGTATCTATGCTTTTAATTCCAGAAAAAATCGATAACCATAATACTGTTTTAGGTGAAAATTCTTCATGTTCTGGTTGAAAATTTAACAAAAACTGTCGTTGTGGCCAAAAAATTACTCTTTAAACGTTGGAAAACCGTTGGAAAACTTTTAGAGTAGGTCTGCTGAAAATGGATGTCGCAAAACAGCACAAAATGAAGGAACTCAATCCGGAGTTTTTTCCTAGCGGCATATTAAAAAAAGTTCTAGAGACATGGCAAACAAGTGGCGAAGGATTTAAAACATCATTATCTACACTCGATCCTGAAAATCATTATCAAAACTGATATTTAGACCCGAAACAACTTTTTTGAACATTTTTGAAATCCGAATTACCGACTGAAAAAATGTATTTCGATACCATACTCGATAACCTATGAGCGCTTTTAAGGTACGTAATTTTGCATGAAAAAAAAAACGAGCTAGGCCCGAGTTCCTTTCCACTTCTAGTGGGATGGTCGGAACAACAAGATTTGAACCGTTTTAAAAGAAGTTTCAAAAATTTAGCGCCATTTGAACCTAGGTAAAATAAGCTAAATGATGCGCATTTTATTGACTTTAATTTCTTTGCACATCATACACTAAGATCAAATCCGTTAGTCAAATCAATATAAAATTGGGTAAAAATGCCAAATGGCCCACCGTCAGGACAAATCTTATATTTTCACTTTTCCTTAATCTATATTTACAATATATGAACTTAATTTTAGAAGCAATGATTCTTTTAAATTCACAATTGTGACTGATGGTGGAATGAGAGGTTATCACCCTTGAATTTCTTGAAATGATGTTACCTTTGAGTTGCACTGTTGAACTTCTTTGCTAATTCCAGTAGCTGTCAAGGTGTTACCTTGGACAATCTCCTGCATTATTCCCTCTATTGAGCTCATGACTAGATCCATGACTTCAACATCTGACACACTTTCTTCCTTCAAAAGCCGCTTCAGTTCTTGATTCAACTTTATATATCGAATCACACAGTACAGAAGCTTGTCCGGAGTAAGACACTTTTCATTAGTCTTTTCTGCAATCTGAAGATTACTGGTAGACCCGGAGTTCAGTGTTTTACAGTCAGATGATGCTGAGGCGCCTTGGAACTTCAACTGCCTTTTAAAATTCTTCAGCAGCATTTCACGACAATGTAACTCAACTGAAAGTAGCAACCTTTCAATGAGATCTCAGTAGTTCCGCCAAAATAATCCTTACAAAAATGATAACTTGTAAACTGAGGGCTACATGAATCAAGCCAGCGCAAGATACTCTAGTGGGGCTATCAAAAGTAGTTTTAACTGACTAAATTTTACCTATTTCTGGCTCCAAAAACTAATATACACGAAGCGTACAAATGAACGAAAAAAAGGCGTAAATAACAATTTCATTTTTCCCGAAAACTCTCGAAAATTTTTCTCGAAAACTCTAGAAAAAGCTGCCTAAAACCATAACTCCGGATTTACTTCCATACAAAAACGCTTATCATGCAATTTAATGCATGTCCATGTGGATTGTCAACGACATGAATCTTGATCTTCGTTTGATTTTGCTAGGTGTAAGCTGTTTTACAAACTCTCTGTCATAGTCATCATTTTTCTGTCAGGCAACCCCACATTGTGTTATACAGTGCTGATTTAAATTAACCGGACAAAACGCGTTAAACTTGAAATTTAAAACCAGTTTTTCTCAAATTGGGTTGAGTTTAGGTGAAAACTTATGAAGACAAAACTTGCTTAGAATTTTAGCAGAATTAATATGGTGCAATTTGTTTTGCGAAATTCGGGTCCGAAATTTTACCCCAAAAATGGGTCATTTTGGCTTTTCTTAGTTAATAGAAAATTACGCCTAAAATACCCAGTCGATCACAGACATAATATTATCAAAGTGAGCCCCTTACGTAGCTCAACAAACTTTAAGAAGGGTATTTTCTTCAAAACAAATTGCATATTGTTTTAAAATTGTTTTTAAATAAAAAGTTGGTATTTTATAAAGTAAAAATGACCTTTTTTTCTATCAAACAAAAATATACAACTTATACAATTTTTTGGAGATTATACCCTTCTTAAAGTTTGTTCAGCTCCGTAAGGGGCTCACTTTGATATTATTATGTCTGTGATCGACTGGGTATTTTAGGCGTTATTTTCTATTAACTAAGAAAAGCCAAAATGACCCATTTTTGGGGTAAAATTTCGGACCCGAATTTCGCAAAACAAATTACATCATATTAATTCTGCTAAAATTTTAAGCAAGTTTTGTCTTCATAAGTTTTCTCCTAAACTCAACCCAATTTGAGAAAAACGGGTTTTAAATTTCAAGTTTAACGCGTTTTGTCCGGTTAATTTAAATCAGCACTATAGTACCATTAGGATTGGGAATTAAAACTTTCAAGTGTCTGGAGATTTTGAGGGACAATTAGTTACAGAGGTTTAAGCCTCTATGTTTTCTCAGAATACAAGGTGTTGTGCAGCAAAAGTTGGGAAACGAAAAATCACCAATCCGACTGAATAAAACTAGTGATTCGCAAAGAGTATAAATTATTTCATGAGTTATAGATAGAAGTCAATTGATTTTTGTTAAATGCGGTTTTAAATAAGTAAATCAGTTCAATTGTAGATTTAGTTCAAGTAGAAAGCTGAGATGTCTTTTTTAGGCTTCAACATTCCGCCTCCCTTGAAGTGTCTTCAATTTTCAGAGCGTTATTATGTCTAGATATGACTACCCATTTACAGTGTATGAGACGAAGGAGAGGAATAGTAGGGCGGAGTCGGGTAGAGCAGCACGTCTGCCTCCACATGGCGAGGTGCGAAGGTCCAGTAGGCGGGGCGCTGTCGACCGGGAGGACCTGCAGGGTTTCTTCGATGCAGTGACCAGAGGAGATCTGGGTTTCACTCCGATTCCTGTAAAGTCGTTGGATGAGATCCAGTCTTGAAGGAAGAAAGCTGCAATCGTGGATAGGGCAGTTCTGCGGTTTCCGAAAGCTGAGACTGTGAGTAGCATTTATTCCATTGTATCATAGTAGTAGAGTATAGCGGGTGTGCATCAATTGTTTGTTTTGTTTTAGAAGCAACTTAGAGGTCTTAAACGTATTAGTGACCTCAGCGTAGAAGGGTCATTGTGCACTGACTGGTAGCAATGATTCGGAGATGGGGTTCACTGATGCTGCTAAGTATCTGAGGAACATTGGTTCTCAGCAGAAGAAACTGGTCCGCTATGGTGTTCTTGAGAAGGGGAAAAGTTTGTATCTTCCATATGCGTGGTGCCATGCAGTTCTGACTCTCTGCGACGAAGAGAGGGTCTGCTGCATGTACTATGCGGAGATGCAAACTCGGCTTTCCTTGGTAGCATCTGCGTGGAAGCACTGCCAGCAACACTGCAGGGTCAACAAGCGAAGAGGACCAGATGACAGCGAATCGCATGACAGCGAATGACTGTTCAACGGTAAATATGTAAACAATTATTCAATAAATGAACTAAATGTGACTGCACCATAAGTAAGGAGTATACAAGTGAAGTATTAACGGTACGAGTCATGAGCGAAAGTTTGTCCTAGCTGTTTTCAGACAATAATTACATTTTGGGTCATGAGGGTACAACCTCATACGAATTTTAATGCTGGGAATTTTCAACATTGGAAATTTACATGAAAGTGGCCAAGATGAACGATTCAGACCATAATGTATTGCATAGGGGGTAATTTAGGTTCCTACTTTCAAAAGGGTCATGGGGGTACTACCACTTAAAATTTGAAAACTGCACATTTTTGATATTTTTCGATTTTTAGCACTATAAAGTTCTTGTTTTAAATGAACTGCACATTGGATATGTCTTGGTTGCTATACTGGTAGCTTCCGCAGCTTCGCGACTGGGCGTATGTATTCACCAGTTGTGGTCTTCACTTTTACCACTCGAACAATCGAGTCATTTCCAGGATAAACTTCTATGATTCGTCCAGTTTTCCATTCTAGCGGTCGTTCATTGTCTTCGGCAAGTAGGACTAGGTTGCCAACTTTAAATTCTGGGCCATCCCTGAACCATTTTTTTCGTATTTGTAGCGTTATGAGGTAATCCCTTTTCCAAACTTTCCAGAAATCCTTGATCATATTCTGTAATAGTCGATATCGTACATTGGTTGAAACATGGATGTCAGCAGAGGGAAGAGTTAGCAATGATTCCCCTATCAGAAAATGAGCGGGTGTCAGCGGAGTTGGGGCGTTAGGATCACTTGACATTGGATACAATGGTCGTGAGTTTAAGACAGCTTCAATTTGATTAAGAATTGTAAGAAATTCTTCAAAACTGAGACGTTGCAGTCCTATAACTTTTCGCATATGTCTCTTCATACTTTTTACAGCTGCTTCCCAGAGTCCTCCGAAGTGAGGAGCACAAGGAGGGATGGTGAGCCATTCAGTTCCTTGGCTATTGACGAAACTAACAACTGATTTGTCCGTTCCATTTTTGTCGAGCAGTTCCTTGATTTTGATCAGATCATTTCGAGCCCCGATAAAATTGCTTCCATTGTCACTTAAGATCTTCTCAGGTTTGCCACGGCCTGCAGTAAATCGTTTCAATGAAAGGATGCATGCTTCTTTGGTTAGACGAGTAACCATTTCCAAATGAATAGCTTTTGTCGCGAGACAAACAAAGACGGCAACATAAATTTTTGAGACCTCTGCTTCCTTAATTTCAAAGGGACCAGCAAAGTCTATTCCACATTGAGCAAATGGCCATTGACTAAATTGGACACATCTCATGCATCTTCTAATGAACTGTCGAGCTAGATCACGGCCTTCGATTATCCAAATTTCTTCTCTCATTGTGTTCAGTACTAATTGCCCCCCGCCATGAAGAGTATCTTCATGATATTTGCGTATAAGTAGGGATACTAAATCAGATTTTTTCGAAACGAGTATTGGAAACTTCTTGTCTGTTGGGTAGTTCGATTGTGAAAGTCTGCCTCCAACTCTTAGTAGATCGTAATCCTTGTCGAAAAACGGACTAAGATTGAGTAGTTTCGATGTTTTACTTAGCTCCCTTTTCACCTTCAGACAATTTAGCTCTGATTTGAAATGTATTTCTTGGTCTAAACGAAGAATTAGCATTTTTGCCATGATTCTATTTTTGGGTTTAAGACAATCTTCTTCAAGTTGTACATCAGATGTCCGCTTAGATCTGAGCCGCTTCCGATAGTTTATCGATATTCTATGCTTAAGATGTTGAACAAAAGATAGCATGCGATGCGTACTGTCTTGTTTCAAGTGCTGTAGTCCTTTAAACGAAAAATTCCATCCGTCATTTCTTCGTTTTGAGCATGATTTGCAAGAACAGTTCGAATTTGTTCACTTTCTGTATTAGTCTTGGCTTTGACGGTTCGTTTTTCAGGTGCTTCAACTAGAGATGGTAGTAGGTTGGGCCAGTGCCTTTCATCCTTGGTCAGCCAATCTGGTCCATTCCACCAGAGTGAGGAAGATATTAATGTGTCAGCTAATACACCACGAGAAGCTAAATCAGCTGGATTTACTGCTGTTGGCACGTGTTTCCAATCACTTCTGGGTAGGGTCTCTTGTATTTGTGAAACTCTGTTTGCAACAAAAGTGTTCCACGTTCTTGGAAGTTGAGCAAGCCATTGCAAGACAATTGTTGAATCAGTCCAGGCGTGTAAAGTTATCTTGAGATTTGTTTTCCTCAAAATTGAATGAACTGATTTAAAAAGTTTGGTAGCTAAACTTGCACCGCAGAGCTCTAATTTGGGAACAGAGATTGCTTTGACCGGAGCAACCTTTGTTTTGGAGGTCAGTAGATACTCAAAAGGTCAGTAGATACGAAATAGGTAATTCTTGCATAAATTGCGGCTGCATATGCTTTTTCGGAAGCATCACAGAATACGTGAAGTTGAACCTCCTTTATTGGATGTGAGCTCATAGATCTTGGTATCTGTAGTTCCAGTAGTTGAGGCAAAGTTCCGGTGAGCTCATACCATTTTTCCTTGGTTTTCTGATCGATTTCAGAATCCCAATCAAAACCTTGGACCCATTGCTGTTGCATGAGACATTTGAAATTGACGAGGAATGGAGCTAGCCATCCCATCGGATCAAACAATTTTGAAATTGTGGACAGAAGAGTCCTCTTTGTAAGCAGTTTCAGCTCTGGTAAGGCAGTTGAAAAACAAAAGATGTCCTTATTGGGCTTCCAACTGACTCCTAGCGCCTTGATTTTGTATTCGTCAGAGAAAAGTTCCAGCACATCCGATTTTTCGCGGAGATGTTCTGGCAATCCTTCAATTATTTTAGCATTGCTTGAAGTCCATTTTCGTAGAGGGAATTCTTGAGAGCTCAGCTTTTCGCATAAATCAGAGATGAGTCTTTCTGTATCATGCTTATCATCAGCGCCACCAAGAAAGTCGTCTACATAGAAACAATTTTTGAGACTTTCTTTGATCATTGGGTTCTTAGATTGATCTGCTACTTCATTGAGGCATCTTGTTGAGTGAAAAGCTGACGAAGCTATTCCATATGTAACACGTGTCATCCTGAGATGCTTGATTTCATCCGATTTATTTGATCTCCAAAGTATGCGATGGAAATCCTTCGATTTGTCCTCTAGAGCAACTTGTCGGTACATTTTTGCGATATCTGCTGATAAAGCAATTGGGTAGAACCTGAAGCGCATGATTATCGAGTAGAGGTCGTCTTGTTTCGTGGGACCAACCATCAAAGTGTCGTTCAGTGATTGTCCGGTTGATGTTGTTGCAGATCCGTCGAAAACTACACGTAGCTTTGTGGTAGTAGAATCTTCCTTGAAAACGCAGTGATGTGGCAGATAATATACGCTATCAAATGGCTTTTCGATTTCTCCAGGCGGTATGTACTCCATATGCCCCATTTCGAGAAATTCGTCTATGAATGCGGTATAGCGATCTTTTAGTTCTGGATTCTGTTCCAGTCGTCGGTCGAGATAATTGAATCTGCGTTTTGATTGTGCTAAACTGTCGCCAAGTTGACTATTGGGCTTGAAAGGCAGCTGCACGGTGAATCGTCCATTTTGTAGTATGGTTGTTTCCTTAAAGTGAGATTCACATCGATCTTCTTCTGTTGTTGTCTTTTTGAAATCAGGAATTTCTTCTAATTCCCAAAATTTCCTTAGACTATCGTCAATAGACACATGAAATAACTTGAAGAAGGTTGTTGGAGGACCCGGTGTTCTGCCGCTAATCATCCAACCAAATAGAGTGTCACTTGCATAAAGCTTGTCTGTAAGCTTAATCTTTTCGCAGCCAACAATGTCGTTGTAGACATCACAGCCTAGGATTATATCGATTTCCTTTGGTTTATCAAAGTCTGGGTCCGAGAGCTTAAGACGTGTGATATCCAAACTGTTCGGTATATTCACCCGTTTTCTGGGCAGGTAGCCAGAAAGTTTTTGAAGAGTGAAGGCTTCTATATGTAGAGATTGATTCTGAGAATCCTTTGTTTCCAGATTGACAGAACCAGATTTCACAGTTTTTGCTCCTCCGCCAACTCGAGTTAGTTGAAGAGTCAATTTCTTGATTGGTAGCTTGAGTCGGTTAGCACAGCTGGTTGTAACGAAACTGCATTCAGATCCGCTGTCCAGTAAGGCTCGACAATTGTGATAACCGCCATTTGCAGTTTTCACCTCAATTAGTACAGTTCCCAGTATGGTAGTGGCACCGATAGTACCCCCGTGACCCGCAAACTTATTTTCAGGTCCCGGTTGCTTGTTTGGGTCTGTATGGATGTGAAGTAACGAGTGATGACCCTTTCGACAGGTTTGGCACGTTGACTTCGACTTGCACTCATGATTTTGGTGTCCAAGGGACAGGCAATTGAAGCATAATCGCTTTGATTTGGCTTCTTGTCTTCTATTGGAAATAGACATTTCCTGAAATTTTGTGCATTGATACACGCGTTGATCACCACTGCAGCATGGGCAGAGGATCGTCTTAACAGAGTTTGTGTGGTATGTCTGTACCTTGTCATCTTTCTTAGAGTTTCCAGATTGGTCTGAATTTCCTTGATGATTTTTTCTATGAATTGAAGGTAACTGGAGGTCCTTCGTAGCTTCTAGGGCGCGAGATCGTTCCTCCAAGAACTTCTTCATCTGTTTGATTTTTGGCACGTCACTTCCCGCGCAGGAAAGTTCCAATCGTCTTCTAGTTTCAGGATCTAATTTCTTGGCCAAAACGTGAACCCAGATCAAATCGCACTGATCAATTTTTAGTCCAAGCCCTGTCAGTGCCATCGTGTTTTCCGTGTAGGTATTAATCAACCGACGTATTGCAGCGGATGACTCATGCTTCAATGGAGTGAATTCAAAAATCGCTTCAAAGCAGGAAGAGTGAGCTTCACGTTGCTCATGTCACTAGCAGGTGATGACATTTTTAACTTTTCTCTTTGTTTCTAATCTTTGGTTCGTTCGTGAGTCGCGTTGCACCAAAAATGTTGTGCAGCAAAAGTTGGGAAACGAAAAATCACCAATCCGACTGAATAAAACTAGTGATTCGCAAAGAGTGTAAATTATTTCATGAGTTATAGATAGAAGTCAATTGATTTTTGTTAAATGCGGTTTTAAATAAGTAAATCAGTTCAATCGTAGATTTAGTCCAAGTAGAAAGCTGAGATGTCTTTTTTAGGCTTCAACACAAGGTTTTGGGATGGAATCTTTTAAGGGTGGGTCTAAGATGTAAATGAGCCTCAATTTAAGCATAGCCAACAGAAAGTTGGAAAATCGTCAATGAACTCAAGCAAAAATAAAAAATACTGGCTAACGAATTTGAAAGAAAAAGTTGGCATTAAAGCTCTTTGAATTTCTAGAATTTTGAACTTATGATGGATACTTTCAGGACAAAATTATCCCCATTTGAGAGAACAGGATCAGAAGGTTAACTTATTATTACGGTGGGAAATCTGAAAGTAGAATTCTTTTTCGAAACCCGAATTCGATCACGTTTTTCGTGACCTTAACACTTTTGCTGTTTGATAGTGAAGTTTGCTTTCATTTTAACAAAATAAAATGAGTTGAACTTAAAAAATCCAAAGTAAAACCGCAAAAAAACTAAATTTGAGTCTGAACAAAGTAAGGTTTTTCCTTAGAAAAGAGCTATTTAAGTGAAAATAACTTGGTTCTTCTACACTTAATAAGAAAACGTTACATCTAATTAAGCTCCTGACATTTCGATGAACTTTTCTTTTTTAGACTCACTCTTTTCTGATAAAATCGATCTCATTTGGGATAGAAAATTTTTTTGCCTATTTGCACTTTTTTACAGCCAGGCGAAGATTGAAAGCTGCTTAAATAAGTTTTAAGGAAATTACATCAAAATTCAGATTTAACAACGCTGTTCATTTTAGGAATTCGAAAAAAAAACACCAAAAACCACTTTTCCTATGAAACACAATAGGCAGCTTACTAAAGAATGTAACGCCCCAAAAAATCGCCTGCTTTCCTTAAAGAAATTACAAGAGCGCTGTTTCCCCTACCAACTGAGCTGCTGAAATTTGCTGCTTTCAAGAGCTTACACCGGGGCGAAGCTGACTTCGCATAATATGCGATACAACACGTAAAAAAAACAGCACAGTGCTCAAGAAATAGCTAGAGAAGGGATCAAAACAATGCTAATATTGGAAGAACAGGCAAAACAGTTAATATAAATCCAAGAAAACTGAGGAAATTAAAAAAAATTGAGCACTTAAACTTTCGTTTCTGAGACTTATCAATGTCAAAAAAATATACTGCAAACATTTAGAAAACAAAATAGAAGGCAAATACGCTGACAACGTTTTAGCCGACAGGCAATCAGCTGAAAATTATCTGAAACTGCTTACAAAGTATCCACGAGTATTATTATATTTGTTGTATGCAAGTTGACATACATAACTCAGAAACTAAAAAGACAGAGCTCAAATCATGCAACCAAAAAATCTTCAGCAACAAAATTAATATGGAAATTCTATAAATAAACATATATAGCTTAGAACTCTAGATATAGCATTTAACAGTAGTTACTAGTATCCAGCAGTTAAATTAAAATTTCCCAGAAATTGAGCGTGTCAGCATCACAAACGGTTAAACTGTTTTTGAGAAGCACGTTGTTTACTCAAAAAAAGTATATTCCCATTTGATAACGCTTAATGGTTGCAAGCGTAAAAAACTCGAAGCAATAAAAAAGAAGATGAAAGAAAACCGACGTAAAACGGCAACTTCTTCAAAATTCCTCAAGTGTCAGATTCATTAGAGCTAATTGCGTCAACTTGACCCATAATCGGGAAACTGTCATGACGAGCATTCATTCAAAAATTTAATAATCGGAGTAAACCTGATCGACTTTAAAAAAAGGCACCATATTTAGAAAAATTCTAATGAACGCAAACAAATCAAAAAATGACTGAATTGTTTTTTGAAATCTTTCGATTTTGAAAGAAAATGCATATGCCCTTAGGGTTCGTTGAATTTGAAAAAACAATTGACGATAAGCTGGCAAGCTCGTCTCTATAAACCAATCGGATCGCAAAAAGTTAGTTGTTCTGAGCAAACATAGAAGCGATGAAACTTTATATCACATATTATTTCATTCCGTGAAGTTCTTCTCAGCACACCAATAAAGTGTTGAAATATTTCAATTTGATTCTTATTGAATCAAACAGCAAAAAAAATTGAGGCGCACCGATCCAGCCTTGAATCTCTTCAATTAACTTAAGTTATTTCATATTGAACCGATTGCAAACAGTGATTTTTCTCAGCACGCGATTAAACTAAATCAAATTTAAAGATTATCCACATCGTGACCATTAAAGCTCAAAAACTCTTAAAAGTTTAATTTTAATTCATACCCTAACTCGATTGACAAAAATTAACCTTTTCTGAGCAACGCTATTTTATACTGAGATTTATTAATTAATTCTATGAATCGAGTCACAAAAAAATTAAAGTTTTTCTGAGCACGCCAATCACTACTACAACTACTCCTAACGCGTTTAACGTCCGTTTTCCCATTGTGAAGGGGTTGCACACGCCAATCAAGCCCTGAAATTCTTGAAAGTTGAAGTCGGTCTACAGTGACTAGATTTGCATAGCATTAGTTTCCTCAGCTGTGACTCTAATTCAAACTGTGACTCTATTGGCCAAAAATTATCAACTCTTTCTGGAAAAATTATTCACGCGTTGAAACTTCTGAACCATTTGAAGTTATTTTGGACCTAAAATCTAATAGAAAAATAAAAGTTTGCTAGCAAAATATTCATACAACGAAATTCGAAACCTTCGAAGTTAATTTATGAATTTGATCGATTCACAAAATTCAGATTTTTTTATCAAGCTGTTCAAGCGTTCAAAAAAGGAAATATTTCAGGTTATTTAATTAAGCTGATAGGTTTGCAAAAATCTTCATTTTTTCAGCAACCCATTCAGAAAATTAAACTTTGAAAATGCTCAAGTTTCAGTTCGGCGAAAACTTTAAATTTTTCAAAATAAGTTAAATTAGAAGTAGTAAGAAATTTTAAAACGTGTCAAAATATTTCAAAGAGCAAAGCGGTTCGCAAAAAGTTAAAAATTCTTTAGGCAAGCTTAAGCGATGCAACTTTGAAATATGTCTTTTTATTATTAGAGCCAATCGGTTGGTAAACTTTCAGTTTTTCCAAGCTAGCTATTTAAGCGATCAAATTTTGAAAATTGTTTTTCGAGTGAGTGGGTTTCCTAATTTTTCAAGCGAGTTATTCAGGCAATAAAAAATAAAACTTTGAAATATGTAATGCTATTTTATAGAGCCAGTCGGTTTGAGAAAATGTTCCAAGCAACATATTCAAGCGATTAAACTATAAAAAATTTGAGTTACTTTAAAGAGCGAATCGATTCGCGATTTTTTTTCAAGCAAGCTAATCAAGTCATTAAGTCTTGAAACATTTCAAAAAAATTTTAATGGCTTTGATTGTGTGACAATAAATCAATTTCATGTTCTTGAACTTTCGTCAAACTTTGAGGCGTATCCAATATTTTCCTATACGGCAATAATATCATGTGATATTTGTTTGATAGGTGGTGAACCTCAGATTTTGAGTTGATGAAAATACAAGATAAACCATAAATCTCATGACCAGTGGGTTAGAACTATTCAATAAACCTTGATTTAATGCTTCTTTTATACTATCGGGACCCAACACGAACATGCCATGCCAAGCATCCGAGAGATCAGAAATTGAAAGTATTACAAAATAATTTAAAAGCTCTCTAACAAATTGCTTCGCAAAAAGTTTATGAAGTTATAAAACAGGTTGGATTGCTTTGCAATAAACTTAAATGTATTCAAGCAAGCTATTGAAGCATGAGACTTACAAAAATTTTGAAAATTTTTATACAGCTTAGATTGTTTTGAAAAAAACCAAGTTATTAAAGTAAGCTATTGAAGCGATGACATTTCAAAAAAGTTAGCAAAATGACAGTTGGAAAAAAGCATTGAACGCAAGGAAACAAAAAACTTACTTGTTTTGGGAAAATTCAAGTTGCGAATTTTAGAAGAAAAATGTGTGCCCCTAAAATTTCCAATTTCACAAACAATTTCTGCTTGATCTTTTTTTGATAAAATTAACCAAGCTTGAAAAAACTGGATCAATAGATAATATTTATATTTTGCTGGGCAATCTGATAATCAAATTCCATTTTGAAATTAGAATCCAATCACATTTTTCATGACCTTTAAAATTCTGCTGTTCAATAGTGGAGTTTTCCTTCTTTATAACAAAGGAAATGAAGCGAACTTGAAAAGAAATCAAAAGTCAAACCGCGAAACATCAAAATTGAGCGTGAACATATTAAGACATTTTACTTTGAAAAAACACAAAAAAAAATCTGCAAGAGTTATATGGGAGTACTCACTACTTTCCTTACTCTTAATAACTTGAGTTGTTTTCATAGCTTGGATTGCTTTGCAAAAAAAAATAAAGTTGTTTAAGCAAAGTGTCTAAACGATGAAATTTCGAAATAGTTAGAGATTTTGTCGCTTCAAAATAGCTTGCTTGAGTCTGTTTTTCGTCTCGGTTTGCAAAAATTTGTATTTTTTCCAAGCAAGTTATTCAAACAATAAAACTTTAAAATATTTCAACTAGTTCAAAGATAGAAGCTTTAACCTTGCGCCCGACAACATTAAAACATTGTGTTGAGTTAAGCGTTGCGTCCATGGCGCATTTCGACTTTCATTTAAAATATAAGATTATAAATCAAGCTATCAAATTATTCAAGTGATTCTGTTAAACAAGTCCTGAAAAACCCTTACCAATAGCAAGCGTAACAATCAAATTGAAAAAATTTGAATAATGTGGATAAAAATATAATTTTTCTGTCCCAACGATGCATTAAAAAGTATGCTTCGAGAAGCGAGCATTAAAAAGACATGAGCGTGAACATTTGAATTAGGATGAACAAACTTGAAGAGTTTTCCTTGTGAGAAAAAAACGAAAAAAAAAATCAACACCTATTTACGCATCGCGTCTTCACTACTTTCATTGGCACTTAAAAACTAAACAGCCTGAATAAGGATATTCGCAGTGTTCAGTAAACCTGTAATGTTACCAACCTTCTTTCGCATCTTTATTTTTAGCAGAGGATGCTACTGTCATCAGAAGAGAAAGACAATCTCCGCTAGAAGCCTTCGCATAAAGCTCTGCCATGTCTTCTACCGTTTGGACAATCATCTGTGAGTCATGTTTTAAAGCGAGCAAAATGTCGATTCTAGCAACAATCGCAAATGAAGTGATATCGGCCAGATCCTGCTGTCCGCATTTCACTGACTGCTTTTGTTTTTCAGTAGACTCAACTTCAGCTGAAACCGTTATTTATTCTAAGCCAATCTTTAGATATACAAATCAACAATTACACAGAGGCTGAGCTACGCTTCGCAAACACTAGCGACAACACGCCAAAAAAGCAGCTCTATAAAGTGAAATAAAAAAAAAACAGAAATAAGCCTCGAATTAGTAAGAATTCGGCTACGTATCCGGTTCGGCTACGTGTCCGGTAAAGGTTTTAGTTCTCATCCATTAACCACACACCACGGACGCTGACTACTGCCAAACACTGAAGAAGAGAAAAGATGCTATGAAATTTCCAATGTTACAGATTGCAATTATAGCAAAAAGCAAAAAAGCCACCTCCTCATGAGCACTTTTATTTGCGAGTTAACTTACAAAAAAAGAAGGTTCGTACTAATACACTACGCTCGCTAAAGCCCGCAAGTGTAATTATACCTAAGATACGATACTAGCACATCACAATGAGCTAAGAATTAGTGAGGTAATTTCAATTCAAGGCATTTGCGTTTTCAATCAGAGAATTATACATTACAGCATCAATGATGAAGAAAGATGACCTAATGTTCAGTTTACAACATAGCCAACAGAGAGTTCTAAAAGAGTCAATGAACCCA
Source organism: Symsagittifera roscoffensis (assembly GCF_963678635.1). Classification (NCBI taxonomy): domain Eukaryota; kingdom Metazoa; phylum Xenacoelomorpha; order Acoela; family Convolutidae; genus Symsagittifera; species Symsagittifera roscoffensis. The sequence continues at coordinate 82,857,249 of NC_087064.1, read as the reverse complement.
AGTTAACAGAAAAAGAGACTTACTTTTCAAAAAAATCTCACTTTCAAATTTCAAAGAAAAAATAGTTGCCTTAAAGCTCTTTGAATTTCTGCAAACAATTTATAGTCGATCGGGTTTTTCGTGGCCTTAAAACTTTTGCTGTTCAATAGTAGAGTATGCCTTCTTTTTAACATAGGAAACGAAATGAACTTTAAAAAAAATCAGAATTCAAACTGCAAAAAAAAGTAAATTTGAGCCTGAAAAAATTTGTCCGGTAAAAAATAAAACAACAATCATCGCAACCCATATAAGAGTCTGAACTACGTTTATCGACTCTTAAAAACGAAGAAATCAATGGCGGTATTATATTAACACGATTTTAGGACGAGAAACTTACATTCCTTAACCATAGAACACTGACTTCCAGCAAACAAATCATTGATTGAAACATTTCCACTTTTAGGACTACAATTGGCCATTTCTCTTTCGTCTATAGCCAACTGCGCATTCATATACTGAGTTGTTTGTATCAGTTGGTGAACTTTGAAGACCTCTTTAATGATTCCACCGCTTATTTCATCGATGTTCGGCATATCTCCAGCATGGAAAGCAGATTGAACCAGGATTAGAGCCTGGCCCAGACTTTTCAGCCACAGAAACAAGATTTCCTCCTAAAACACCACGATTTCATCTACGGATATACAAAACTTAACAATGGCAACGAAAATGCTAAAACGTTAATTGCGGACACGTAAACTACAAAAAAGTAAGCTGCACTTCGCAAACGGTAAACAAAACCCTTAAAAGTGAAAAGAAAAAAAGTAAAACTAATAAAGCATCAAAAAATAGCCACCAATAAACCAGATATTAAGATATGATATTGCAGCAAAATTGCCATCAAATATATGAGCACTTCTATTTGCGATTTGGGTCGGAAAAAAGAGGCACTCACAATATAACACCACGCTCTGCTTGAGAAAAAACAATGATTCAATCAAAAATTCTTCAAGATGAATTGAAAAAAAAACTTTCATAAAACTATCGAACAAAAAATGTTACATTCCCGGAGCAAAAAAAAAATACACATTTGGCCGAATCAATAAGCTGAGCAAAACATAGCCCACAGAAAATTGAAAAAATGTTAATGAAAGCTAGAAATAAGATATAATGCTGATTTATTTCTTGAAAAAACTTCATCTTTTAGCTCTCAGAGTTTAAATTTACGTGTCTAGAAATAAGCTAGAAATAAGATATAATGCTGATTTATTTCTTGAAAAAACTTCATCTCTTTAGCTCTCAGAGATTAAATTTATGTGTCTAGAAATAAGCTAGAAATAAGATATAATGCTGATTTATTTCTTGAAAAAACTTCATCTCTTTAGCTCTCAGAGATTAAATTTACGTGTCTAGAAATAAGCTAGAAATAAGATATAATGCTGATTTATTTCTTGAAAAAACTTCATCTCTTTAGCTCTCAGAGATTAAATTTACGTGTCTAGAAATAAGCTAGAAATAAGATATAATGCTGATTTATTTCTTGAAAAAACTTCATCTCTTTAGCTCTAAGAGATTAAATTTACGTGTCTAGAAATAAGCTAGAAATAAGATAAAATGCTGATTTATTTTTTGAAAAAGCTTCACCTCTTTAGCTCTAAGAGATTAAATTTACGTGTCTAGAAATAAGCTAGAAAAAAGATATAATGCTGATTTATTTTTGAAAAAGCTTCACCTCTTTAGCTCTAAGAGATTAAATTTACGTGTCTAGAAATAAGCTAGAAATAAGATATAATGCTGATTTATTTCATGAAAAAACTTCATCTCTTAAGCTCTATGAGATGAAAATACGCGCTTGTAACTTTTCGATTTTCAAGAACATTTTTTGATTGAAATTTTCTTGATCAAATTAGCCCAATTCGAGAAAACTGAATCGTTTGGTAAGTTTTTCATTCAGAACGAAAAATTTTTAAAAAAACTATGCGAGGCAAAGCAGAGCTTCCCAACACTTGCTATACAACATAAAAACAGCATTGCAAGCTAGCAGAGAGAAAAAAGAAAGCAAAGCCAGTGAATAGAAAACAATAGAAAAATTTTTAAAAACCCAGCTACAAAAACATGTAAGTTTAGCCTAAAATAATAAGTTGAATTTGAAGTTAACATGTCAGACAATGCAATCGCTGGTGTTAAATGATCAATCACAAGCAATTATCGAGCGGTAAATAGGCCAGACAACTACGACTGAGACAAAAACAAAATGTTCGGCATGAAAAACTTGAAATTTCTGAAATTCTAAAGTATTATGGCAATAAAATTAGGTCAGTAAGCCAATAAAACATAAGCCGACACATTTCAGAAGTATAAAAAATCAAAAATAATATCAATTACAATGAAAATTGTTAAAGATTAAGCAAAATACGTGATGCGGCAACTACGACCAAACGCAAGAAGGCAAACAATAGCCGAAAATTTTTTTCAAAAAAGATTGTTCCAGTTTAAAAAACCACAGGATCTGACCACATTAGCAGACTTTTGTCATTAGCAAAGCACTTGTTACCTCTAGACTAAGAGTGGAAGAGAAGCTGAGAAAAGTGAACTTTTTATATGCCAAGCTATCAAAAGGTTTAAGTGATTGCTTAAGTTGTTACCGCGAAAAAAGTCTCTATTGCGATTTGATAATTCCTACTAGTCGCCAGCTTAAAAATCCCATTTCGAAACCAAAAGTCGAAACCAAAAATCACATTTTTCTCGACCTTTACTTTTTCCGTGCGATAGCAGAGTTTACCTACACCCATTGATTCCACTTCACATGCCTTAACCAATGCTCCATGCAAGCGTAATGATTATTATTGAGAGTTGAATGTGCTTTAATTATGCGGAACCAATCTATTCCAAGTAGCTTTGAAAATATAAATAACTTTTATTAAAAAATTCGTTCAATAAAATTAGGGAAAACAAAGCTGATATTAGAGGACAAATGCACAAAAAAAAGGTCTAAAAATGATAGAAATTTTCCGCCTCGAAAAAAAAGAAGCTACAAACAAATATCTTAAAGTCAACGAGATTAAAACTTGACCCTCCCGACCGAGCGTAAACTGCTTGAGCCACTCAGGCATGGCGCCGTGCAATCACTTTCGCATCTGTTTTTTTTTGTTGAAGATCGGTCAAAGAAGCTCATTAATAAAGCAGATCAGTAAAACAGCCAATAGACAGTTGGAAAAATGTACAAAAGGGCGATGAAGAGCTTTGCACCACTTGCGATATAACACAAACACAGCATGGCAAACTAGCAAACAGAAATTTGAACGGCAGCCTCTAGATAAAAAAAAAACATTTCAAAATTTCGAGAAAAACCAGATATACCAAAACTTTCATATGCTTGTCTTGGCTAAAAAAACGTCAGAAATAAGAAAATTGAAAGCTACATTTAATTAGAAACAAAGCGGTATTAAAACCAGAAATTTTTGAGCAGACACTCAATGAGCGAAAAAAAATCTTTCCATAAAAACCTTGAAACAAAAAATATTACAGTACCGCTCAAAAAGACTCACATACATAGGAAACTGTTTCGCTCATCCAACAATGCAATATGGTTAAACTAAGCCGATTAAGTATAAACCTAAACAAATTAAATGCCAATTAACTATAAGCTGAAACAAACTATATCAAAATGGAATAATTAATTTTAAAACCGACATAAAAAAACAAATATTGACACATTTTTAAACCCGATTACCTCAATGAACGGGGCTTTGGAAATGGCATTCAGGAAACAAAAGCGGAACCTTCAATAACAGTGCGTGCTATAGGAACTAAGCCCACAAAAATCACCAGACGAAGATTGTCCAAAAAACCTGAAAATTTCTATCTATTCTGAGATTTTTAACTTTTTGGGCGATCCGGGGTTCCCTCGACGGACCCAAAATTAGATAAGTAAGCCGAAAAATTTTTTAGCAAAAAATCAATAAAGGAAAATATACGAAGTCAAGGCTAGTAGAATTCCAAATTGCAGGAGTAAAAGAAAAGAAGACACAGAGGCGAAGCCGAACTTAGCAACACTTGCGATGCGAAAAATACATTGCGTTACTAAATAGTGGATGGAAAAAACACAAGCCAAAAAAATTTATATAAAATTGTTGGAAAAATTATTTGAAAAAGACAACTTGACAAAAATCGAAATATTACAGCAACAAACACTTCATATTTGTATCAGATGAAGTTCATACACAGAACTTAAAAGATGGAAATCATTCACTAAGCGGCATCAAAAGTTGGGTCGAAACCTGTGGAGCCCAAAACAAAACTGTTGTCATAAAAAATTTCATAAAACTTTGAAGTTCAAAATAAGACATGGTTAATTCACAAATTGTGAAACTTTAGTTATAGTAAAAACTGTTTAAATTGCTTTGAAAAACCATGCTTTGAAAAGTAAACCATCAAATACTCTATCAGATTTTTAATAAATGGCGTGTAAAAAACGGAAAATGAACCGACAGAACCTAGGACGAAAAGCACGAACCCAAAAAAATTTGAGAAATTTTTTTGAAAAGATAATTACAACGTGAAACTTGAAAAGATAATTACAACCTGATATCACAAACTTTGCAAAGATAATTAGAATCTAAAATTACAATCTGGAACCAGAAGATCCTTTATAAGTGAAGATCCTCTAGAACAGGAGATCGTCTAGAAGTGTGTACAATGTTTTTTATGGGAAAAAAGTCTAGTACCCGATTGCAATACCCTTGCTTATCGCAAAGGTAAAAAGCAACAAAAAATAAGCCGACATTTTTATCGACAAAAAATAAGCCGACATTTTTTCACACAGAGGCGAAGTTGCACTTCGCATACACAAGCAAAATTTTGACCGATAACGCTCCTGGGAAAAACTGAATGAGTAAAAATTTTGAGTATCCAAAACTTCTCAAGTGATGCACGCCAATTATGAGTCAGCATAATTGCCAAAAGACGCAAGCCAAATATGACGCATTAGTAGTACCAGTCAATTTGAAAAAAAAATTAACAACTAACATGCCTCAATTTATAGAGCGGACGCATTTTAACTAGTAAACGAAAATTTCATTAAAAACATCCGACCGTGCCTAGGTTCGAACCCTCTTATTTCTATGCGGGTCTCCTTCCCTACCTCTACGCTACAGATCAATGATACCTTGAAGTTAAATGGCTATTTGTAATACAATAGTCTGTGTTAGTATCCTTAGCATTGGCTGTACTTGATACTGGTTACTGATCAAAATGAACGCATTTAGTCGCAACAATATTTGCGCCGCAACAAGATTTGCGACTTAATTTGGAAAAAAAGAGAGTTCATACTATAACACAAGCTTTGCTTGTGTAAAAACGGAAAATTTCCCGTTTGAAGAAAAAAACATGTCTTGATGAGATTCGCCGTCCCAGAGGTTTTCGTTGCCTGCAGACTAAGTTTGACGAATTCGCTTAGCAATTTGAATCCAATGTGAGCCAAGAGACTACGTGATTCAAGTGATTCTGTTAAACAAACTGTTAACCCGAAAAAGTCTAAATTCCAATTTGATAACGCTTGCTAAATGCTATCGTAAAAACTTTTTACAGAAAAAAATCACACCCAACCACACAAACTCATTGAGTTTCTTTTTTAGATTCATTTCCACTTCATAATTTAAAGTAGAATGGGCCCTTTATGAATCTCACAGAGAAAATTAAAAAAAAAGAAATGGGCGCTATTTATTTTCATTAGTATTTTCATTTTCATTATAATTTTCATTAGTTTCATTGTAAGTTATTTTCTTTGATTTCTGTACCATATCATTTAACGAAAAAATATTTGACTGCTGACAGTTGTTCGTGGGATAAAAATCCTTCAGTAAATACTGAAATAGCCGCCAAAACTTTCAGCGTGACCGAACTTCGCTTCTTGCTGAAAAGCAATAAAATTTGTTCAATAATAATGAATATTACCATTGATAAAGTAGAGCTGGTCGCAGATACATCATGCCCGTTCTTTTTCGCATAATAGAACATGCTGGAAAACGATGCCAGCAATCGAAGAAGTCTCAGTGCGTGGGTGTGACCTGCTCCAATAGACAAGTTCCAACAAATCTTGATCAAGTTTTCACAGAACTCAGCTGAAACAAAACAAAGGTGATTCAAACAATTTTCGATTGAAACAATGGATTACTAAGAACATCAAGCGCGATGCCGTCAATGATCTTTCTTAACAAGAGAGCCGATGCGCTGAATGAGAAAGACGGAGGTCTCGTATTCTGCTCAGAAAATGCAAAGAAATTATTCTTTTCAGTTTTTAAAAATGAAAACTGGGGCGTAGCAGCACTTCGCCAGGATCAGCCGTACAATCCCTACCCCAAAATCAACTTTGGGGGAGAAAATCGACAGTATGAAATATGAAGAAAACCCCTGGGTAGAAATTTATTAACAGGTAGTCTTGTCTGCTTGAAGTTGAATTAAACTGTGACTACTTTTCAGGCATTTAAATTCATGGTACACGAAAACACCTGTTACTCAACCACACAACAAACCACAGAATATTCTAGAAAGTCTGGCAAAGTTTAATGTAACTGAGTTTAATGTCTCAAATTGTTTACGCATCGCTCCTCCTGATGCACATAAAACCACAAAATCTATTTTTTTGCACTTGAAACGACAAAAAATGAGGTAATTACACCAATGTAACATAAACCGAAACCATTTGAGCGAAAAAAACAACAGGTAAGCTATACAAAAACAGAATTTGTTAACTTCTAAATAAGAAAGGATCAAGCTTTGAAAATTAAGCTAACAAAAACTAAGCAGACAAACGATAGACTAACAATTCGAATTTTAAATTCTTATTTTCCGAGCATATCAAAAAAAAAAACTTCCTGCAGAAACTCGAATCTCAGACATTAAGATCCCAATGCATGCGCATTACGGCTAGACCAAGCAAGAAAATATCTATTAATTAATTGTCGTTTCATCAATAAGGAAGGTATTTTTCTTCCAGATTTGTACAAAAAAGATTTAACTTTGAAACAGTTGGAAAAAATTCAAAGAACGCAAGTAAGCGAAAAAAATACTGCCTTTCTAGAACAAATTATGATTGACACTTTGTTGATAAAATTAACCCAATTTAAGAAAACTGGATCAACTTCGTTAGTCAACTTTTAAAATCAATTTATTACTGCTAAAAAGTTGGAACCAGATACCTCAAAAATACCAAACCTGAGCCTTGAACGACTCAGCCACGTCTTGTTTTTTGAAAAAATCTCAACTTTCGAATTTCACAGAAAAAATAGATGTTTCGAAACTAGAAGTCGATCACGTATTTCGTGACTTTTACACTTTTGCTGTTCGACAGTGGAGTCTGCCTTCCTATGAAAAAAAAGAAATGAACGTCAACAAAATCAAATTCGAGCGTCAACAAATTTTTCAACGTACTTTTCCTGAAAAACAAAATCAACTCGACCTATATAAGAGTATGAACTATGTTCATCGACTCTCAATTAGGTATTTTTCTGGTTTTTAGACTCAAGTATGTGCTGCTTTTAGCAACACATTACAATTCATACACCACAGTTTTGACTTAAGAAAAATCTAAAATAAAACAGCATCAAGGACTTTAAAGTCACATTAAAAACCCCATCACTGCAAACCCCCCCCCCCCCCCCCATTTTTTACCACTATTGAAATATTTCAATGAAATTAGGGGGAAGTTAAACTAGCCGAAGTATAAGCCATCAAAAACCAGCAAGAAATTCGGAGCTATATCATTGTTCATATGTACACAGATGAGATACTGCAAAGCGAGAAACGGAAAAGTAGCTCAAAAAAGGCAATGAGAAAAAAATCAAAATTAATTCTTTAAAAATATTTGAAAAAATCATTGAGGCGGAATCGAACACCGACCAAAAGATTAAGAGTCGCATGTCCTCCCAGCTGGGTCTTGTCGATTTTAAAACACTAGCCACTAACAAAACAGGTATACAATGCATGCTATTAACATGAAATTGTTCAAAAAAGTGTTCATGTGTTCATGGGCGGATCTAGGATTTTCCCGAGAGGGAGGGGGGATTTTAAAAAAATTTTGTCTACCTTTTTTTTTTAGGTCAACCAAATTGATTTTTCGAGCTCTCCCAAAGCACTGTTTTGTCCATATTTTCTGCGCCGCAGGCAAAATTAAAAAAAAACGGTAGAAAGGCGTTTTTAGGCACTTTTTCGAAAATGTTGACCAAAAAATCGCGCTTTTCGGTGCGCTCCCCCCCCCCCCAAAAAAAAACTAGTATATAATGCCACCAAAGGCACCTTTAGAAAATTTTTAGGGTCCGTCGCCAAAAATTGATATCTCAAAATGATAAAGGGGGACCCTTTGGGTCGGCAGGGGTCGAATCCCTGAGGGGGGGGGGGCGTCCCCCCCTAAATCCGCCCCTACATGTGTTTACGTTGCGGAATGGGTAAAAACTGGATTCGTAGTATAACACTCCACTCGCTTGAAACCATTAGGATCATAGTTACAACAATTATGCAAAATTCTATTAATATGATGTAAATTGTGGTTGGTTTTTATGCTCCCCTCATTTTCGGCTGGTGATACCTCGACTGGTTTAATCACACTACAGTCTAGGCTTTTTGACGTTGCTTTTCTGCTTCTACCATCAAGCGTTTAATCTTTGGTATTAGAGAGCTTAATTTTTCCCCATGATGAACCCCTTCCACTTACAATAAATATAACCCGCACATTAGATTTCTACACTTTAGGGGGTGCATAAGCTTGCTAGGATGAGATACAATGATAAAAGCCCAACCAACAGTCGCTAAACTGTGAACAACATTTGGTAATCTACTTAAATGTTAATCGTTTCTACACTTAAACGAATTCTGTGAAAAATTTACCAAACATGCCTTGTAAGTAAAGTTTATCTTCAATCATATCCTGAATCATGTTCAAAAGTTCCAGAACATTCTCAGTGCTATCATCAAACTGTCCCTTTTGCAGCAACATCATACCGAGACTGATTGCCTTTGCGGAGTTGCATTTCGAAGGCAAATCTCTGATCACTTTCAAAGCTATGTTAGTTCCCTCCTTTTTAAAGTCACGTTCAAAACACTTAAGAACACAATTAGCAATGATTTCGATCTTGGCGTCCAGTTCTAACAGCGGATTTTTCCAAAGACGCTCAATTTGGACTTCCAGAGAGGCCAAATCGCCCTGGCAAATACAAGTTTGAGCCCAGAGGTAGTGAAGAAAAGGGTTCAATGGATCCAGTTTGAACGATTCCTGAAACGATGAGCCATATTGGCCCACTATCAAGCATTAAACAATCGGCTTGCAAAAAATTAGTTTCTCTGAGCAAACTATTCAAGCAAAGAGCTTTGAAATATTTTGAATGTGGTTCGGTATGCTAAATTTCAAAAATTTTGAGGCAAGTTATTCATTCAAGCGATGTAACTTAGAATTATTAACACCGGTTTGCATAACTTTTCTAGGCAAGCCAGTCAAACGAGGGACCTTTTGAATAAAATGGTCATTTTTCTAAAACTACTAAGTTTATTCAGGTATGTGAAATTTCACCACCAAAAAAGACCCCTAAAGTCCGACAGCATACAGCGGTTTTTTGATATTTTTGAAAAAATCAAAAGTTTTAATTAACATCAAACAGAGTTAATTTCTTTATACCAAAAACATTTTTTCAAAATATAACAACAAATCATTAAAAAAAGCTTCATATCCAAAGCCAAAAAGATCTTAGCAGTAATGTTTAGAGGCCAGATTTCCAACTGCTAAGTGTACTCCGACAACACCCAATCATTTGCTTGGGAGTTTTAGTTTTATTTTTGGCTGTTTTACATCAGTTTATTGCAAAAAAAAAACATTTAAAAAACCGCCATATCTCGGAAACCAATAGGTTTTGAGCACAAATATTTGGAGGCTTGATTTGGCACCACTGAAAGTACCCTGACAGCACCCCATAAAGGATACAGAGTTTCAAGTATTCAGAATGTTTTTTTTTAATTTAAGTTTTTTATTAACAACTCAAAACACTCCGTATTTGCGACCCCTGAATACACTTTGATAGCAATGCACCATAGGATAGAGAATTTCAAGAGTTACTTTAAATCAAAGTTTCTCAAAGGAAAAAAGGAATAAGAAAAAAAAGACGTCTCTCGGAAGCCAAAATGATTTGAGCAGTAAAACTTGACTTGCATCCGCTGAGCATACTCAGACAACACCCAATCATAGTGTTGAAAGTTTCAAATTTAAGTTATTCTAAATCTTTTTTTTTTAATTTTCAAAGGATTTGAGCAGAAATAGTTGCAGGAAAAATTTACACGTCCTAAGTGTAATCCGACTACACATAATTATAGGGTTCAGAGTTTCATGTTTTATTAATAATTTTATATCCGTTTTTCGAAAAAAAAAAAACTAAAAACCCATTAAAAATGGCATATCTCGGAAATTAAAAAGATTGGATCAGAAATATCTAGAGCCATATTTACAACCGCTGAGGGTTCCCTGGTAACATCTGACTTTTCATTTGAGAAAATAACCTGTTTCAATTTTCAATTAAACACGGAGACGAAAAGCTTACAAAAGTTTGCATTGCGAAGGAAGGAAAAAATTTCTACAGTTTAAGCATTCATTCTTCAACAGATGGATGGTTCGAATCGTAGACGACTTTGAAAATTTAAAACGTAAAATTCCTTAAAACAGATTTAAGGTCGCAAAATTTTGTCATTTTTTTTAAACATGTCAACATAAAGACTTCTCAAACCTGTGTCATGTGAAAGGCCAATTAAATAATGTCTTGATGAAAGAAAAACTTAACTTGATACACAGCAGTTGAATTTCAGTCATATATCACTTGCGATACCAAATAAAGAAAACATTGCGAGCAAGGAAACAGGAAAGAAAAGGAGAGCTACTAAGTCCAAAAAAAAACATTTTAAAAAACTTCGAAATGTTGTTAGGAGTGATGTTATATTTGCGGAAAACAAGTCCAGACGCACAATTGACAAAATTAAATCGAAAAACTGAAGAAGCCAAAGCAAAATTGTTTTCAGGAACAACTTTGAACTATAAATTCTTTTCTAAGAATTTCAGCATTTCATGGGATCCGAGGGGGAGCATTTATTTATGTTCACCTTGAAACTGCCCAAAAATAGGTCACTGCAGCGATATCCGAAACCTTTTGCGTCAAATCTAGTTTTAAAGCAAAAAAAATATACGAAGTCAATGTTAGTTAAGTTGCGCACAGATCAGCCGCGGATGCTTGAAACCCCCAAAAACTAGCCACCAATAATGCAGCTACATATGCTAATAAGTTGCCAATTCGATGCAGCAAAAGTAGCATCACATACAAAAAGATACAGTTTTGCAAGTTAAAAAAATTGCAAACCCTAAAGCCACATTATGTATAAATTATGCATTTCAAAAATTTGCGAGATATATTGAGTTAGAAAATTTCTGAAATCGAGATTTTATTATCGTTATTCTGTTTGAAACAAATGGCTTTCTTCGTTTCATTTGATGAATTAAAAATGCATCAACTGTGTAAACTGATAACTATTCGAATGTCAGAGCACATGTTATCAATAAGCTGTAAAGGTGCAACTTAATTTCAATGGTGCAACAAAATATCTTATTGCAAATTCGATGCAGCGAATTCGACGCAGCGAATTCGACGCAGCAAATATTGTTGTTTTAAAACGCAACGAATATTGCGGTTTAGTCGCAACAATATTTGCTACTGAGGTTGGAAAAATCTGGTTGGAAAAAATCTGGTTGGAAGTAAATCAGAAGTCGACAAAAAATTAAAATGTGGCAACTAAACCGTCAAAACATGAGCAGAAAAATCATAAGCCGACAAATTTGTGAAACGAAACCTTTGCCATTTGAAAAAAAAACAGGTCCTGCTCAGATTCAAACTAAAAAACTGGGCTATCCCAGGCGTGTTTAGTTTCTCCAGACCAAAGGTGCCGGAGACCCAACGAAATTTCAATTCATTATGAGCCAATATATCAATGGATTGTCTAAAACAAATTTTTAACCCGAAAAAGTCTATATTCCGATTTGATAACGCTTGCTAACTGCCATCGTAAGCATGCCATTAAAAATACCCTGGTTTTCTGAGACCATTTAAATTTCCATTGTGGCATGTCAAAATGCCGATAGGTCAGGGTCAGGTTGTCGAAAATATCAAGTGTGTCAGGTTGCCAGAAAGCTTTTTTGACTTGATTGGCTCTGATTTTTGAAGCACCGAGCTATTGCCCTCCCATCTCAGGGATTCGACCCCCTGCCGACCCAAAGGGTCCCCCTTTGGTACTTTTTATAAGAAATCCATTTTCGGCCGACTGACCGTAAAATTTTTTAATGGCGCCAATATATACTAACTTTGAGGGGGAGCGCGCGCCAAAAAGAATGCAGAAAGTTTGGCCAAAACAGCGTCTTTTTAGTTCTTTAGGAAAGCCCGGAAAATCAATTTGGTCAATCTAAAAAATCCGCCCCCCCCCCCTCGAGAAAATCCTAGATCCAACCCTGGACAGAACCATTAGAAAATGATTCACAATTTGTAATACCATAACTCGTTAAACCCTTTGAAAACTATTTTCACAGAGTATTTTTGAGAAATAACTTTTTCGACCCCAGTTTTGCTAAAGAAATCAAGAACGACAGCGTTATAATGGCTCAAAAAGCAAACTTACATTCAATGCTTCCGTTGCTGCTTGGAAGTTCTGCTCCTGTATGTAGAGGCTAGACAACTGACGAATTATGTGCGCCTGAAAAGATAAATAGTCCAATCATTTGATAGGCGTCAAACTTTCCTAACACCATTAAAAGGAGGATTATAATATCATAAATCTAGAAATCTAGATGGACTCTATGCAGTACGTATTTTGAGGGAATTCAAAACTTAACCGATACACGACATTTGCCGAAAGAAGTTGTTTTTTTTATTGCGCGGGTATAGCGTCACAAGAATGGTATAAAATTTGAATGCATTGAAAGAATTAATTTTTGTTCAATCAAACGTTTTTCAAACCATCATAACAAACCGAAAACTGCCAGTGTGAGTCAGCAAAACGAGGAGTCAAAATTTTATGGAGGCGCAGGATTCTACATAAGTTGATATGCACTGCGATTGAGACCGATGCTAGCCTTGCTGGAAAGATATTATTCTACCTTTGTAATTTTGTCCAATCTGGGATCATTGCACTTCACTGCTAAATTGGCCGCAAGAGCCATCAGCCTAACAGAGCAATCTCTCTCATTTCGACTACTATTATTATTCCCGTCTGTATCCATCGCTAGGTCATCATAGATATCTCCTGCTTGCTTTTCTGACAACTTATTCGGCATCGATTGTTCCAAAAACATTCCTTTGCTTTCGGCATACTTCCACACTCGTTGCACAATTGCCAGTGGGCAATTTTCTACATTTTGTAGAGCAATTTGCGCTATCTCTGAAGCACATATTAACAAAAATACGCAATGAATTTTTTTGAATTTTGAATTTCAATGATAGAAATTTCACAAATGATAATAAGTAGCCACGGGTCTTTTTACTTATTTGAATTTTCAATGCATGAATGTTAGGAACAATATACTGATAGCACTGGTTGATTTGGTAAATACAAATGCAATCACCTTGTTCTTAAGCCGACTTCTAATAGGGCCGAACTTAGAGCTGATACGAAGGTGGTCAGGAGGAGTTCGGCTGATTTGGAATTGAGAAAATGACTGTTTCATGAAATTTTTTATTCTAATAAACAAAAACATTTCTATGAAAAAATTCTGATCCTTTTTAGATGAATTCAAAGTTGGTTGATCTCTCATAATTGTTCTTCTTTTGCAGTTGCATTCATCTACAAAAAAACTCATTTTTTGAATTTTCGCAACAAGATCTTTGATATTGCTTGAATGCAGACGAACTTTGAGTAGATCACATTTCAAGTTTTTTGGTTACTCAAATTTTTTAAATTTACATCTAAGCATTAACATTAAATTGATAAAGATAGCTTTTGTGAGCTTCTTCTAAGCATTCCTCGTCGAAGCTAAAGTTACTTCTAACAATTTCGAAACAAAATTTTATTTCGAAGTTTTACAAAACAATATCTATGAGCTTGAAAATTCTCAAGTTTCTTTACAATCTTCTCCACAAATTAATTATTTTTGAGCTTTAGGGTCTATTCAGAAGAACTGAATTATACTTTTCTTTTGAGTTACTACTTCCTTATCCAGCTGATTTCCTAAATACGTATATCGTTATCTAGCTCAATTTATCACTGAATCCTGTCTCCTCATACATCATCCAACATCTCTTTCAAACTTACGTATTCTTCTAACTCTCAATACTCTAGTGAAACCCGTGTATTCTAAAAAGGAGTTTTTTTAGAATTGAATATTATCTTTACAAAAAAATATATTCTACTGAAGAAAATCAAGAAAATTTTCGCCTTTTTTTACCATCGAAATTGATAAAATCCATCAAGACAAGTTACTGAAATTTCTGCTGTTCGTGAAAAAACTATGTACATAAATACCATAATGTACGTGAAAAAATCCAATATGTACTGTACATTGAAAATAGCATAATGTGCATAGAACCCTCAGGAAATATTTATCGCTGTTTTTGAACATTTTGTTTCTACGCAGAAATCACCTTTCTCACTGCTTCGCATTTTTTCAATCAAAAATGGAAAAAAATTTTTTTCAATCAACACATTTTTTTCAATCAAAGTTGGAAAATTTCCAATAGATTTTTTTTTTCATAAAACGATCAACTTCGAAATGTTTAAATATATTTGTAAGTTATGAATTTGATATTTGTAGATTTTTTTTTAAAAAAAATGTATTTTGAAGATTTCTTAAAACAAAAAATGAGTCTCAAAAGTTTCTTGGAAAAGAAAAAAAGGAAGTCAATAATTTTGACGTGAGATCCAAGGTTTGAACTTCATTCAATAAAAAACTGAAAAAAAAACATTCAAATTTTTGAACACCAACAGAAACCTCAAAATAAAAAAATTAGACCTATGAATTTTTTTACCTAGAAACAAAAATTATTTATCTCTCAGAAACAAATAAAAGACATTATTTACATATATGCAATAATTATTATTTAAAAAGATTTTTGATTGAATCTGATGAGCATTGAGGAAATAAAAAAAGAAAGCTGATAAAAAGAAAAAACGGACAAAAAAACAGACAAAACAGACAAATTAAAAATTTCGAAATTCAGACTAATTTTAAATCTACATAAAGGCAAACTGAATAAGTTTTCGAAAACTACTTGAACATAGAAAAAGACCGTTTGTTTCTTTTAACTGAAATAGAGATGAAAATAATGAAAAAAAAACAATCAACAAAAAATTCAAAAGTCAACAAAACATTTTTTTACAAGGTTTGCGGAATTTGAAATCTAACCAGAAGAAAAAACATAGAAAAAACGATTGTTGATATGAAGATAAAAATGACAAAAAAAAATTTAAAAACGGACAAAACAACAAAAGTTCGATACTTTCAATGGTTTCGAGAATCGGTCAAGTTTTTAAAATAACCAAAAACAAATTGAAAGTTTTTGCTGCAAAACTACTTCTTTCAAAAATCAAACAACTGAAAACTTACAAAACATCTCTCAGAAACAAATAAAAGACATTATTTACATATATGCAATAATTATTATTTAAAAAGATTTTTGATTGAATCTGATGAGCATTGAGGAAATAAAAAAAGAAAGCTGATAAAAAGAAAAAACGGACAAAAAAACAGACAAAACAGACAAATTAAAAATTTCGAAATTCAGACTAATTTTAAATCTACATAAAGGCAAACTGAATAAGTTTTCGAAAACTACTTGAACATAGAAAAAGACCGTTTGGTTCTTTTAACTGAAATAGAGATGAAAATAATGAAAAAAAAACAATCAACAAAAAATTCAAAAGTCAACAAAACATTTTTTTACAAGGTTTGCGGAATTTGAAATCTAACCAGAAGAAAAAACATAGAAACGATTGTTGATATGAAGATAAAAATGACAAAAAAAAATTTAAAAACGGACAAAACAACAAAAGTTCGATACTTTCAATGGTTTCGAGAATCGGTCAAGTTTTTAAAATAACCAAAAACAAATTGAAAGTTTTTGCTGCAAAACTACTTCTTTCAAAAATCAAACAACTGAAAACTTGACTTCCTTTTATCTTATATTAATCACTTAGAAGCACTTGTTCAGATGGATTTCATTTTTGACAGAAGTCTTAGGGGCTCAAAAACTCTCCCTCTAGGCAAATGATACGGTGTTTGAACCTATTGTATAAAAAAAAATGAAGAGTAGGGAAAAAAGAAGAAAAGTTTTCTCGTTTGAGGATTTACTTGTAAAAATTACAGGAAAAAAATGTCTTAATTTCAGCTACAGACCGCTGTTACAAAACATTAAAAACTCCAGCTGCAAACAAAGTTTCTTACCAATATTCAAGATTCAACCCAAACGTATTTTTGGTTTTCACTTTTTATTCATTTCATTCAAACTGAGAATTATTTCTCTCAAAACATTCGTGTCTCTCCTCCTTTTTAGTGCACTTTCCCTTTTGAAAAACACGACTATTCAATTTGCACTAAGCTTTTCGGCAACTTGGAAATAAAACAGCATTAAACTTGATGGAAAACGTTTGATTATGTAACAAAATGATGAAAAATTTTTGAAATCTTCAAAAAGTTGTTTCAAAAATTTTAAAAACTGATAACTCAAACGATAATTTGTTTCAGGATTGGTGCAAACTTAAACAAACTTTTTGAAAGAACTAACAAACAATTCAATTAGTCGATGATTGAGACACTGACGAACGAATGCCCTGTCTGCTAGAGGAGAAATTGAAACTCAAGAAACAACATCAGACCAATATCTCACAACCATCTCACCACGTGTGTATTCAGTGCAATGCAATAATGAAATTTTCACTCTTAGAGTACGGTTCTTTTTAAGCCCGGTTTGTAGAAAACTTTGCTACACAATCTCGATGTCTCACTAAATTGTTTACAGTATCTGCAAGTAGATGACAAAGAATGTGAACTCGAGCCACTATAAACACCGCGTAAAACGTCCTTGAGACATCCAGATATGCAATTCTTGCGTAAAAAAATTCAGCAGAACTTGCCATATCTGCATTAAGGAAGTTAACTTCAGCGACCCTTGCCAGGAAGCAAATGTCATGTTGTTTTTTTACGAATTGTTTAACTTTGCAGTTTCCCCTAGTTTAATTTTTTGAATTTCGGAAAGAACAGTTTTTAGCGATATACCACTTGATCGCTTACAAACTGCATTTTTGAAAATTATGTCTGACAGTCGGTTTTCTAGAACGGGAACGGTTTTCTTTTTAAGGTCTAGATGTCTAAGAGCATGGGAATCCAAGCGATGTTCAACTTACAAACTGGATGAATCTTCTGATCTGTTTCAGTTCGGAGCGAAATTTTAAGGCATACATCACTCCAGAAACGATCACTTTGTACCGACTTCACTTTAGACCCAGAGCTCCTCTATTTGAAGATCGATTACTCATCTCTCCAGAACATTACAAGCTCCTGAAGACTGCATGAACCACTTAAACGTAACAAAGGAATCGGAACTTTGTCTACTACTGTTTTAAATTCCTTTGAACTTGCTGGTCATTAGATTTTGCTCGTAAGGAATTAAATTGGCTTCCTTATGAAGTTTTCAAAAAACAGGGAAAATTAAAGTTGAGTGAGGATTCTTGTTGGATTTCCCTCTGAAATTCAGTAACTTTTCTTGCGTAATTATAATAACAAAAAGTTAACTGGTGAACATTCGCTTAACCGAAACTGTTCAACATTATTTTTTAGTTTTCCGATTTTTTGTGTCGATAAAACCTCAGTCTATGATAAACTTAAATATCAAAAACTGGTTAATACCTACCGCATAAATTGTTAAAGTGAGTTTTTAGCTCACAGAAGGAATCAATTGGTTGATTGTTCCTTACACAATCCTGATGACAATCATGTCACCAGGTCAATCGATAATCAATCTGCCGGGCATGGTGATTTTTTGTATGCATAACTTTCGATAATCTGGATGAATATGTGATGAGGCAATTAGAAAATTGAAGCGGATCCGTTTTGCTTGTTTCATCTAGCTATTAAGTTGTTTTGAACAGAACTGAGGTTAAAAGATGAAATCACTTCGATCCATATTTCTTTGGTGTCACATCTGATTTCATCGCCATTTGGAACGCTTTAGGATGAACTTCATATTTTGGTATTCTGAAACTTTTTTCATCAGAAAACAATTTAAAGTAATTAACTTTTCGATGTCACATCGATTGACCTGGTGACATGATTGTCATCAGGGTTGTCTAATGAACAATCAACCAATTTAATCCTTCTGTGAGCTGAAAACTTTTTGAAACAACTTATGCGATAGGTATCAACCACTTTTTGATATTTGAGTTTATCATAAGCTGAGGTTTTATTCAAAGAAAAAATCGGAAAATAAAAAAAATGTTAAACCTTTTAGGGTAAACGTATCTTCACCAGTTCACTCCACAAAATACGCAAAAAAAAATCCTGAATTTCAGTGGAAAAATTAACAAAAAACCTCCGTCAACTATTACTTTACCTGTCTCTTGAAAATTTCATGAGGACGCATTTTACTCCAAGTAAAATACAATTCCTTGCGAGCAAAATCTAACGAAGCAAGTTGAAAGGAATTTGAAAATTAGTAGACAAAGTTCCGTTTCTTTTGTAATCTTTTAGTGGTTCATGCAGTCTTCAGAAATTCGCAATGTTCTGGAGAGATGATTAATCAATCTTCAAGAAGAAGAGCTCTGGGTCTTAAAAGAAGTCGGTACAAAGTGATCGGCTTTGGAGTAATGTCTGTCTTAAAAGTTCGCCCGAACTGAAACAGATCAAACGATTCATCCAGTTTATAATTTAAATATCGCTGGAGACCTTAAAAAGACAAAAAAAAAGTTCCCGTTCTAGAAAGCCAACCGTCAAACAAAAAATTTCGAACATTTATTTTGTAAGCGATCAAGTGGTGTAACCCTAAAAACTGTTCTTTCCGAAATAATAAAAAAAATAAACAAGGGAAAACTGCAAAGTTGAACAATTTGTAAAAAAAACTACATGACCTTTACTTCATGCCCAAGGTTCGCTGAAGTCAACTTCCTTATTGCAGATGGGGCTCAGGTTCACATTCTTTGTCATCTGCTTGCAGATACTAAAAAGAATTTAGTGAGATATCAAGATTGTGTAGCAACATTTTCTATAAACCGGGCATAAGAAACAACTGTACTATGAGCGTGAATAGACACGAATGTTCTGAGAGAAGTAATTCCCAGTTTTGAATGAAATGAATAAAAAGTGAAAACCAAAATTAAATTTGAGTTGAATCTTGAATATCAATGAGAAACTTTTTTTAGCAGGAGTATTGAATGTTCGGTGACAGCTTTCTGTAGCTGAAATAAAGACACTTTTTTCCTGTTAGTTTTACAGAGAAATCCTCAATGGGAAATATTTTCTTTTTTCCTCTTAACTCCATTACTACTTATAAAATAGGTTCAACCAGTGTATCATTTGCATAGAGGGAGATTATTTAAGCCCCTAAAACATCTGTCAAAAATGAAATCCACCTGTACAAAAACGGTAAATGATTAAATTTAGATAAAAGAAACGCAGGTTTTTCAACTGTTTGATTTTTGAAAATAGTTTTGCAGCAAAAGTTTTCGATTCACTTTAATTTATTTTAAAGTTGACTGATTCTCGAAAACATTGAGATTATCAAACTTTTGCTGTTTTGACCGTTTTTATAGTTTTTTTTCGTCATTTTTATCTTCATATTAACAATCATTTTATGTGTTCTTTTTCTTCTGATTAGATTTCAAATTCACAAAGAAAAGCATTTCCGCAAACCATGTAAAATAACTATTTTTGAAACTTCTGAATTTTTTGTTGATGGTTTTCTTTTTCATTGGGTTCATCTTTATTTCTGTTAAACGAAACAAACGTACTTTTATTTTGTAATCAAGTAACTTTTCGAAAAATTCCTCAGTTTGCTTTTATCTAGATTTAAATTAGTCTGGAGTTTGATATTTTGAATAATTCTGTTTCGTCTTATTTTTCCGTTAATGTTCTGGCGTTTTTTCTTCATATAAGCTTTATCTTTTTTTGACTTCTCAAGGCTCATCAGATTCAATCAAAAAGCTTTTTAAATAATAATTATGGCATGTAAGTATATAATGTCTTTTTTCGTTTCTGAGAGATAAATAAATTTTGTTTCTAGGTAAAAAACTTATAGGTCACAATTTTTTATTTTGAGGTTTCAGTTGGTTTTTAAAATTTGATTCTCAGATCAAAATTTTTAGCTTCCTTTTTTTGTTTTCCAAGACACTTTTGAGACTCATTTTTAATTTTAAGAAATTTTCAAAATATCTTTTACAAATATCTACAAATATCAAATTTGTACCTTACAAATATTTTTAAACATTTCGAAGTTGATTATTTTATGAAAAAAATTGCTGTTCTAAAACATCTGTTAGAAAAACTTCCAGTGAATTGACTTTTGTGGACTCTTTTGAACTTAATCTTACTTATACTCTATACTGAAGTTGTAAAAACTTGTTGTTCGTGATTTTTAATTGCGTTTATTTTTCCACAGTCCTTGTTATTCATTCTTTTCTAAAAAACAGCAAAAACTTTTTCGCCTTGTTATGAAGAAATTACAAGCTTCAGGTTCATTTTTACTTTCTTCGCTTGACTGTGTATTTCGAATTTTCCGCCGTTCGATGAAATTTTTGATCTACTCAAGTTGGTCTCATTTGGGGCGTCAGTTTTCTTTTTAGAGTGAAAATTGAGTTTTATCTTTTTATTAGCACTCGGAGAAGTGAAGGGACCCGGAGACACTGCGTTATTAGATAGTGTCTTCTGAATACTGGTTTGATTCGTTCCATCTTTGTCATTTTCTCAGCTAATCATTCTTCGTAAATCCCAGTCACTTTCTAAATTACATATCACCCTATCCGCCTCCTGAACCATAACAAGTTCTAACTGATTTTTTGTCATTGGTTGCATATAAACATCGTGCTGAGAAAATGGTATCGTACGCATTATGGAAGTGTACAAATACCCATATTTTCTCTAACACTGAGCGTTCGTTTTTCAAAATGATTTGAGTAAACTACACTAAATCTTGTTCGTCTTGAACATCGGAATCAACTGTACCGACATAATTACTGTACCGACATAAATACTGTACCGAAATAATTACTGTATCGACTCAATTAATGTACTCTGCAAAATAAAACTCAGGAGTCGTCGTCACATTATCAACTGACCGTTTTTGTTTTAATGACTTGAATGCATTCACAATTACACCGTCTTCTCCCTAGGATGGAATAGACATGAATATTCTTTTTTCAAACGCGAAACTGTAATCTACTCGATCGAAACAACCTATGAAAAACGTTTGTTTTTCTTGCAAATTGTTTCAGTTTATGAGGTGAATAGCTGCTAACACGATTCAACCTGAATCAGTAAAAAATTTGTCATTTTTCCAAAAAAAATTTATTAGGAAATTTCTAACTTTGATTGAAGAAAATGTGTTCTAATTTCACTGCGAAGTGATTTTTGCGTAGAAAAGAAATTTTCAAAAATAGCGATTAAAATTTCCTGAGGATTCTACGTACACTATGCTAATTTTCAATGTACACTTTATATTGGATTTTTTCAAGTACACTATGGTATTTTTCTATGTACCAATAAGCAATATTTTTCACGAGCAGCGGAAATTTCAGAAGCTGTCTCGATGAATTTAATTAAATTCACTGATAACAGTGGAATTGATTTTTTTGTAAACTTAAAAATCAATTCATAAAAAACTCACTTATGAAAACACGGGATTCAGTAGTTTATTGAGAGATGCATGAGCACGGAATTTGAGAACTCAAAAGACCAGGTGATTTGTTTTCGAAATTTTTGTGATGCAACTTTCTCATAAAATTTGCAAGATGAAGATTTGATGAGGAACGTTGATGAAAAACATATTGGATTTTCGATTGATCAAATGTTAAGGTTTGAAAGATAGTTAAATCAAAAAGGGAGTTGAAAAAGTTGAATTGGAACATACTCAAAATTGATCAAATTCCAGCAAAAGAAGTGATTGTGAGAGAGTCAATTTT
Source organism: Symsagittifera roscoffensis (assembly GCF_963678635.1). Lineage (NCBI taxonomy): Eukaryota > Metazoa > Xenacoelomorpha > Acoela > Convolutidae > Symsagittifera > Symsagittifera roscoffensis. The sequence continues at coordinate 82,835,100 of NC_087064.1, read as the reverse complement.
TTCGTTTCTAAATTTTAAGACTGCTAGGAAAGCAACAATGAGATAAAAAAACTGAACCTTAGCTTCGATGTGGATCGATCAAGAAAAACTATTATTGGTTCAATCAATTGAATTTAATTCATTGGCAAAATATAAATTTAAGAAAAAAATGAAGCTGAAAATTCAAAACTTCAATAAAACTTTAGAAAGATAATTAATTAAATAATTTAATCAAAGATAATTAATTTTCAGGGGGTTTAGGGATTTATCTAAGACTGGAAACCATTAACCCGGAAAAAATGATTATAGTTATTTGAGTTGAATTCCCGATAAGCTGATAATCTTCAGCGAGTCCCAAATCAATTACGATAAATTACTTTGAGTGAAAAATAGTTATCTGATAAGATTTTATTCCCCTTCAGCGATCATTAACTTATCCACTTAATTAACAATTGAACAAATTGTCCCCAATGATTCCGGCCATATACCCCCAAAAATTAACTCAGGTGAAAAAATTAATCTGATAAGATCTTTATTACGCCCCCGAGAAAAAGGCTAATTGAGTAACATATTCACGTGACTTTGACATGTTGACTTCTCTCCGAAAATAGCCATGACCTCTTGTTGCTCTATACCACTCTTTTGGCATAATTAACAGAGTACTGCAATTTAGTTATGACGTTTTTTGTGAATGGCATACCTCCAAGTAATAATTGCGGTCGATCAGATTTTACAGCTACGTCAACAAATGCCTTCCGCAAATTGCATAGCTTGTCTTCGCTCTTCTCACACTCCAGCTTCCTCAGGATATTCTGAAGAGCAGATTCCACATAATCCACACCTCTGTGAGTCATCAAAGAGGAGAAAAACAGCTCAAAGTGCTCTTCTTTAGACGCAACTGCGACGAACTCCTTAAAAGAAATGACATGACTTCATATTCACATTGTTTGAGGTTTAAAACTTCAACGAAAAAATTTCCGAGCCGCTTAGAATTTTGAAAAATTATACACAACAAGCTATTCCAAAAAGTTGTCATAAAACAGACTTGGAGGAACAGCCATTTACTTCAATGATTAGACATAGGAGCCATACAGAAATCGAGCGAAAGAAAGTGAAAACCGAGTGTTTTTCTTTTTCAGAACTATTTGTTTTACACTAGCAACCTTTTCACGAGAAATAACACACATACACAAATCCCGTGTTTGGGTTCGGAAAAACCATCAACCCTATTTTTTTGCAAAAAGCACGCCGATTTCTCAAAAACTCAATAAAAAACACTCTGTTCTCAGATTTTAGGAGAGGTCGGAATATCGTTTTGACTAACAAAAAAATGAGCCCAATTACGTAATTCATTAATTCGCTCTGGGATCAACTGATCAAACAACATGCAAGTGAAAATAATTCTAATAAAATTAAATCACAAAGAAACACAAATTACACATTGCAGCTTTACCTTCACAATAGAAGACTGCTCACGTTTCGATTGCGTGTACTGAGATTGTGAGCTGCAAGAACTTGCGGCCATAATTACCGACAACTTCAGGACAAGAAGGCTTGGGTAGTTTTCTTCCCGTACTTCATTCTCCAGAATTTCACACACCTCTTGTGCCTCGGTGATCCGATTCTCTTTATTCAGAGTCTGAACTAACTTGCATATTTGATGGACCCAGTTATTTAAATCCAACTTTGCGACCAGCAACACATTGAACATAACTTGCATAAGTTCAGTTTTCATATTGTTCGTTTCTTGATTTTCAGATCCGTTTTTGTCTGATGAAGTTTCAATAAACTTGAAGACTACTTCGCACAATGCTTTTGACAAGTTTGGAGAACAAGTCTTGAATTCGGAGAATTTGTTTTTCACCCATTGTCCGAGTGTTGCGAAGTCATCTAGATTAATTCAAAAAAGTACAAATACAAAACCGATTCAAAACCAATCGAATTATTGAATTCGATTGGTGAAATCAATCGACAAGTACTTGCAGTAAAGGAACGAAACAAGACCTTTAAAGACTGCTAGAATATTTCTGGCCAGCTCTAGCTCGAACAACGATTGATGAACTTCGCCTACTAGACTCAAATTTGGATTCTGGATACTGTTTGCCAAAAGCCATTTGGCACTGTTTTTGCCCAAATTAACAGCGCACTCAATTGCTTCCACAAAATCAGACGATTTCTCATCTTTCAGCAAAATCCAAGCTGCCTTCCTGCATATGAACTGAAGCGTTCTATGATCATTTAAGTATTCCAGTTTCATTCTTTCACAAAGTTGCACGCACAATTCAATGGTCTTTCCATACAGGCTATTTTCTCCTTCAACTTGTGGGCTTCGGACTAAATTGTAAAAATCTTTGACAAACGAGGAGTTTTCGGTCACTTCCCGGTTTTCTGTCTTGAGAAGAGAACATTGTAACGTCTCGAACGATTCTTTGTCGCACTTTTGAGCAAAATTTTTCACGCCTTCCACTTTCTGAAGCTCTGTGCTTAATTCCATCACCGAAAACCTGAAAAGCAGAAAATAAGGTTTGCTTTTATCAACTTGATATATCAACATCAATCGAAAACATTCGTCCTTAGAAGCTCAAAATAATTTTTAGACTAACTGATTAGCCGGTTGTTATGCAAGTACGGCATAATGATACGACCGCAGTTCTTTAATTTAAAAATAACCAACAGACAGTTGGAAAAGAGTCAATGAACGCAAGGAAACAAAAAACGGCCAAAAATCCAGTTTTGAACTTAGAAATCCATCACATTTTTTGTGACCTTTACAATTTTGCTGTTCGATGATGGAGTTTCCCTTCCTTTTAACAAAGGAACTGAACTGAACTTAAGGACAAAGTTAAATTGAAACCGCGAAAAATCAATATTGAGTCTGAAAACACCGTGGGCTGACCTTATAGCACATAGATAACCCAAGTTGATCTTCTAGCATTGATGCAAGTTGATCATGATGATCTGTAATTCCTGAAAAACATTTAAAAAAGTTCATCGACTCTTACAAAAAGAAGAGAGAAATTTTGTTCAATTTTTTGCCGCTTTGCGCAAATGGGGCGACTATAAAAAAGTATCAAATGACAAAAAAACCGGTCGAGTCAAAAACTTCCAGCGAGCCAATTGCTAATTTTTTGTGGCGCTTAATTGAAAAAAAAATCAAAGGATATTTCAAAACCTTTTTTTTGCGAGTAAATAAATTCTATTCTATTTTTCTTGCTCGCAAAAAGTGAAACAAAAAAATTTCCTGCAAACAAAATTTACGGATCAACAGCTTTGTAGACTTAGAATTTTGTGAAATCAGATCTTCTTTTTCAGTTACTCATTTTTACATCGTTTTGTCTTTCATCATACGCTCTGCTCTGCCATGAGGAATAAATTTCAAGTTATGAAGATATAAAAAAAATTATCAATCAAACTAGCTGGTATTCCCAATCAAACTAGATTTTTGTTCTAACCATTGAAAATGGGGAAGAACTTTGTAATCCAGTGCGTTTAAGTTTTTCTTTTTTTGTTTTCCACGCAAAACCAGGTACGCTTAATAGTCATCGGAATGGCTCGAGTGATATGTTACATTAAAGCTCTTTCAGCCATGAGTCGGACGACATTGAATTGCCCAAGTGTCGAGAAAAATGAAAAACAGATTAAAAGTTTTTGAGTTAAAGAGTAATTTCGAGCGATTAAAGCGACCGAAAAACGTTCAGCATAGAAAAATTAGATTTTTAAGCTGTAAAAGTTGACTTTACTAAACGAAAACTTAATTTGGAAGTTTTACTTGGCAAAGAAACTTTCCTTAAAAAAACTAAGACATTGTGAAACAAAAAATTTAAAAATTCTATAAAATATTTGTTGTTTTTTTTTCTGTTTTTTTAATATATTTTTCTTATTTTATTATAAAAAAGAGAACAAACTAAAACATACTCGAACACTAAGTTTCTCCCCATTTTGCAAATGGTCGGAACAATTAACAAATAATCGTTGAACAAAATACTATAGTATCCATGTAATGTATATGTGTAAACTATCTATTTTGCACGACCTATTTTACAAAATCTCGAACTTTCTGCGCACACAATCAGCTGTTTGAATAAAAAATTTATGATTTAAGGTCAGAAGAAAAACCAATTAATGTGAATCATCCTGAATGGAAATTTCAAATAAGTGAAATAATTTGAAATAAGTGGCGAGTCCAGAGCCTAAGCACAAAAAACCCAGACTTTTCAGGCTGTCATCATGGCTTTCGCCGCGGGTTCCAGCAGCCCATGTGATCTCATGTAGTGGGCCTTCAAATGCTGTTTCAACTTGAAAACGGAATCACATTGAAGACAGTTTAACGATACTCTCTGTGGAAGGTGTTTTAGTTCAATGTGTCGTTTTATCGTCGAAGCGAATTTGGTTTCGTAGTTACAGAATGTGCATTGGAATATCTTTTCGTTAGTTTGAGAGTCAACTAAAACTCTTCTGAGACTGGAAACATCAACAGGTGGGAGATTTGGCATGTCAATCAATTGCTTCTGTGTATTGGATTGTTTCGGGAAATAAGACATAGCTTTCTTGATTGATTTGCCTGTTTGTTGTACTGGAGCCTTTCTTTTCAAATCAGGATCCGGACTGAATCCATTCGATTGGCTTCTAAGAGTGGTATTTTCCTGAGGTTCTAAAAGAACTGATGGACATAATTTTAAATTACCGCAATGACCTGCGTTTAAGAACAGCTCCATTTTTATAGCAGACTGTAATGCAAATTCAATGCAGACAGAGCTCAAGTTCATACAAATATCCAACGATTCCATCTTCATATATCTTAAAATCAAGCTAGTCATTATGTTTCATGCAAATCGTATTTTTATTAACATTATTCTACTTTAGAGCTGGAAAATAAGCTCGGTCCAAATCACAAGATTATTCGTAATCATATTATTCGACATATTTCTGAAAGTGAACCTGACCAGTATATAGTTATTTAGGTTATTCAATAATTCAAAACTAATGATGGTTTTTCAATTTAGCATCAGAGGTAATTTGAAGGACCGAATGGCCCAAAATTATGGCAGCCATTCAGAATTCACATAACTGAAAGCGATAAGCCAATGAAATTTTTAGTTATCTAATTATTTTCAGTCATTCATTCCGATCCTTCTACAAGATAGTTCCAGCTATGATCGAATAAAAACTATTTTCGACAGCTATGAGAAAAAACTTAATACTCACTAAATTTAAGCTTCTAAAGATTCGAGAATTATTTGAATGAGATTAGCTCGTAAAGATTCGTGAATGAAACTAGCTGGGATTTATTTAAGCCGAGGATTTATTTAAGCCGATTGATAATAAACTATACTGGTATACATCACTTTCCAACTATAGAGAGAACGCACAGTAAATGACTCCTATCAAAGCAGTATCGTGCGCAGAATTTTTTTTTGGGGTGGGGGGGGGGGGGGGGGGGAGGTTCTTCGAAACATTTTGCCGACCTTTTTTTTACTATACGGACTCTATTTTGCCAAAAAATTGGTGCGCCGCAGGCAAATTAAAAAAAAACAGATTAGAAAAGGTGTTATTGGGCACTTTTTGGAACATTTTGAGCAAAAAATTGCGTTTTTTCGGCGCCCGTTCCCACCTAAATTAGTCACATTGGCACCGAAGGCGCTTTTAGAAAAGTTTTGAGGTTGTTCAGCTAAAAATGAATGACAAAAAGTTATACCAAACAGAGGACCCTTTGAAAAAATGTGGCAACCAGAAGTGAAGGGAGGCACCCCCTCCTCGACGCGCTACTGTATCAAAGCTATGATACCGTGAAAATCTTCCAGCGCAGCTGTAATAACATCTAGTTTAGCATAAGGCCAAAACTTCACCAAATTCAGTCTGATTAGATAGCTCAGGGTCAAAACTTAGGCCGGCATCATATATATAGCGGCTGGCTCGAACAATCCATGTGACGTCATATAATGCCTCTTTAATTGCAGTTTGAACCAAAAACTGATTCACATTGAAGACATCGTAGTGATATTCTATGTGGAAGATGTTTAAGTTCAATGTGTCACTTAATCGTTGAGGTGAACTTCGTTTCGTAGTTACATGAAGTACATTGGTAGATCTTTTCATTAGTTTCAATTGAGAATCAACTAAAACTCTCCTGAGACTCGTAACATCTACAGATGGAAGTGAACTTGAAGTTCCTATCCTATGCAGTTCATCGTCTAGTTTATTTGCAGAAATTTAGACAGATTTCTTCATATGTTTAAGCGAATTCTGCAAAGGTTTTGTAAAATTTCGTTTCAGAGCAGATGAGTTTTTGCTGCTGCTCTCACTAATTTGACCACAAAAACTCAGTTGCTCCTGAGGTGATTTGTGAAAGCCAGATTTTCAAACCGCCGTAAATTTCGGCATTTCAAACTATCTCCGTTTTGGATATACCAAGTACACGTAGCATTTCAGGGTCGCCGAAAATGATCCTCTCGTAATCATTTTGCCCACTGTCAAGTCTTATGAAATTTTTGAAAAGTTCGGGTATTTCGAAACTTCTGGTTGCTGGAGAGACTGGTAAGACTTCTTCTCGTTGCTTGCGCGCTCGTTGTGCGGTGCGAACTAAATTTTCTTTGGTTGGTAGGGCTAGTTGAGTGGCAATGTCGTCTGTAATGGGCTGAATGGCGGTTGCGACTGCGACGGTTGCGGTATTACTATCGCTCAGATCCCTGATGTTTTTCAAAACTAGTCGAGAATCAGGTTTGCCTTTGTTAAATCAGTGATGAGCTTTTAGTCCACTTATCTTACCTGTTTTTGATCTTCAAGCTCCACAGTAATTTTTCATCGGTGAATTTGTAAAATTTGTAGGTTTCTTGCATTCCTGAGTAGCGGGAGCGTCTTGAAAACAAAGGAATATGAAAAAAAGTTGGGCACATGAGATTTAAAAAATCGAGCTCTGCATTGTTTCGACATTATTTCAATCAGTTTTCGACGATTGACTTACTTTCGACACAAAAGCAGAATAAAAATGCACTGAATATTTTCAAGATCGAGTAGGTAGCTAGTTTTGCAAAAATGGACCCAATATTTTAACCTAAATTGTGTATCTTTCGAAACTATTTGTTTAATTTCAAATTTTGCAACCACTTTCAAATATAAAAATCCTGTCAATGGTAGAAAAATATCAATTTTTCATGCAATCTATTTTTGTAAAAACTTACTGGCGCGAAATGAGAGATTCGCACAAGCGACACTACCCAAGAAAGCATTGCAAGCTAGCAGTCAGAAAAAAGAATAAGGGACACTGTATCGCGATTTCCAATTTGAGGAGAACACGTCAAGATGACTAATGACCGGTGTTAAAGAAAGAGTCAGAAACCCTTATCGAGCGTCATTAAAACCAGAGCCGAACAAATTATCGAGCCGAACAAAGATTTGAGCGAAAAGAGCAAAAATCCAGGGTCTGCTAGATTTACAAAAGGGAATGAAAAAACTTTTTCCACAAATCTACTTACAGCTCAGGAAAAGTCAGCTGACAAAAAATGTTTAAGATAAAGGTCGACAATAAGCGGACATTTTTTGAAAAATGAACATTTCAGATTGAAATAGAAAAAAGCCTCGTAAGAATCGTACTCATGAGATTTGCTATCCCAGGCGTAGTTGATGTTGTTTGTCGTACTGGTGGCCGTATTGAATGGTCCAGAATGGTTGTTCGTGTTTGGTTTCGTTCCCGGTGTTCTTGGTTGCTTGATTTCGTCTCGTCTCAGTACTTATCTGCATGATTATTTTGAAATAGCTCCATTGTTTGCTAGGTAAACACTGTGCAACTCTCGAGTTCTGTGGGCCCTCGGGGTATAATAGGGCTGATGATTAAAAAAAACCATAAATGATTCATCTCCATTGATGGTGATTAAGTAAAAAGTCACGCGTGGCTTCTTTTCAAAACCCCTTCAGAGACTGGTCGTCTTTTAGTACCTTTCCCTGTTTGAAGTGGCAATTTTCCGGCTAATGCATGCTGTTGTGCAGTCAGCATTTGCGTCGGCTAATTTTGCTTTTTATTCTTAAGGGATTCAGCTTTCCCGCTCTCCTTATGTAGGGAGGTTTAGAAAATGTGCTACCTTACAAGGTTCATTCCACCAACTTTCTATTGTTAGGTCTGTGGGCCTGCTGGGACAATTAAACATGTGGCGGCTTTCATCTAGGCTTTTTTGCATTCTGGACGTCCATTTTTAATTTTCGAGTTGATTCTAGAATTGTAATTATTAAGCAGGGGAGAGTAACCGCTACGGAGCTGCAAAAGTCTGCTTCTTGTTATCCGTGGCAGCTGTTTTTTGGGTTGCTTAGTTTCGGCGGCTTTTCTCTTGATAATTTGCCTTGTTCATTTTGGTTAAAAAATAAACTCTATTGTTATGGATTGTTTTGATTCCACTCCGATACTGTTTGGTGGCCATATCACCGTTTTGGTTAAAAAAAGGAAAACTCATTTTGATGTTGTTGGTGCAAGGTTGGTTTAATTATGCGCTTGCACGGTGCGGAATTGACGGTGTGGAATATGACATCCCAGTAAGAATTTTTTCTCTATGATTTTGCTGTGCGTTGTGACAGGTAAAATTTGTGTTTCGGTGCGTAAAGGATCAATCGGTGACATCATTATACACCCAGCTATAGTTCCTTATGCCCTATTTTGTTTTGTCTGCAGATATTTCTACGTTGTATCACTTCAACTGGGAGACCCGATATATGTGGCGTATTTTAAAATGCTACGGCTTATTGTCTTGTATGTGAAGTCCAGGGTCTCCTTATCGCAACCCCATCTGGTTCCTGCCAATTTTTTAAGGAAATTAACTCTACTATGTACTTTTTGACATGTTTTCAAGGTATGATTTGGGTTTTTGTTGATAGGTACTTTTTCTGTATCTACTTCAACACCTGGGTCCCAATCAGTTCTGCACTCCAGGTAGTGAACACCGCGGAACAAGATTTGTCAGCGGATAGGCTGAGGTTCCTGCCTAGAAGGAAATTATGTAGATCTATTAAATAGTTGTTGATTGGTTGCGTTAGATCTTTAACTTTTGGCTCAGAATTGATGATACTTATATCAACTGCATAGGAAATAAACACAACATCCGCGGTAGGTTCAGGTAACTTGAAAATTTAGATATTGAAAAGCCACCACGAGAGTACCCCTCCTTGATGAAACCCTTGTTTTGTCATTATACTCATCTTAAATAAATCTACCTAGGTCATCTTTTTGTATTGTTGCTTGGACCGCTTTCTAAGATATCATTTAGGAGTTACATTTAGAACTGAGGCTTTGTTTATTCCTCTTTTTATCTTATCAGATATACAGTGATGAGCGGTTATTGTGGACCTCGATTTTCTGAAACTACGCTGATTTTCAGCTAATGGGATATTGAGGTCAAACTCTGAGAGTAATAGCCGCTCTTTTATTTTAGCAACAGGTAACAGGAGAACAATAAGCATGTAGCTTTTTAAATGCTCTGGATACCTTCCCGGTTTCAACAGCGGTATGACTTTCCCTACCTTCCAATTGTGTGTGCGATTACACATATGCTGAGTGACAGACTGATCAGGTTTGCCAGAAATAACACACCTTTAGGTCCTAGATAATGCAACTGTATAAAAGCGATTTGATCCGCCCAGAAAGCTTTACTCTTCTTAGATTGTTTCTTGGCTTCTTGCACCATTAAGGGTGAGGCGTGAACTGTTAATTAAAAAGCTTCGCACATTTTTTGATTTGCTATTTTGTGGTCGGATTGTGCTACCGGGTAAAGCTTTAATGGCTGACATTAGTTTGTTACTTTTGACCCCGTAGTCGATTGCATCCAGGAACGTGGTCAATTTGTCTTTTTTGTAGTCCTCTATTTTATGATAGAGCTCAACTATAAATTCATTTCCAGGATTTGTTGTCTGAGCTTCCTCCCTTTTCTTTGTTAGCTTAATAGCTTCCGGGGGAATGTAGACTTTCTCTCCTCTGAAGGTACCTTGAGGGACATGCTGTAAAGCATGCTTACGAATTATATCCCTTAAAACTTTTCGCCTACATGTACATCTTTTGGAGGATCAATGCGACTGAAAGCTACTTCTGTGTCCTCTTTGAAGCTGGCCCAAACAACTTTTATAAAATTTATGTAAATTGTTTTAGTTGAACGTAGAGGTTGAAGGGCGCAGTTAAAGGTAATAATTATTGCTTCGTGGTCCAAACCGAGTTTAGATACAGTTTTCAAGTCCGAACTCAACGCTAGTGTCGTGCTGACTAACCTTATATCCTGTGAGCTTTAAGTTTCCTTGATTACCCTGGTCGGTGATTCTTCGTTGATAACGATTAGTTCAGAGTCTGAGATTTCATTAGCTAGTTCAATTGCTCTTGTATCGGACTGCAGCTCAGAGTGCCACAATTCATGATGTCCGTTGAAATCTCCAATAAGTTAAGTTACTGTTCAAGGAGTTCAACATTTGGTTGGTTGCTTAGTTCAATTTTCAGGTATTTCAAGCTCTAGGTATTATAAAGGCCAGACTTCCATATTTTTCTCTGCTTGCAGGTCTAGGTTTGTAGACTATTTCAGAGTCGGGTGGCGATTTGGGACAGGTGTCCGAAAACATATTTTCTTGAAATGCCGCGATGAGGATTCGGTGTGTATACATAAAATCGCAGATAATTGAAAGTTTCGGTCTGAGACCATTAGCATTTAGTTGTTTAACATTGAAGTTTTCTTGTTGTTCAAAATTTCTTTGTTTTTAAAATTTCTTGGTTGCTATTAAAATGGGCCCTGTTATTTAAAATTTCCGGGTTGCTCATATGGGCTTCTCCATATATTTGGTTGTTTTGGCACCATTTACATTTCATGCAAGAAAAGCCGCAATTCTACTGATAAACACGTTTTAGTGGCGAGCATTTCAAGTGGATCCATCCCCCATAATGGCAACATATGCTTGATTGGGTCGCAAGGATGGATTTGAGACAAAAGTTACATTCATATATTGGTTTTCTGTTTCGTCCCTTGATCTTAGGAGAATTAGGTTGTTGTTAATTTCAGCAGTTCGATTGAGCCGGAGTAAGGTTGAGCCGGAGCAAGAACAACCATCTGTCCTTTTGCAAGCTCTTGTGGTGGGGTGGATGGCACTTGGTTCTTTCCCGCATCTGTGAAGGGGTTATGTGGCTTTACCGCTAAGAGAAATCCAGCCATAAAACCCCCAGTCGTGGTCGTTGCCTCTGGGCTAAATGAGCCAGAGAAGCCAATTATTTTAAATATTTATCAATCAAGCTATCAAATGATTTAAGTGATTTTGTTGATTAGGGTGTTAACCAAAACAAATGCTAAGCGTGATAGCGTATGCCAAAACGCATGACAAAAATTCATACCAAATTATAACTTCGACCACTGCAAACGGACGAAGGACAAAAAAAACATCGACTTTTGTGTTGGTTGGGTTGAAAAACTGAAAACTCAGGAAAGCGTTGATAATGTGGTTGGTTGGTTAAGCTAAAATTGTTTTTTTTTTGACAAAAATGGAGCTTCATTAGCGAGTAGTTTTGAAAGTAAAATTCACAATAATCCGAATTTTAAAAATGAATTTATTGGCTGACGCCAACAAGTAGCAAAAAAATTTCATGTCATCAAGGAGCTTCGTCTTGCAGCCCGGGTAGCTTTTCAACACAAGCGCTTTACCCATGCGAACTTGTTTTTAGCAACTCTCCTGTTCAACCAAAGTATAAAACTAGAAGTACAGCAGATGTGTTTCAGATAGCAAAATTGGTGTTTATGAAGATTGTAAGCACTTTACTGAATACTATAGGAATGTTTTTGAAAGTTTATTGTGTCAGATTCATGAATCTGCCAGATTCATGGAAATAAAGATTCACCTTCAAGGCTGTTCAATATGATTTCGGCAAAGTAACGTCAAGCATAGAAGCTAGAGCAGTTATTTTTTATAATACACCAGTGAATACCGGGAACATCATAAGCGAAACGATTCAAAGATTTGAGTGTTCAGACATAGAACACATTCCATTAGACCTTATTAAGAGTGAGTCGGAGAAAAGATGGCCTTTAGAGAAAATAGAATACTTTGGGTCAGATAAGGTGTATGTTATGGTTTACCTTAAAGTTCTGCGCTAGGGCCGCTTTTATTTACATTGAAAATTGATGATCGGTCTTCGATGGGCCCAAACTAAAATAAAATTCTGTTTGCGGATGATAGTTCGTTTGATCATAAATCCATCCTGTCATAAATTACAATCAGATTTTAACCTTTTCACTACTTGGATGAACGCAAACGACTAAACTCTGAATGCATAAAAAGTGGCATTCGCAGAGCAGCTCTTACTTCACCTTGAACAGAGTTGAAATTGAAGTCGTTAAATCGCATTCAAGGAAAAAGTTGCAATCCCCGAGACTACGCGGGCAGCTAAGAGCATTTAAGCAGCCACATTAAGAAGCAAGAAGTGCAACCCCTGCGCCTACACTGACAGCACTCAGCACCAGCATTGGGAATTTGAAATTTTGTAAAACTAAGTTTTTTGAAAAAACAATTTGAAAAAAAAAAATGAAAAATGTCAGATATCGGCAATTTAAAGCATTTGAACAGTCGGACTTGGGTGCAAGATTTGCAACCCCTGAGAAAACCCTCCCATTACTCCACTACAGGGCTGGAAATTTCAAAAAACATAAGCAGGGTAAAAAAAACATTATCAGGATTTGAGCAGACATACTTGGAAGCAACATTCTTAAATCCTGAGAGTACCCTGATAGCGTCTCAATTTAGAGATGAATACTTCAAATTCGGTGTAGTTTTTTGTATCTAAGTTATTTGAAAATTTTTAAAATACAAAAAAAGAGCCACATCTCGGAACAAAAAGCGTTTGAGCAATCGCGATTGAACGATCGAAAAATAAAAAACCTTCATATCGTTTTTGTCAAAATATCCTGAACAAAATTACCTGCGTCATTAGAAACTATACATGGAGCTTTCGGAATGTTAGAAAGAAGCTGAAAAGTCTTCTCTGGGGAACTAAGCCGACAAAAATAAGCTGATAGACAATACACTAAATAGAGGAAAACTCTCAGTTTGCAAGAAAACAGAAACAGGTCCGAAGTCCCTCTTTGCCATCAAGCATGCGTGCTATAGCAACTTGGAAGACAGATGAACCTTCAAAACAAAGCAGGGCTAAGGAAACTAAACCGACAAAATTAAACAAAGGGAAGAAATCTCTAATTTGCCACAAAAGAGGTCCCTATCGAATTCGAACCACAAGCCTTAGCAGTCTTCGCCTTTGAATTTATTTATATATAAGTTTTCTGAAAATTGAAAAAGAACTTGAAAACTATAAGGATTTGAACAGCCATATTCAGAGGCAAAGTTTCCAATCCCTGAAAAAACTCTGACAGCACCCAATTAGATGGTTGGGATTAAAATTTTTGGAAATTAATTTTTAATTTGAGTTTTCCGAACATGTTTGAAAAAATTATAAGAATGGTCATATCTCCTAAGATAAAGAGGCTTTGGGTATTCATAATTAGAGAAAAAAACTCAACCCCTGGGGGAATCCTGACAGCATCCCACCATTGGGTTGCTGTTTTTAAACTCAGTGAAATAAACTGAATTCAAACTGGAGAAACGAAAAACTTAACCATTGCAATATACGATAGAGCTTGAAAGTGAGAAAATTCTTCCATTAAACATGCAAAAACGACACGCTGAACAAACTTAAGCGAAGCGAGATAGTGAAACACGCATTTAAATAATATAAAACCCAAAAAATTCAGATCCCAATTTGGTGAAGCAAATTGAACCGTGTCCCTTTTGTTGAAAATCGTAGCGATTTTTGCCTGATCCCTATAACGCTAACTTTTGCAAAATTGGCTACAAATGCGTTTAAAATTAACAGTTTTCTCCCGATAAATCAGTGAAGAAAAATCAGAGAAAATACAATCCAAAAACTTGCATTGCTTCTCATATTTCTAAAGAGATAACGATTGAATTATAACGGAAAATTATACATTTAATGTAACCAACTCTTTCAACGTGTCAGAAAGTAGCAACATGGTAATTCAGGGTTTAACTCTCGAATCTGCTCACGTGTTATTAAAATGGGTCAGAAAGCCTAAGATTTCGACTAAATTGTAATCCTCAAACAGACTTATTCTCTAGTTTTCTTCATTTTGCAACTACTGCACAGTAACGTTTTTCAGATTGGCAACATAGCTTTAGCAGCCGGTGCTGGAAGCCCATGTACATTCATGTAATGCTGCTTCAAACTCTGCTTCATCGCAAATGTAGACGTGCACTGCATGCAATTCAAGGTCACGCTTTTCGGTAAATGTTTCATTTCTATGTGTCTTTTAATTGTTGATGGAAACTTGGTCTCGTAACTACAAAAAGTACACTGAAATATCTTCTCCTGAGTAGAAGAGTCAACAAGGACCCTTCGGAGGCTACTTACGTCAACCTTTGGATTCTGAATTAAACTGGCCATACTCGAAACTTCTGGTCTCTGATTTTGAAACTTTTTCTTGATTGGTTTAGTAGATGCATTATTTGATACAACTGTCATTTGTCTCTTAGGAACTCTGGCCTTTTGAGTAGCTGGGAAACTTCTGCTTAATAGATAATCATTATCTGCAAGCACTAGATTTTCTTGTACCTCTTGATTTTTTGATGCAAATATTTTCATGTACCCGCAAACAGCAGATTCGATTACTAAGTTGGCTATCAAAGGAAAATCTCCTGGTTGCTCAATAAGTGTGAGGTCTAAACTCATATCGAATTCAAATGATTCATGCACTTGAACTGAGTTCATTCTTGACAACCTTAAAATTATTTGTGATTGCAAGGAGTGATGACAAAATGGTTATTTCTGCAACATCAAAAACGCGCTTATGGCTAAAATTTAAAGTAAAGCTGAAAAAAGATGATTTTTAATATTCCTATCCCTACATTCTCAATTGATGTTCCAAGCAACCTTAATTGGATGCTCATATGAACTGCGTTCGCGTTGTTTGGTTTCACTGTGTGTTTTCCACACTGACAAACACTAACCAAAAATTCAGACACTGCTGCTTGCTGAAGGTTCAAAAAGGCTTATTAAACCAATCGTAGCGTTAATGGCCTTGACCTACTCTTGTTTAAAATAAGTACCTAAATTAATAGCTGAAATTAATAAATTTCCAAAACTGGAAAACTGCAAGAAGAGGTTAATTCTTCGCTGAACTGACACATGCAGTTTCATTATTTACAAGTGCAGTCGAAGAAACAAGTGCTTAAAAAACCACATACAAGTTCTTATTCGTTCATTAACAGTTTGATCAAAAGACAAAGCAATACAACTTCGTATATTTATTACATAGCCGACCCATTCGTCACAAAACTTGAAAGTGCAGAAAAAAATCCGTATATAAGAAAAATGCCAAATCATTTTTTTTTGTTTTTCCTGCTTCAGTAAAACTAATATCTAAACATACCCAGTAAAATAAGCTGCTTAAGAAGTAACTTGCATCCCAAACAGACAAAAAAATACACAGAGACAAGGCTGATCTTCGTATCACTTGCGATGTAAAATTGAGTGACTATGATTAAAATTAAATGAAAAGAAAAATCGAAAACTGAAAAAACCTTCACAACATCGTTTTTCTCAAATATGAAAATTGCAAAAAAGCACAAAATTTCCAGAACAAAATTATCTGCACCATTAGAAACTCCACCAGGATCTTTCGGAATGCTAGAAAGAAGCCAAACTTCCAAAGAAGCCTTTTCTGGAGGAACTAAGCCGACAAAATTAAGCTGACAGACGTTAACCTAAAGTGAAAAATTTTAATTTGCAAGAAAACAGAAACATGTCCGAAGTCCCGAACTTTGTCATCAAGCATGGGTGCTACAGCAACTTGGAAGAAAGATGAATCTTCAAAAAAAGTCGTGCTACGGAAACTAAGAAGACAAAATTAAACAGGAAGAAAACTGTAGTTTGCAACAAAAGAGGTCCCGACCGAATTCGAACCACAAGCCTTTGCAGTCTCAAGCAGACGTGTTACCTCTACGCCAGATGCGTTGG